>NC_092713.1:208558754-208863545 GCF_047496885.1 Scyliorhinus torazame | reverse complement strand
CTACAACAACAGTACTAATCAATGGGCATGAGACGTCCTGCTTAATCGACTCTGGGAGCACGGGGAGCTTCATACACCCCGACAGGGTAAGGCGCTGTTCTCTCCTCGTCCACACCGTTAATCAAAAAATCTCCCTGGCCTTCGGTTCTCACTCAGTAGAGATAAAGGGGTTTTGTGTAGCAAACCTCACAGTCCAGGGAAGGGAGTTTAAAAATTACCGGCTCTACGTCCTTCCCCACCTCTGCGTGGCCACACTCCTAGGTTTAGACTTCCAGTGTAATCTCCAAAGTCTAACTTTCAAATTCGGCGGCCCTATACCCCCCCTCACTGTCTGGGGCCTCGTGACCCTCAAGGTCGATCCGCCTTCCCTGTTTGCGAACCTCACCCCGGATTGCAAACCCGTCGCCACCAGGAGCAGACGGTACAGTGCCCAGGATCGGATCTTTCTTAGGTCAGAGGTCCAAAGGCTACTGAGGGAAGGAGTTATTGAAGCTAGCAACCGTCCCTGGAGAGCTCAAGTAGTGGTGGTAAAGACCGGGGAGAAGCATAGGATGGTCATCGACTACAGTCAGACCATCAACAGGTTTACAAAGCTGGACGCGTACCCTCTCCCCCGCATATTTGACCTGGTAAACAGGATCGCGCATTACAAGGTCTTCTCCACGGTGGATCTTACGTCCGCCTACCACCGCTCCCCATCCGCACTAGTGACCGCATATACACTGCCTTCGAGGCAGATGGGCGGCTCTATCACTTCTTAAGGGTTCCCTTCGGTGTCACCAACGGGGTCTCGGTCTTCCAGCGCGAGATGGACTGAATGGTTGACCGGTACGGTTTACGGGCAACATTCCCGTATCTCGATAATGTCACCATCTGCGGCCACGACCAGCAGGACCACGACACCAACCTCCGAAAATTCCTCCAGACCGCAAAGATCCTGAACCTTACATATAACAACGATAAATGCGTGTTTAGCACCGACCGCCTAGCCATCCTCGGCTACGTAGTGCGAAAGGGAGTTATAGGCCCCGACCCTGAACGCATGCGCCCCCTTATGGAGTTCCCTCTCCCTCACTGCTCAAAGCCCCTGAAGCGCTGCCTAGGGTTTTTCTCTTACTATGCCCATTGGGTCCCCAAATTTGCGGACAAGGCCCGTCCCCTGATCCAATCCACAGCTTTTCCCCTGTCGATAGAGGCCCGCCAGGCCTTCAGCCGCATCAAAGCAGACATTGCAAAGGCCACGATGCACGCCATCAACGAGTCCCTCCCCTTCCAGGTCGAAAGCGATGCGTCTGACGTAGCCCTGGCGGCCACCCTCAACCAAGCGGGCAGACCCGTGGCCTTCTTCTCACGTACCCTCCACGCTTCCGAAATCCGTCACTCCTCAGTCAAAAAGGAGGCCCCGGCCATAGAAGAAGCTGTGCGACATTGGAGGCATTACCTGGCCGGCAGGAGATTCACTCTCCTCACTGACCAATGGTTGGTTGCTTTCATGTTCGATAATGCACAGCGGGACAAGATAAAAAACAATAAGATCTTGCAGTGGAGGATCGAACTCTCCACCTACAATTACGAGATCTTGTATCGTCCCAGGAAGCTAAATGAGCCTCCTGATGCCCTGTCCCGCGGGACATGTGCCACCGCACAAGTGGACCGCCTCCGAGCCCTCCACAAGGACCTCTGCCACCCGGGGGTCACTCGCTTTTTCCACTTTATCAAGACCCGCAACCTGCCCTACTCCATCGAGGAGGTCAGGACAGCCATCAGGAATTGCCAAATCTGCACGGAGTGCTAACCGCACTTCTATTGGCCAGAGAAAGCGCACCTGATAAAGGCTTCCCGTCCCTTTGAACGCCGCAGCATGGACTTCAAAGGCCCCCTCTCCTCCACCGACCGCAACACGTACTTCCTGAACATGATTGACGAGTACTCCCCGTTCCCATTCGCCATCCCCTGCCCCGACATGACCGCAACCACCGTCGTCAAGGCCCTCCATAGCATCTTTGCACTGATCGGGTTCCCCGCTTACATACATAGTGATAGGGAGTCCTCCTTTATGAGTGACGAACTGCGTCAATTCCTGCTCAGCAAGGGCATTGCCTCGAGCAGGATGACCAGTTACAACCCCCGGGGTAACGGACAGGTAGAGAGGGAGAACGGAACGGTCTGGAAGACCGTCCTACTGGCCCTATGGTCCAGGAATCTCCCAGTCTTCCGCTGGCAGGAAGTCCTCCCGGATGCCCTCCACTCCATCCGGTCACTGCTTTGTACCACAACCAACCAAACACCTCACAAACGTATCCTTGTCTTCCCCAGGAAGTCCTCCTCTGGGACCTCACTCCCGACCTGGCTGGCAGCTCCCAGACCCATCCTGCTCCGAAAACACATGCGGGCGCACAAGTCGGATCCGTTGGTCGAGAGGGTCCATCTTCTCCACGCTAACCTCCAGCACGCCTACGTGGCGTACCCCGACGGCCGACAAGATACGGTCTCCCTACGGGACCTGGCGCCCGCCGGAGCCCCACGCACACCCCAGCCACCAGTCCCACCCTCCCTCCCACTAGTGCACCTTACAGGAGGATCGGTCGTTCCATCGGCCCCGTCTAGGCTCCCCCACCCACCGACGCACCCCGCATACGCTCCCTTCCCAGGTCTACCATTTTCCCCACCAGCGCGTCTAGGGGTGTTGAAGCTGCCACAGAGATCGAGGCCACGCCCCCGGAGTCACAGACGCCCGAGCCTCCCCCGGAGTCAGCACCGAAGCTTCGACGATCGCAGAGGACGACCAGGGCCCCCGATCGACTGATTACTTCATTTTAAAGTGTATAGTTAATTATGAATTATAAATAGTAAATCGAATTGTAAATAGTTACAAAACACTGTATGGAGGTATTACGGTACCTCCATAACTATAATTTCTACCACGTTACCATGTTGTAATATCAGGCCACCACCCCCGCTGGACTCTTTTTTAACAGGGGGTGAATGTGGTAGTCTGTGTAGAGCTATTACGGTACCTGGTAATGCTGGAACACCATTGGTAGATATTGTATGTTTTCTATTGGTCAAGCTGTATGGTAGCTCCGCCCTGCAAGGCGGGGTATAAGAGCCCCTGCCGCACCAGCAGCTTTCATTCTGTACCTGAGCTGCTGGGGGATACATCTAGCTTATTAAAGCCTTCAGTCAAGAGCCGGGAGTGCAGGAGGCGAAAGAGGCCGATGTTTTGGCCTTTGCGTCCCTAGTAGCCCGGCGCAGAATATTGCTAATGTGGAAAGAAGCCAAGCCCCCGGGGGTGGAGACCTGGATAAATGATATGGCGGGGTTCATAAAGTTAGAGCGGATTAAGTTCATCCTAAGGGGGTCGGCTCAAGGGTTTACTAGGCGGTGGCAACCGTTCGTCGAATATCTTGCGGAAAGATAGATAGGGGAGAACAAAGAAGGCAGCAGCAGCAGCCCAGGACTTGGGGGGTGGGGGGGGGGGGGGGGGGGGGGGGTGGGGTGGCCTGAGACAAGGCAGTTGCCAATTAGGGCTAGTTTTTATTTTTTGTTATTTAATATTTATTTATTTGTTGTTGTTTTCTTTTGTTCTTGTTTAAATAAAAAAGGTCATTATTATCTGTATTGTTACAATGTTGTGTAAAGGATGCACAATGTACTGTGTTGGTTGACCAAAAATTTTCAATAAAATATTATTTTAAAAAAAATTAAAGCCTTCAGTTGGACTACAACCTCGCTTTAGTGGTCATTGATCGTGCATCACAGGGGGATTGAGTTTAAGAGCCGTGAGGTTATGCTGCAACTGTACAAGACCTTGGTTAGACCACATTTGGAGTACTGTGTGCAGTTCTGGTCACCTCATTTTAGGAAGGATGTGGAAGCATTGGAAAGGGTGTAAAGGAGATTTACCAGGATGGTGTCTGGATTGGAGGGTAGGTCTTATGAGGGAAGGTTGAGGGAGCTAGGGCTTTTCTCATTGGAGCGAAGGAGCATGAGAGGTGACTTAATTGAGGTGTATAAGATGATGAGAGGGATAGATAGAGTGGACGTTCAGCGACTTTTTCCTCGGGTGGATGTAGCTGTTACAAGGAGGCATAACTATAAGGTTCATGGTGGAAGATATAGGAGGGATGTCAGAGGTAGGTTCTTTCCTCAAAGAGTGGTTGGGGCGTGGAAAGCACTCCCAGCTATGGTAGTGGAGTCGGACACATTAGGAACTTTCAAGCGGTTATTGGATAGGCATATGTAGTGCACTAGAATGATTGGGAGTAGGTTGATTTGATCTTAGTTTCAGACTAGTTCAGCACGATATTGTGGGCTGAATGGCCTATACTGTGCTGTACAGTTCTATGTTCTGTGTTCCCCCAATGAAGCCCTCTCCCCTGCCCGTAGATATCAGAGACCCTATTCTCCCCAATCTCGTCCGGGGACACAATCTTTTCGAGCAACTAAGGATACGTGGATACGTTGCCAGCTCCTTCCTAACAAAATCCCTAATCTGTAAGAACCAAAACCCATTCCCTTTTGGTAACTGAAACCTCTCCTCCAATTCTCCCAACTCTGCAAACCTGCCTTCCACAAATAAATCCCTAAACCTCTCTATGCCCTCCCGCTTCCCCATGCTATATGTTGCATCCAACCCTGCCGGAATAAATCTGTAATTGCCACAAACCGGTGCTCACAACAACATGCCCTCAATCTTAAAATACTGCCTGAACTGATTCAAAACCCTTAAAGTGGCTACCATCACCGGACTCATGGAGTAGTTAGCTGGCAAGAACAGATGGGGTGCCATAACCATAACTTGTCCTCCTACGCGACGCCTCTTCCATCCGCCCCCACACTGACCCCTCCTCCACGACCCACTTCCGTACCTTCTCAGCATTCGCCATCCAATAATAGTTCAACAAGTTCAGCAGAGCCAAGCCTCTCCTCCACCTATCCTCTCCAAAGTTACCCTCTGAATCCGGCACCTTCCCTGCCCATATAAAGTCTGCGATCATCCCGTTTACCCTTCCAAAAATGACTTTGGCTCGAAAATTGGAAGATTCTGAAAAACAAACAAAATCTTCAGGAGAACCGTCATCTTCACGCTCTGGACCCGCCCCGCCAATGAAAGCGGGAGAGCATCCCACCTCTTGAAATCCTCCCTCACCCCGTCCACCATATTATCCAAATTCAATTTGTGTAGCTGAGCCCAACTATGCGCCACCCGTATCCCCAAATATCTAAAGCTCGATTTGACCAGCCAAAATGTTAACTTATCGAACCCCCTCCCCCTTTTTAAAAAAAAATATATATATTTTATTCAAGTTTTTGGGCCAAACATAACAATACGTAGTGTTTCTTTTACACAACAATAAAGCAATATAAATAACCGTGGCCAGTTTTAAACAAATAAATAAGTAATATATAAACAAAAACAAAAAACAAAACTAAATGGCAACTGCCTTGTCCAAAATAAATACTCTCCAAAAATACAATCCAACAATCCAATATACAATTACATATACCAAATACCTATACATATACAATAACATCCCTGAGAGTCCGTCCGATTCCTCCCCCCCCCCCCCCCCTCCCCCCCCCCCCCCCCCCCCTCCCTGGGTTGCTGCTGTTATCTACTTCTTTTCCATTCCCTCTATCTTTCTGTGAGGTAGTCGACGAACGGTTGCCACCGCCTGGTGAACCCCTGAGCCGAACCCCTTAACACGAACTTAATCCGTTCTAACTTTATGAACCCTGCCATATCGTTTATCCAGGTCTCCACACCCGGGGGTTTGGCTTCCTTCCACATTAACAATATCCTGCGCCGGGCTACAAGGGACGCAAAGGCCAACACGTCAGCCTCTCTCGCCTCCTGCACTCCCGGCTCTTCTGCAACCCCAAATATAGCCAACCCCCAGCTTGGTTCGACCCGGACCCCCACCACCTTCGAAAGCACCTTTGCCACCCCTACCCAGAACCCCTGTAGTGCCGGGCATGACCAGAACATGTGGGTGTGATTCGCTGGGCCTCTCGAGCATCTCGCACACCTATCCTCTACCCCAAAAAATTTACTAAGCCGTGCTCCAGTCATATGCGCCCTGTGTAGCACCTTAAATTGTATCAGGCTTAGCCTGGCACACGAGGACGATGAGTTTACCCTACGTAGGGCATCAGCCCACAGCCCCTCCTCAATCTCCTCCCCCAGTTCTTCTTCCCATTTCCCTTTCAGCTCATCTACCATGATCTCCCCCTCGTCCCTCATCTCCCTGTATATGTCCGCCACCTTACCGTCCCCCACCCATGTCTCTGAGATCACTCTATCCTGCACTTCCTGCGTCGGGAGCTGCGGGAATTCCCTCACCTGTTGCCTCGCAAAAGCCCTCAATTGCATATACCGAAATGCATTCCCTTGGGGCAACCCATATTTCTCCGTCAGTGCTCCCAGACTCGCAAACGTCCCATCTACAAATAGATCTCTTAGTTGTACTACCCCAGCTCTTTGCCATGCTCCAAATCCCCCATCCATTCTCCCCGGAACGAACCTATGACTGTTTCTTATCGGGGACCGCACCGAAGCTCCCGTCCCTCCCCTATGCCGTCTCCACTGCCCCCAAATTTTCAATGTAGCCACCACCACCGGGCTTGTGGTGTATTTCTTTGGTGAGAATGGCAACGGCGCCGTCACCATTGCTTGCAGGCTAGTCCCCCTGCAGGACGCCCTCTCCAATCTCTTCCACGCCGCTCCCTCCCCTTCTCCCATCCACTTACACACCATTGAAACATTGGCGGCCCAGTAGTACTCACTTAGGCTCGGTAGTGCCAGCCCTCCCCTGTCCCTACTTCGCTGCAAGAATCCCCGCCTCACTCTCGGGGTCTTCCCAGCCCACACAAAACTCTTAATGCTCTTCTCAATTCTTTTGAAAAAAGCCTTCGTGATCACCACCGGGAGGCACTGGAACACAAAAAGGAATCTCGGGAGGACCACCATTTTAACCGCCTGCACCCTACCTGCCAATGACAGGGACACCATGTCCCATCTCTTGAAATCCTCCTCCATCTGTTCCACCAACCGTGTTAAATTAAGCCTATGTAATGTACCCCAATTCTTGGCTATCTGGATCCCCAGGTACCGGAAGTCCCTTGTTATCTTCCTCAACGGTAAATCCTCTATCTCTCTGCTCTGCTCCCCCGGATGCACCACAAATAACTCACTTTTCCCCATGTTCAGTTTATACCCTGAAAAATCCCCAAACTCCCCAAGTATCCGCATTATCTCTGGCATCCCCTCCGCCGGGTCTGCCACATATAGCAACAAATCATCCGCATACAGAGATACCCAGCGTTCTTCTCCCCCCCTAAGTACTCCCCTCCACTTCCTGGAACCCCTCAGTGCTATGGCCAGGGGTTCAATTGCCAATGCAAACAATAACGGGGACAGAGGACATCCCTGCCTCGTCCCTCTATGGAGCCGAAAATAGTCAGACCCCCGTCCATTCGTGACCACGCTCGCCATCGGGGCCCTATACAGCAACTGTACCCACCTGATATACCCGTCCCCAAAGCCAAATCTCCTCAACACCTCCCACAAATAATCCCACTCCACTCTATCAAATGCTTTCTCAGCATCCATCGCCACCACTATCTCCGCTTCCCCCTCTGGTGGGGGCATCATCATTACCCCTAGCAGCCTCCGTATATTTGTATTTAGCTGTCCCCCTTCACAAACCGAGTTTGGTCCTCATGGACCACCCCCGGGACACAATCCTCTATCCTCATTGCCATTACCTTGGCCAGAATCTTAGCATCCACATTCAGGAGGGAAATAGGCCTGTATGACCCGCATTGCAGCGGGTCTTTTTCCTTCTTTAGGAGGAGCGATATCGTTGCCTCTGACATAGTCGGGGGCAGCTGCCCCCTTTCCCTCGCCTCATTAAAGGTTCTCATCAGTAGCGGGGCCAGCAAGTCCAAATATTTCTTATAGAATTCAACTGGGAATCCGTCTGGTCCCGGGGCCTTCCCCGCCTGCATGCTTCCAATCCCTTTCACTACTTCCTCCGTCTCAATCTGTGCTCCCAGCCCCACTCTCTCCTGCTCCTCCACCTTAGGAAATTCCAGCTGATCCAGAAAGCACATCATTCTCTCCTTCCCGTCCGGGGGCTGCGCTTCATATAATCTTTCATAAAATGCCTTGAACACTCCATTCACTCTCTCCGCTCCCCGCTCCATCTCTCCCTCCTCATCTCTCACCCCCACTATCTCCCTCGCTGCTCCCCTTTTCCTCAGTTGGTGGGCCAACAACCTACTCGCCTTCTCCCCATATTCGTACTGTACACCCTGTGCCTTACTCCATTGTGCGTCTGCCTTACCCGTAGTCAACAAGTCAAATTCTACATGTAGCCTTTGCCTTTCCCTGTACAGTCCCGCCTCCGGTGCCTCCGCGTATTGTCTGTCCACCCTCAGAAGTTCTTTCAACAACCGCTCCCTTTCCCTACCCTCCTGCTTTCCTTTATGTGCCCTAATAGATATCAGCTCCCCTCTAACCACTGCCTTCAGTGCCTCCCAGACCACTCCCACCTGTACCTCCCCATTATCATTAAGTTCCAAGTACCTTTCAATACACCCCCTCACCCTTAAACACACCCCCTCATCTGCCAATAATCCCATGTCCATTCTCCAGGGTGGAAGCTGTTGTTTCTCTTCCCCTATCTCCAGGTCCACCCAGTGTGGAGCATGATCCGAGATGGCTATAGCCGTGTACTCCGTCCCCGTCACCTTTGGGATCAGTGCCCATCCCAAAACAAAAAAATCTATTCGTGAAAATACTTTATGTACATAGGAGAAAAACGAAAACTCCTTACTCCTAGGTCTATTAAATCTCCAGGGATCTACTCCTCCCATCTGCACCATAAAATCCTTAAGCACCCTAGCTGCAGCCGGCCTCCTTCCAGTCCTGGACCTCGATCTGTCCAGCCCTGGGTCCAGCACCGTATTAAAGTCTCCACCCATTACCAGCTTCCCCACTTCTAGGTCCGGGATGCGTCCTAAAATTGGCATCATCCCAGTTCGGGGCATACACGTTCACTAATACCACCGCCTCCCCTTGCAGTTTGCCACTCACCATCACGTATCTGCCCCCACTATCCGCCACTATAGTCTTTGCCTCAAACATTACCCGCTTCCCCACTAGTATGGCCACCCCCCTGTTTTTTGCATCCAGCCCCGAATGAAACACCTGCCCCACCCATCCTTTGCGAAGTCTAACCTGGTCTATCAGCTTCAGACGCGTCTCCTGAAGCATAACCACATCTGCCTTAAGTTTCTTTAGGTGTGCGAGTACCCGTGCCCTCTTAATCGGCCCGTTCAGCCCTCTCACATTCCACGTGATCAACCGGGTTGGGGGGCTCTTTACCCCCCCCCCCGCCTGACGACTAGCCATTTCCTTTTTCAATCCAGCTCTTCACCCGGTTCCCACGTAGCTGTATCCCCCCCAGGCGGCGCCCCCCCGCCCCGACCCCCCCCTCCCATACCAGTTCCCCCTTCTCCCCAGCAGCAGCAACCCAGTTAACCCCCCCCCCCCCCCCCGCTAGATCCCAAGCTAGCGTAATTGCATCCCCCATGTTGCTCCCAGAAGTCAGCAAACTCTGGCCGACCTCGGCTTCCCCCTGTGACCTCGGCTCACACTGTGCGAGGCCCCCTCCTTCCTGCTTCCCTGTTCCCGCCATAATTACCATAGCGCGGGAACAAAGCCCGCGCTTCCCCTTTTGGCCCCGCCCCCAATGACCGGCGCCCTCATACTCCCTCACCCCCTCCCCCACAACATGGGGAAGAGAGAGAAGTTACAGGGCCGCAGGTTTAACAACTTGGGAAGTCCTCTCTTCCCCCTTTCCCCCCTTCATCCCACAAATTCACCCCCCCCACACTTTTGTCCCAAACGTTCTTTTTCTGGCCCGCTCACTCCAGCTTCTCCTCGACAATAAATGTCCACGCCTCGTCTGCCGTTTCGAAATAGTGGTGTTTCCCTAGATGTGTGACCCACAGTCTTGCCGGTTGCAGCATTCCGAATTTGACCTTCCTTTTATGCAACACCGCCTTGGCCCGATTAAAGCTTGCCCTCCTTCTCGCCACCTCCGCACTCCAATCTTGATATACACGGATCACCGCATTCACCCACCTACTGTTCCGAGTTTTCTTTGCCCATCTGAGGACCATCTCTCTGTCCTTGTATCGTAGAAATCTTACAACTATTGCTCGAGGAATTTCTCCAGCCCTCGGTCTTCGCGCCATAACCCGATAGGCTCCCTCCACCTCCAGCGGACCCGTCGGGGCCTCCGATCCCATTAACGAATGCAGCATCGTGCTCACATATGCCCCAACGTCCGCCCCTTCTGCACCTTCGGGAAGACCAAGAATCCTTAAGTTCTTCCTCCTCGCATTATTCACCAGCACCTCCAGCCTTTCCACACATCTTTTGTGTTGTGCCTCGTGGATCTCCGTTTTCACCAGCAGGCCCTGTATGTCGTCCTCATTCTCAGCAGCCTTTGCCTTCTCGACCCGAAGCTCCTGCTCCTGGGTCTTTTGCTCCTCCTTTAGCCCTTCAATCGCCTGTAATATCGGGGCCAACAGCTCCTTCTTCATCTCCTTTTTGAGTTCATCTACGCAACGCCGCAGGAACTCTTGTTGGTCAGGGCCCCATAGTAAACTGCCTCCTTCCGACGCCATCTCGCTTTGTGCCTGCCTTCCTGGCCGCTGCTCTTGAGGATCCGCCGCAATCCGGCTACTTTCCTCTCTTTTTTCCATCCGTGTCCAGGGGGGATTCCCTTCTGGATTACCGCACAGTGTTATTTGCCGTTAAAATTGCCAATGGGGCTCCTATTAAGAACCCAAAAGTCCGTTCCACCGGGAGCTGCCGAAACGTGCGACTTAGCTGGTCATCGCCGCATCCGGAAGTCCTCGAACCCCCTCCCCTGTACTTGAGCATTGACTGCAAACATCTCGCTCTTTCCCACATTAAGCTGATATCCCAAACTGACCCAAATTTCATCAGAATCCCCATAATCTTATCCATGCTGGCAATCAGGTCCATGGAGGGCGACACAGTGGTTAGCATTGCTGCCTCATGGCGCTGAGGTCACAGGTTCGATCCCGGCTCTGTGTCACTGTCCGTGTGGAAGGCTATATTAGGGGTATCGCGGTACCTAGGTGGGATGTACCTTATACTGTAGTATGAGTGGTGGAACCTGCCTGCTGGTTCCGCCCAGCAGGCAGAGCATAAAAGTCTGTGTTTCACCCACAGCAGTCATTCTGAACCGGAACTGCTGGGGTAACTATTTGTTCATTAAAGCCTTCAATTGGACTACAATCTTGCTTCAGTAGTGATTGATCGTGCATCAATTTAATGAACAAAATTGTAGAATGGCTGCTCTCTGCATCAAGCCAGAGTGTCTACAAATCAACCCCCACGCGGCAAATGCAGCAGCAACTTTTAAACATTGGCTGGCATGTTCCAACGGGTACATCAGGATGGCCCCGACTACCCCCAAGGAGGCACAGAAAATGCAAGTCCTCCACTCAAGGGTGAGCCCAGAAATCTACACGCTTATCTACACGTGGACGGTTTCGAGGACGCAATGACTTTGTTAAAAGAGCACTACGTCCGCACTGTGAATCAGGTATACGCTCGGCATCTTTTAGCTACCAGACGGCAGATCTCAGGGGAATCACTGGACGATTTTTACCACATTGTTAGTGTTAGGTAGAAACTGTAACTGTCCACAAGTCTCAGCCAATGACCACACCGAACTCTTAATATGGGATGCTTTTATTGCGGGCATGCTGTCCTCTAAAATCCGCCAGCGACTGCTGGAAAACGACACTCTAGGGCTTAAAGAGGCACGGCAACTTGCGCACTCCCAAGATGTAGCTTCCCGCAATGCCCAGGCCTACGTTCACGACCACGCAGTACCCGCATGGACAGGGTGGACCCCACCCGCGGCCGATTCCAAAGCACCCCTAAATTCTCCACAAGCTTGTGCAGTGCGGCAGCCAGGAAACCCCTGGGGGGGGGGGGGGGTGATGCTATTTTTGCGGGCAAAACAAACACCCCCGGCAATGCTGCCCGGCCCGATCCGCAATCTGCAAGGGCTGCGGGAAGAAGGGGCACCTCGTGGCAATATGCCAGGCCCGGTCGGCCGCCGCTGTCTCCACAGGCGAACCGGGCCATTCCTCTCCTCACAGGCCATGTGCGATTAATGGGGGCAGCCATCTTGGATGACATCTCAGGACCCCGTCGCGGCTGGCCATGTATCGCCTGATGAGATCTCCCAGCTGGCCATGTGCGATTCATGGGGGCAACCATCTTGGATGACGTCTCAGAACCCCGACTCGGGTGGCCGTGTATTGCCCGACGAGATCTCTCATTTTCTGCCGCAACTTGCCTCAGTGACACTGGACCAGTCTCAACCCCAAACACTTTCAACCGCTACAACGTCGGTACTCATCAATGGGCACAAGACATCCTGCTTGATCGACTGGGAGCACGGAGAGCTTCATCCATCCCAATACGGTAAGACACTGCTCCCTCGCTGTACACCCGATTAAACAAAAGATCTCCCTGGCCTCTGGGTCTCAGGCTGTGGAGATTCCGGGGTACTGCATAGCCAACCTCTTAGTCCAGGGCGTGGAGTTCAATAACTTCCGACTCTACGTCCTCCCCCATCTCTGCGCTGCCACACTCCTGGGATTGGACTTCCAATGTAACCTGCAAAGCTTAACGTTCAAATTCGGCGGCCCCATACCCACCCTCACTGTCTGCGGCCTCGCGACCCTCAAGGTCGACCTGCCTTCCCTGTTTGCAAACCTTACCCCCGATTGCAAACCCGTCGCCACCAGGAGCAGACGGTACAGTGCCCAAGGACCAGACCTTCATTAGGTCGGAAGTCCAACGGTTACTAAAGGAAGGCATTATCGAGGCCAGCAACAGCCCCTGGAGAGCTCAAGTGGTGGTTGAAAAGACCGGGGAGAAACATAGGATGGTCATAGACTACAGTCAGACCATCAACAGGTATACGCAGCTCAACGCGTACCCTCTCCCCCACATATCTGAAGTGGTCAACCAGATAGCGCAATACAAGGTTTTCTCCACAGTAGACCATAAATCAGCCTACCACCAGCTCCCCATTCACCCGGACGACCGCAAGTACACTGCATTCGAAGCAGATGGGCGGCTCTACCACTTTCTAAGGGTTCCCTTTGGTGTCACAAATGGGGTCTCGGTCTTCCAACGGGAGATGGACCGAATGGTTGACCAGTACGGTCTGCGGGCCACGTTCCCGTACCTCGACAATGTCACCATCTGCGGCCACGACCAACAGGACCGCGACACCAACCTCCGCAAATACCTCCATACCGCAAAAATCCTTAACTTAACCTATAACAAGGACAAATGCGTGTTTAGCACCGAACGCCTAGCCATCCACGGCTACGTAGTGCATGATGGAGTCATAGGCCCAAATCCCGAACACATGCGCCCCCTCATGGAGTTTCCCTTCCCCACTGCCCCAAGGCCCTGAAACGTTGCCTGGGCTTCTTTTCTTATTATGCCCAGTGGGTCCCCAATTATGCGGACAAGGCCCGCCCACTAATCCAGTTCACGGTTTTTCCCCTATCGGCAGAGGCCCTCCAGGATTTCAGTCGCATCAAAGCAGACATCACCAGGGCAACGATGCATGCAATCGATGAGTCCCTCCCCTTCCAGGTCGAGAGTGACGCATCAAACGTAGCTCTGGCTGCCACCCTCAATCAGGCAGGCAGACCCGTGGCCTTCTTTTCACGCTCCCTCCACGCCTCAGAAATCCGCCTTTCCTCCATCGAGAAGGAGGCCCAAGCCATCGTCGAAGCTGTGCGACATTGGAGGCATTACCTGGCCGGCAGGAAATTCACTCTCCTCACTGACCAACGGTCGGTAGCCTTCATGTTTGACAATGCACACCGGGGCAAAATTAAGAATGATAAGATCTTACGGTGGAGGATCGAGCTCTCCGCCTATAATTACGAGATCTTGTATTGTCCCGGGAAGATCAACAAGCCTCCTGATGCCCTGTTCCGCGGCACTTGTGCCAGTGTACAAGTAGACCGACTCCGGACCCTCCACGACAACCTCTGCCACCCGGGGGTCACCCGGTTCGTCCACTTTGTTAAAACCCACAATCTGCCCTACTCCAACGAGGAGGTCAGGGCTGTTATCAGAAACTGCCAAATCTGCGCAGAGTGCAAGCCACACTCCGACAGGCCAGAGAAAGCACACCTGGTGAAGGCTTCCCGCCCCTTTGAACGCCTCAGCGTGGATTTCAAAGGGCCCCTTCCCTCCACCGACCGCAACACGTATTTCTTAAACGTGATTGATGAGTACTCCCGGTTCTCTTTCGCCATCCCCTGTCCCGACATGACGGCTGCCACCGTCATTAAAGCCCTACACAGCATCTTTACCCTGTTCGGTTTCCCCGCCTACATCCATAGCGATAGGGAGTCCCCCTTCATGAGTGACGAACTGCGTCAATTCTTGCTTAGCAAGGGTATTGCCTCCAGCAGGATGACCAGTTACAACCCCCGGGGAAACAGGCAGGTAGAGAGGGAGAACGGGACGGTCTGGAAGGCCGTCCTACTGGCCCTACGGCCCAAGAATCTCCCAGTGTCCTGATGGCAGGAGGTCCTCCCCGATGCACTTCACCCCATCCGATTACTACTGTGCACTACTACCAACGAAACACCTCATGAACGTCTCCTTGCCTTCCCTAGGAAGTCCTCCTCGGGGACCTTGCTCCCAACATGGCTGGCAGCCCCCGGACCCGTCCTACTCCGCAAACACGTACGGACCCACAAGTCGTACCCACTGGGCAAGAGGGTACATCTCCTCCATGCTAACCCCCAGTACGCCTATTCCGGGATCTGGCCCCCACTGGATCCCCCCCCCCCCCTCCCCCAACCCCAACCATTTTTTCACCGGCGCACACCACCGCAGCCCCCTTCCCAGGAGGATCTGTCCTCCCACTGGCCCCATCCGGATGCGATGAAGCTGAAGACGCCACGCTCCCAGAACCACGGATGCCCGAGCCGACGCCAGCATCACCGCCGAGACTGCGTCGATCGCAGGGGACGACCAGGGCCCCCGACCGGCTGATAGTTTCATTGTAAAATGAACTTGTAAATAATTGTCTGTAAATATGTGTATTGCATGTAAAGGCACCGAAGAGTACCGCTATAATCTCTACCACTGTAAAAGCAAGGCCACTACCCCCGCCGGACTCTTTTTTAAACAGGGGGCGAATGTGGTAGGCTATACTAGGGGTATCGCGGTACCTAGGTAGGATCTACCTTATACTGTAGTATGAGTGGTAGAACCTGCCTGCTGGTTCCGCCCAGCAGGCGGAGCATAAGAGTCTGTGTTTCACCCACAGCAGTCATTCTGTACCGGAGCTGCTGGGGTAACTACTTGTTCATTAAAGCCTTCAATTGGACTACACTCACGCTTCAGTAGTGATTGATCGTGCATCATGGAGTTTGCACATTCTCCCCCTGTTTGCATGGGTTCCGCCCCCACAACCCAAAGATGTGCAGGGTAGGTGGATTGGCCACGCTGAATTGCCCCTTAATTGGAGAAAATATATTGGGTATTCTAAATTTATAAAAAAAGAAAAAAATCAGGTCCATGACATAGAGCAGGAGTTCGTCCATGTACAGGGACACTTGATGTTCATAAGTTCATAAGATATAGGAGCAGAATTAGTCATGGCTGATATGTTCCTGATCTGCCATTTACAATGTTACAGGCCAAGAGCTGGAATGCGAAATCAGCCAGAGCATCTCCTCCCTAGAACAAATGGCCGAGGAGCGGGAGGAGGCAATTTAGCCTCCCGAGCTTAACACCCTCAACATGATCGTGGCTGATCCCATCCTGGCCTCAACTCCACCGTCCTGCCCGTTCTCCATAAACCTTCAAACCATTACCAATTAAAAATCTGTCTAACTCCTCCTTAAATGTACTCACTGTCCCAGCTTCCACCGCACCCCGGGGTAGCGAATTCCACAGATTCACAACCCTTTGGGAGAAGTAGTTTTTCCTCAAATCTGTTTTAAATTTGCTACCACGTATTCTCAGATTATGAACTCATGTTTTAGAGTGCCACACTCTCTATTCCTCTCCAGTCTGTTGAACCCCTAAGCACCTTCGCCAATGGCTCAATCACCAGTGCTAAAAGCAACGGGGACAGCAGACATCCCTGCTTCATTCCCCAATGTAGGCAAAAGTACCACAAACTTGTAGTGTTCATGTGTACACTTGCTGTGGGGACTCTGTACAACATCTTAATCCATCCAACAAACACCAGCCCCAAACCAAACCTCCCCAATATTCCAAAAAGGTACTCCCACTCAACCCGGCCAACGCCTTCACTGCGTCCATAGATATTATCATCTCCGGGGGTGATCCGGGCTCACAATCCTCCAGGCGTGTAGCCAACAAATTCCTGTCCTCATTCAGAAGCCAAATCAACCGATAGACCCATGCTCCTCTGGATCTTTATCTTGCTTAAAATAAGTGAATTCAATGCTTGTGCCAGTGTTCGCAGAAGCTCCGTCATATCTAATGAGTTGTTAACCATTTTCATTCGGCGCGGGCCTAACTCTGTCACAAATATTTTATAAAATTCCACTGTGATTCCATCCGGGCCCAAGGTCTTCGTAGACAGCATCGACACAATGCACCTCATCACCTCCTCCAACCTAAATGGGGCGCCCAACCTCTGCATTTTCCCCTCCTCCACCACCAGGAAATCCAAGCCATCCAAAAACTGCTTCATGCCCAAGTCTCCCTCCAGGGGCTCTGACCTGTAGAGTCCCCGGTAGAAGGCCTCAACCACCCTTTTCACCTTCCCTGGCTCGGTGACCACCCTGTCCCCAGAGTCCTTAACCTGCCCAACCTCCTTCGCCGCTGCTTGCTGCCTCAACTGATGAGCCAATAGTCATCTCCCCGTCCTCATAAAACTCCCCCCTAATCCCATAACTGTCCCACCGCCTTCCCCATTGACAGAAGATCAAACTCCATCTGGAGTTTCTTCCGGTCCTTCAAAACCCCTCTCCCGGGGCTGCTGAGTACCACTGATCCCCTGCTAAAATGGCCTCCAACAATCTCTGTCTCTCCAACCTACCTGCCTTATGCCTATGCGCCTCAATCAAAATTAATTTCCTCCTGATTACCACCTTAAAATTCTCCCTTAGGTGCTGAGGACCCGGGTTTGAATTCCGACCCTGGGCCACTATCTGTGTGGAGTTTGCACATTCTCCCCATGTTTGTGTGGGTTTCGCCCCCACAACCCAAAGATGTGCAGGGCAGGTGGATTGGCCACGCTGAATTGCCCCTTAATTGGAAAAAAAAAAGAATTGGGTACTCAAAATTTTTTTTTTTAAAGCCTCCCATAGCACAGCTGGAGAGACCTCTTCACTTTTATTAAGTTCGACATAGCTGCTCCCACTCTTTCAAATATCCCATTATCCGCAAATAGCCCCACATCCAACCTCCACTGCGGCCGCTGGGAGCCCCCCTTTTCCATGCGCAAGCCCACAAAACGTGGCACATGATCCGACACAATTACCGAATACTCCGAACCAGTGCGTAGCTAAATCTGGTGCCCTCGCTAAGACCTTCTTCATGAAGTCCACGTCATCCCAGTTAGGATCGTAGACATTCACCAACATAGCAGGAGCTCCTTATAACCATCCACTCACCATTACATATCTACCCCCTGAGTCCCTGATGTTACTCACCGAGAAAACTACCCTCTTACTTATCAGCACCACTGTCCCCCTCGCCTTCATATCCAACCCCGAATGAAACACTTGTCCCACCCCCATTTCCTCAGCTTCGTTTGATCTTTAACCCTCAGGTGAGTCTCCTACATAAAAACAACTTCAGATTTCTTACATGGACGAATACCCGAGACCTCTTGACTGGCTCATTCAGTCTCCTCACATTCCGTGAGACCAGTCTGGTCAGGGGGCTCCAAACATCCTCCTACCACCCTCCACCGCCCCCCCCCCCCCTCCGCCCCCCCGCCCACCCCTGATCAGCCATATCCAAATCCAAATGGACTCCCCCAGGCCCCCGTCTCTCCCACTCCTGGTTCCTCCCAAGATGGCCACTGGAACCCCCCCCCCCCAAACAACTACTCCATGAAGAAACCTTCAGGGTTTAAGATTCTGAAGGGATTTGATAGAGTAGATGTAAAGGAAACACTTCCACTCTTTAAAACTTAGTTCAAGGGCTTCACTGGCTAGGCCCATCCCTAATTGCCTTCAGGACAGTGGTGGTGTGCTGCCCTCTTGAACTGCCGCAGTTCAAGGGATAAGTGTTCCATCACACATCCTGACTTTTGCCTTGTAGTTGATAGACAGGAATTGGGGAATCAGGAGGTGAGTTATTCACTGCCGGATTCGTCTGACCTGCTCTTGTAGCCACAGTATTAATACAGTTTGTCCAGTTAAGTTTCGAAAACCAGAGGTTATAAATCTAAAATAAAATAATAAAATAAAACAGAACATTTTGAAAATTTCAAACCCAGGAGTATCAATGGAGAGAGAAACAGAGTTAACATTTCAACTCTGGGACCCTTCATCAGAATTGATGACTATTAACATGAGACATCTTTCTCTCTCTCCACAGACGCTGCCAGATCTGCTGAGCATTTCCAGCATTTTCCAATTTTATTTCAGAGTTTCAGAATCTGCAGTACTTTGCTTCTGTATTAGGTCATGAATATAATTGTTACTAATAAATCCAGTCAGGAATTCAGGAGAAACATCTTTATCCAAAGAATGGTAAGAATGTGGAACATTAGACAGGGATGGAGGCTGATGTTTTAGCCTTTGCTTCATTAATTGCTCCTAGGGCGATGTTAATGAGATGCAGATCTTCTTCTCCGCCAAGTGCCACAAGATGACTTGAAGATATTATGGAATTTTTATATCTCAAAAAGTACGCCATGAAGGGCTCAATTGATAAATTCTACCAGAGATGGTGACCGTTTATTTTATACTTCAAAGCGTTTATTTTATACTTCAAAGAGTCGATCACCATTAATTGTTAAAGAAATGGGGGGGATGGAAAAATAATGTTTATTATTCTTTATTATTACTGTTGAGATAGAATTTGTTGCTATTATTGTCGTTGATTGTATTTATGTGTAATTTTTTTTAAATTTGAATAAAAATATATTTTTAAAATGTGGAACTGAAGTGAATAGCAGGGAGAAGTTCATTTGGTGCATAAACACCAGAATAGACCAGTTGGACTGAATGGTCTATTTTGAAATTAACCCAAGATTCAGACGTCAATGACCAAAATCTTCTCCAACCAATGAGACAAGTCTGCCCTCTAGTGGACCATTGCAATCTAACAGCAGGGCTCGATGGGACGTGGCCTCTGAATTCATTGTGCAAAGGTTGTGATGGCAGAACTGCCCCCGCACCCCCCCCCCCCCCCCCCCCCCCCCCCCGCCCCCACCACCCCGCCGCAAAATAATGCACTCAAATACAATGATATTGTCTAAAAGGAGCAGGCAGAAACACATTTTGCCTGTTGAATTTTTTAAAGGTTAATTCCGGAGGGACAGACTGGGGAATTAATGTAAGTATAATTAGGCACCATGAGATGGCACCATATATGTAACCATTTGAAAATAATAATTTGCAATGTTTACCAAATGGCCTCTTGCACAAAGTGCTCAAGCACTTTAAACCTTGAACTTTACCCGATTAGAATTTGCCTGGAATTTGTTGGAAGATAATGTTGAGTTAAAGGCACACATTGTTATTAGTGGGGGGAAGGGGTGGTGGGGGGAAGGGGGAGTAAAAAACAGAAATATGTAGCAAGTTAGAGTTATGTCATGAATTGTATTATATCACCAACACTGGACAATTTGTTTTAATCTTCCAAAAATATCAGCCTCCTCATTAATGTCAAGAAATTATTGGTATTTTTACCATAAATATGAATGAAACTCGTCACAGGAAGTTCAGGCAGCTATTTAACATCATAAGAACATTATTAATGGGGTGATTTAGGGTCCTGACATGCTACTCAGTCTTGAGCCCAGAAAGGTTCAATAGAATCTTTGGCCTCGCACTCTAGTTGGAAAATTGTTCCTGGAGGTTTCTTGCTTTTCCTTGCTGACTCTGTTTTAATTTCTCCTCATCCAGTCTTTCTTGTTCTCTCTTTATTTCTCTTTCTGTATCGAACTTGTCTTGAATTCACCTTATTTTCTTATCTGTCAGTCATTCTGTTTCATTCTCCAATGTTTGCATCAGATTTGATCCCGAGATGAGCTTCTGACCCTCTTATTCACGCTATCATTAAGATTGACTGTGAAGGGTCCCATGCAGCAGGGGCATGGGAACCTGGATTGTAGTTTTAGGGTACGGGAGAATGAGAGTATAGAGGTCAGGAGCACAGATTTGACGTCGCAGGAGGGGGCCAGTGTTCAGGTAGGTGGTTTGAAGTGTGTCTACTTCAATGCCAGGAGTATACGAAATAAGGTAGGGGAACTGGCAGCATGGGTTGATACCTGGGACTTCGATGTTGTGGCCATTTCGGAGACATGGATAGAGCAGGGACAGGAATGGATGTTGCAGGTTCCGGGGTTTAGGTGTTTTAGTAAGCTCAGAGAAGGAGGCAAAAGAGGGGGAGGTGTGGCGCTGCTAGTCAAGAGCAATATTATGGTGGCGGAGAGGATGCTAGATGGGGACTCATCTTCCGAGGTAGTATGGGCTGAGGTTAGAAACATGAAAGGAGAGGTCACCCTGTTGGGAGTTTTCTATAGGCCTCCAAATAGTTCTAGGGATGTAGAGGAAAGGATGGCGAGGATGATCCTGGATAAGAGCGAAAGTAACAGGGTAGTTATTATGGGAGACTTTAACTATCCAAATATTGACTGGAAAAGATGTAGTTCGAGTACATTAGATGGGTCGTTTTTTGTACAGTGTGTGCAGGAGGGTTTCCTGACACAATATGTTGACAGGCCAACAAGAGGCGAGGCCACGTTGGATTTGGTTTTGGGCAATGAACCAGGCCAGGTGTTGGATTTGGAGGTAGGAGAGCAATTTGGGGACAGTGACCACAATTCGGTGACGTTTACATTAATGATGGAAAGGGATAAGTATACACCGCAGGGCAAGAGTTATAGCTGGGGGAAGGGCAATTATGATGCCATGAGACGTGACTTGGGGGGGATAGGTTGGAGAAGTAGGCTGCAAGTGTTGGGCACACTGGATAAGTGGAGCTTGTTCAAGGGTCAGCTACTGCGTGTTCTTGATAAGTATGTACCGGTCAGGCAGGGAGGAAGACGTAGAGCGAGGGAACCGTGGTTTACCAAAGAAGTGGAATCTCTTGTTAAGAGGAAGAAGGAGGCCTATGTGAAGATGAGGTGTGAAGTTTCAGTTGGGGCGATGGATAGTTACAAGGTAGCGAGGAAGGATCTAAAGAGAGAGCTAAGACGAGCAAGGAGGGGACATGAGAAGTATTTGGCAGGTAGGATCAAGGAAAACCCAAAAGCTTTCTATAGGTATGTCAGGAATAAGCGAATGACTAGGGAAAGAGTAGGACCAGTCAAGGACAGGGATGGGAAGTTGTGTGTGGAGTCTGAAGAGATAGGCGAGATACTAAATGAATATTTTTCGTCAGTATTCACTCAGGATAAAGATAATGTTGTGGAGGAGAATGCTGAGACCCAGGCCATTAGAATAGGTGGCATTGAGGTACGTAGGGAAGAGGTGTTGGCAATTCTGGACAGGCTGAAAATAGATAAGTACCCGGGGCCTGATGGGATTTATCCTAGGATTCTCTGGGAGGCCAGGGAAGAGATTGCTGGACCTTTGGCTTTGATTTTTATGTCATCATTGGCTACAGGAATAGTGCCAGAGGACTGGAGGATAGCAAATGTGGTCCCTTTGTTCAAAAAGGGGAGCAGAGACAACCCCGGCAACTATAGACCGGTGAGCCTCATGTCTGTAGTGGGTAAAGTCTTGGAGGGGATTATAAGAGACAAGATTTATAATCATCTAGATAGGAATAATATGATCAGGGATAGTCAGCATGGCTTTGTGAAGGGTAGGTCATGCCTCACAAACCTTATCGAGTTCTTTGAGAAGGTGACTGAACAGGTAGACGAGGGTAGAGCAGTTGATGTGGTGTATATGGATTACAGTAAAGCGTTTGATAAGGTTCCCCATGGTAGGCTATTGCAGAAAATACGGAGGCTGGGGATTGAGGGTGATTTAGCGATGTGGATCAGAAATTGGCTAGCTGAAAGAAAACAGAGGGTGGTGGTTGATGGGAAATGTTCAGAATGGAGTTCAGTTACAAGTGGAGTACCACAAGGATCTGTTCTGGGGCCGTTGCTGTTTGTCATTTTTATCAATGACCTAGAGGAAGGCGCTGAAGGGTGGGTGAGTAAATTTGCAGACGACACTAAAGTCGGTGGTGTTGTCGACAGTGTGGAAGGATGTAGCAGGTTACAGAGGGACATAGATAAGCTGCAGAGCTAGGCTGAGAGGTGGCAAATGGAGTTTAATGTAGAGAGGTGTGAGGTGATTCACTTCGGAAGGAATAACAGGAATGCGGAATATTTGGCTAATGGTAAAGTTCTTGGAAGTGTGGATGAGCAGTGGGATCTAGGCGTCCATGTACATAGATCCCTGAAAGTTGCCACCCAGGTTGATAGGGTTGTGAAGAAGGCCGATGGAGTGTTGGCCTTTATTGGTAGAGGGATTGAGTTCCGGAGTCAGGAGGTCATGTTGCAGCTGTACAAAACTCTGGTACGGCCGCATTTGGAGTATTGCGTACAGTTCTGGTCACCGCATTATAGGAAGGACGTGGAGGCTTTGGAGCGAGTGCAGAGGAGATTTACCAGGATGTTGCCTGGTATGGAGGGAAAATCTTATGAGGAAAGGCTGATGGACTTGAGGTTGTTTTCGTTGGAGAGAAGAAGGTTAAGAGGAGACTTAATAGAGGCATACAAAATGATCAGGGGGTTAGATAGGGTGGACAGTGAGAGCCTTCTCCCGTGGATGGAAATGGCTGGCACGAGGGGACATAGCTTTAAACTGAGGGGTAATAGATATAGGACAGAGGTCAGAGGTAGGTTCTTTACGCAAAGAGTGGTGAGGCCGTGGAATGCCCTACCTGCAACAGTAGTGAACTCGCCAACATTGAGGGCATTTAAAAGTTTATTGGATAAGCATATGGATGATAATGGCATAGTGTAGGTTAGATGGCTTTTGTTTCGGTACAACATCGTGGGCCGAAGGACCTGTACTGCGCTGTATCGTTCTATGTTCTATGTTCTAAGTGCAGTGTGGTGTTCTCGGCTTATTGAGGACGGGAACAAATTCCAAGACAGGGTTGTAAGTAAGTGTCAAGACTTCCAGTGACGGGGATGTGCTGAGCAGACACACATCAGGTGGCTCTCCTCCAAAAGACAGAATAATAAGCACTTTTGGTCAAATTTAGCCCCCAAAATCGGACTAAAACATTTCCTCACCCTCAGCAACACGAATTACAGCAAGGATGCCAGGAAGCAATAGTTCAAGAGGACAGAGAGACACCAAAACCTGCGGCAATAGACAGGAGCGGCGAGCGAGCAAGCAGGTCAGCGAACCCATGAGGCGAGGGATCCCCAGCCACACCTGAGAGACGGAGACCGGCGACAAAAAAACAAGCCCCTCTCCCCCCCCCCCCTCCCAAGTGATGGAAGGAGATGTTCCTCATCAGAAACTGAAGGAGATGAGAGACGATATTAAGGCCGAAACCAAGGCGGCAGTCAAGGTGGCAATGGTGGAGGCGTTGACCACCATGCAGGTGACCCTGGACAGTATGGGAAGGAGACTAGAGACCCAGGAGAGCACAATAAAGGAGCTTGAGAAAGCCTCAACGGACCAGAATGACCGAATCATCGCCCTGGAGGCCAAAATTAAGAGGTTGGTGGCGACCCAGGGGACCCTGAAATGGAAAGTGGCGGAGCAAGAAAATCGGTCCAGGCAAGAGAACATTAGAATAGTGGGCCAGCCAGAAGGAATCAAGGGCAGGGACCCATAGGCTATGTGGCCCAAATGCTGGGTAACCTGATGGGGAGAGACAGCTTCCCCAAGCCAGTGGAGATCGACAGGGAGATCGACAGGGCTCACAGGTCCCTCTGACCAAAACCCAAGGTTGGGGAGCAGCCGAGAGCGGTCATTGCCAAGTTTCACAGATACCAGGACTGGGAAAGAATCCTTCGCTGGGCTAGACAGACAAAGGTTTGCTGCTGGGAGGGACATAACATCAGAGTGTACCAAGACATTGGGGCAGACCTGGCAAAGCACAGGTCAGAATTTAATAAGGCAAAATCGGCTCTGTACAGGAACAATATTAAATTCAGGATGTTATACCCTGCCAAGCTCTGGGTAACATACCAGGGCAAGGAACATTACTTCACTGCCCTTGCAGAAGTGGACAAGTTCATCCAAAAGAACAACCTAGACAGACAGTAAGGGAGACAGCGATAAGGGAGGCATAGGGGAGGCAGAGAAGAACTAAAAAACAATTTTGCACGGGACTGTACAGGGGAAACAGTTCGTAGAAGTAGAGTGCAAATGCAGCAGAGCGCAGGAGAGGGGAGGGGGAGGTAGAGGGGATACCAACAGAATGGGCATAAGTGGAGATCAGACAAACCCCAGGAGAGGGGCCATCACACGAATGGGAAAGCTAGCGCCAGGAGGTATGAGTGAGGGGGGGCCACGGCGGTTTTCCCACCAGAGAGAGAGCGCCTGGTAAGGGGAAGGGGCCCAACACCAAGGGTGGCGGAAAGCAGAGGGGTAACAGAAGGGAGGTACGGGAGGGGCGGCCATGGGAGGGGGGTAGGGGACAACAAGTGGAGGGGGGACAAATCCGCAGGAGGAACGAAGCAGTGGGGGTGGGGGGTGAAAGGGCCCTCTCAGAAACGTGGAGAAAGAAGGCACCGTAAGTAGCCACTTTAGTGGGTCCCTGAACAAAGGGAAACCCTGGAGTGCAGGGGCTCATCCACATGGCGCACTCACAGTTGGTGGCCATGTTGGGTGGCCCCGGACATCGGAAAATCCCGGAGCGCAGGGGCCCGTCCTCATTGTGGGAATGGGTGACCACGGCCATTTTTGATGGCCCCCTAACAAAGGGAAGCCCCAGAGTGCAGGGGCGCATCCACAAGGTAACTATTGTTAATCCTGCAAGGGGGGGTGGGACAAAAAAAAACCACCAGGATAGTCACCTGCAACACCAGTGGACTTAACAGCCCAGTGAAAAGATCCAGAGATTTTGCCCACCTGAACAGTATGAAAGCTGACAAAGTCTTCCTCCAAGAGACGCACCTGAGGGAGGACCGATTGCAGGTAAGAAAGGCTGGGTGGGACAGACCTGCCATTCATGTTACGGGACGAGAGCTAGGGGGGGGTAGCCACGCTGAGAAGTAAGAAGACAGTGTTCACTGTGACTAAGATAGTTACGGACCCAGGGGTATGTCGTGATCAGCGGTGTCCTAGACCAGTGGTCCTTGACACCATGTATGTACGCTCCCAACTGGGATGACACGGAGTATATAAAGAAGACCATGGCATATATCCCTGACATAGATACACACCGACTGATCATGCAGGGGATGGACCTTTAACTGTGTACAGGACCTACTGACTGGTGGATCGAACGCCAGAATGGGAAAACCGGCAGGCATGGCTAGAGAACTGAGGACATTCATGGAGCAGATGGGGCTGTGGACCCTTGGAGGTTCATGCACCCAGGTGAGAAGGAGTTTTCTTTCTTCTCGCAAGTATACATGGTCTATGCCCATATCGACTTCTTTGTAGTCGGGAAATCGGCGCTTTCAGAGATAGTAAGAACGGAATACTCAGCAATTTAACCTCCGACCACACTCCACATTACATGGATGAGAGGTTGGAGATGGGTCGTGCCCAACTCCTCACATGGAGTTTGGGCATGACCCTCTTGGCTGACAAGGTCTTCTGCCAGAAAACATCACGGGCCATAGATGAGAACATTACTAACAACCGCAGCAGGGAGGTCTCACCCTCCACGTCTGGGAGGCGCTGAATGCTGTGATTAGAAGAGAAATTATTGCCTATAAGGCACATAGACACAGGGAAGAGAGGGTGGCTAGGCAGCTACTCATCGACTCCATTCTGGAGCTTGATAGAAGATACTCTGTGGTGCCGACCGTAGAGCTTCTGGCAGAGAGGAAAAAGCTACAAATGGACTTTAACCTGCTATCCTCCAGGAAAGCAGTGCACCAACTCCATCAGACACGGGGGACCTTCTACGAACGTGGAGACAAGGCTGGCCACCTGCTGGCTCACCAGCTGAGAAAGCAGGCAGCGAGAAGGGAAATAGCGTAGGTGAAGGATAGCAGAGGCGGACTGGTAGCCGAACCAAAAACGGTCAACAATGTGTTTGAGGCCTTCAATTGGGGGGGCTGTACACATCCGAATCCTCCGATGGGGACTCGGGAATGAAACGGTTCTTCGATGAACTGGACATGCCAGTCGTTGGGGACGTTAGGAGGAGGGGGCTGGTAGCACCGTTAGAATTGAGAGAGGTCAAGGAGAGTATCAGCTCCATGCAGGCGGGGAAGGCGCCGGGACCCGACGGGTTCCCGGTGGACTTCTACAAAACATTTGCGATGGCACTGGCCCCACACTTGTTCACAGACCCGCTAGCGAGGGACACTCTCCCTCCAATACTAACACAAGCCACCATCTTGCTGTTATCCAAGAAAGGCAAAGACCCAACGGAGTGCAGATCAAACAGACCCATTTTGTTGCTCAATATGGATGTGAAAATACTCGCAAAAGTCTTGGCTAAGAGACTGGAGAACTGCGAACCAGAGGTGGTTGCAGAGGACCATACAGGCATTGTTAAGGGTAGACAGTTAACAGAAAACACCAGATGACCCCTGAACATGATAATGACCCATCCGGGGGGAGAACACCAGAGATGATCGTCTCCCTCGACGCAGAAAAGGCCTTCGACAGAGTATAGTGGAAGTACCTCATAGAGATATTAGAATGGTTTGGGCTGGGGACAGGGTTCACCTCATGGGTGAAACTCATGTACAATACCCCCAACGCGAGGGTACAGATCAACACCACCAGCTCTGAATACTTTCAGCTGCACAGAGACATAAGGCAGGGATGCCCATTGTAACCGCTCTTAGTCACCCTGGCAATCGAACCGCTGGCAATCGCCCCCAGAGCAGCAAAAGGCTGGAAGGGAATTCGAAGAGGAGACAGAGAGCACAGAGTCTCACTCTATGCGGATGGCCTGCACCTCTACATCTCAGACGTGCAAAGTGGCAGGGAAGGAATCATGAAGCTCCTGAGAGATTTTGGAGCCTTCTCGGGCTACAAACTCAACCTGAGCAACAGTGAAGTGTTCCCTGTGAACCTGAGAGGGGGAAGGGCTGAGCTGGAGGGACAACCATTTAAAATAGCCCAAAACAAATTCCGCTATCTGGGGATCCAGATTGCCCACGACTGGACACGGATCCACAAGTGGACAAGTCTAGCGGAGGAAGTAAAAAAGGATCTACAGAGATGGGATGCAGTCCCGCTTTCCCTGGCGGGGAGGGAACAGATGATTAAGATGAATGTGCTGCCCAGGTCCTCTTCCTGTCAGATCCGTACCGATCCACATCCCCAAGACCTTCTTCAATGCGGTCGACAAAATGATTATCGCGTTTGTGTGTGTGTGTGGGTGGAGGGGGGAAGAACCCAAGAATCCCAAAAAAAGTCCGACAGGGAAGAAGAAACATGGGTGCCCTCGGCCCTCCCAAACCTACAATACTACTATTGGGCAGCCACGGCAGAAGGAGTGAGGGGATGGGGAAGGAACCAGACATGGAATGGGTGAGGGTGGAGGAGAGCTCCTACAGAGGGACAACTCTCTGGGCCCTTGCCATGACAAACCTCCTGTCCCCATCAGCAAAACCCTCAGTACACCCAGTGGTGGAAGGCACCTTCCGAAGCTGAAACCAGATGAGGCAGAAATTCGGCTTGCCCAAAATGTCCATGACGGCCCCCATCTGCGGCAACCACAAGTTTGCGACAGCAAAGAGGTGGAGACAGGACTTCTGATGGCAGCCATGGAGTGACTGGTCGCGCATTCGCTCAAGGCAGATTTTTCCGGTCTTTTCCTTGCCCGGAGGTATTTGAGGGCAAAAGGTACAGGAGTGCCTGGGGAACGTAACACTCCTCTGGTATGGCTGGTGCATGGATCAGTGGATGAGGAGTGTCACGAGAAAGAAAGGGTTGTTGGAGCAGGAGAATTTTCATGGTGCACCACAGGGAAAGATGGCAGAGGGCACGGGGAGTGTGCTGCCTACTCAGCGGCCTATGGAGCAGTTGGTGATATATCTAATTAGATAGATTCGTAATTTCCATTCCGCTGGTTCAGCGCACTGCTTCCACAAAAACGGGTCGGGAGCTTAAACGTGGACGAGTTTCAGCTAGGTTCAGCACCCATTTCCTTGCGTGGGGACTTCCACATCGTCCCAGCGCGCACGTGCGGGCGGATGATCTCCGTATGCCGGAAGATTCTTTGGAAGTTACAGGCACTAACTTGACCTGCTTACCCCAATATTAGGGAAGTTTTTGCGCTTGTTTATTTACACTATTTTTTCCATCCAGAATCATCGAGCAGAGGCAGGAGACATTGGAGAGGACTCTATTGGTGCATTAATGTTTTATTTATTTTTTTAATAAATATTTTATTGAAAATTTTTGGTCAACCAACACAGTACATTGTGCATCCTTTACACAATATTATAACAACACAAATAACAATGACCTATTTTATAAACAACAAAAAAAAATGAATAAATAATAAATAACAAAAATGAAAACCAACCCTAATTGGCAACTGCCTTATCACAAGTAACACTCTCCAAAAATATAATTTAACAGTCCAATATATAATTATCTGTCGCAACGACCTATACATATTATACAGTATATATTAACAACCCTGAGAGTCCTTCTGGTTCCTCCTCCCCCCCCCCCCCCCCCCCCCCCACCCCGATCCTGGGCTGCTGCTGCTGCCTTCTTTTTCCCATTCCATCTATCTTTCTGCGAGGTATTCGACGAACGGTTGCCACCGCCTGGTGAACCCTTGAGCCGACCCCCTTAGAACGAACTTAATCCGCTCTAGCTTTATAAACCCTGCCATGTCATTTATCCAGGTCTCCACCCCCGGGGGCTTGGCTTCTTTCCACATTAACAATATCCTGCGCCGGGCTACTAGGGACGCAAAGGCCAAAACATCGGCCTCTCTCGCCTCCTGCACTCCCGGCTCTTGAGCAACCCCAAATATAGCCAACCCCCAGCTTGGTTCGACCCGGACCCCCACTACTTTTGAAAGCACCTTTGTCACCCCCATCCAAAACCCCTGTAGTGCCGGGCATGACCAAAACATATGGGTATGATTCGCTGGGCTTCTCGAGCACCTCGCACACCTATCCTCCACCCCAAAACATTTACTGAGCCGTGCTCCAGTCATATGCGCCCTGTGTAATACCTTAAACTGAATCAGGCTTAGCCTGGCACACGAGGACGACGAGTTTACCCTGCTTAGGGCATCTGCCCACAGCCCCTCCTCGATCTCCTCCCCCAGCTCTTCTTCCCATTTCCCTTTTAGTTCATCTACCATAGTCTCCCCTTCGTCCCTCATTTCCCTATATATATCTGACACCTTACCATCCCCCACCCATGTCTTTGAGATCATTCTGTCCTGCACCTCTTGTGGCGGGAGCTGCGGGAATTCCCTCACCTGTTGCCTCGCAAAAGCCCTCAGTTGCATATACCTGAATGCATTCCCTTGGGGCAACCCATATTTCTCGGTCAGCGCTCCCAGACTCGCGAACTTCCCATCCACAAACAGATCTTTCAGTTGCGTTATTCCTGCTCTTTGCCACATTCCATATCCCCCATCCATTCCCCCCGGGGCAAACCTATGGTTGTTTCTTATCGGGGACCCGCCCAAGGCTCCAGTCTTTCCCCTATGCCGTCTCCACTGTCCCCAAATCTTCAGTGTAGCCACCACCACAGGGCTTGTGGTGTAGTTCCTCGGTGAGAATGGCAATGGGGCTGTCACCATAGCCTGTAGGCTAGTCCCCCTACAGGACGCCCTCTTTAATCTCTTCCACGCCGCTCCCTCCTCCTCTCCCATCCACTTACTCACCATTGAAATATTAGCGGCCCAATAATACTCACTTAGGCTCGGTAGTGCCAGCCCCCCCCTATCCCTGCTACGCTGTAAGAATCCCTTCCTCACTCTCGGGGTCTTCCCGGCCCACACAAAACCCATGATGCTCTTTTCAATCCTTTTAAAAAAAGCCTTTGTGATCACCACCGGGAGGCACTGAAACACAAAGAGGAATCTCGGGAGGACCACCATCTTAACCGCCTGCACCCTCCCTGCCAGTGACAGGGATGCCGTATCCCATCTCTTAAAATCCTCCTCCATTTGTTCCACCAACCGCGTTAAATTTAACCTATGCAATGTGCCCCAATTCTTGGCTATCTGGATCCCCAGGTAACGAAAGTGCCCTGTTACCTTCCTCAATGGTAGGTCCTCTATTTCTCTACTCTGCTCCCCTGGATGTACCACAAACAACTCACTTTTCCCCATGTTCAATTTATACCCTGAAAAATCCCCAAACTCCCCAAGTATCCGCATTATTTCTGGCATCCCCTCCGCCGGGTCTGCCACGTATAGTAGCAAATCGTCCGCATACAAAGATACCCGGTGTTCTTCTCCTCCTCTAAGTACTCCCCTCCACTTCTTGGAACCCCTCAACGCTATCGCCAGGGGCTCAATCGCCAGTGCAAACAATAATGGGGACAGAGGGCATCCCTGCCTTGTCCCTCTATGGAGCCGAAAATATGCAGATCCCCGTCCATTCGTGACCACGCTCGCCATCAGGGCCCTATACAACAGCTGCACCCATCTAACATACCCCTCTCCAAAACCAAATCTCCTCAACACCTCCCACAAATAACCCCACTCCACTCTATCAAATGCTTTCTCGGCATCCATCGCCACTACTATCTCCGTTTCCCCCTCTGGTGGGGCCATCATCATTACCCCTAACAGCCTCCGTATATTCGTGTTCAGCTGTCTCCCCTTCACAAACCCAGTTTGGTCCTCGTGGACCACCCCCGGGACACATTCCTCTATTCTCATTGCCATTACCTTGGCCAGGATCTTGGCATCTACATTTAGGAGGGAAATAGGTCTATAGGACCATCATTGTAGCGGGTCCTTTTCCTTCTTTAAGAGAAGCGATATCATTGCTTCAGACATAGTCGGGGGCAGTTGTCCCCTTTCCTTTGCCTCATTAAAGGTCCTCATCAATACCGGGGCGAGCAAGTCCACATATTTTCTATAGAATTCGACTGGGAATCCATCCGGTCCCGGGGCCTTTCCCGCCTGCATGCTCCTAATTCCTTTCACCACTTCTTCTACCTCGATCTGTGCTCCCAGTCCCACCCTTTCCTGCCCTTTCACCTTGGGAAATTCCAGCCGATCCAAGAAGCCCATCATTCTCTCCCTCCCATCCGGGGGTTGAGCTTCATATAATTTTTTATAAAATGTCTTGAACACTCCATTCACTCTCTCCGCTCCCCGCTCCATCTCTCCTTCCTCATCCCTCACTCCCCCTATTTCCCTCGCTGCTCCCCTTTTCCTCAATTGGTGTGCCAGCAACCTGCTCGCCTTCTCCCCATATTCGTACTGTACACCCTGTGCCTTCCTCCATTGTGCCTCTGCAGTGCCCGTAGTCAGCAAGTCAAATTCTACATGTAGCCTTTGCCTTTCCCTGTACAGTCCCTCCTCCGGTGCTTCCGCATATTGTCTGTCCACCCTCAAAAGTTCTTGCAGCAACCGCTCCCGTTCCTTACTCTCCTGCTTCCCTTTATGTGCCCTTATTGATATCAGCTCCCCTCTAACCACCGCCTTCAACGCCTCCCAGACCACTCCCACCTGGACCTCCCCATTATCATTGAGTTCCAAGTACTTTTCAATGCACCCCCTCACCCTTAGACACACCCCCTCATCTGCCATTAGTCCCATGTCCATTCTCCAGGGTGGGCGCCCTCCTGTTTCCTCCCCTATCTCCAAGTCCACCCAGTGTGGAGCGTGATCCGAAATGGCTATAGCCGTATACTCCGTTCCCCTCACCTTCGGGATCAACGCCCTTCCCAGCACAAAAAAGTCTATTCGCGAGTAGACTTTATGGACATAGGAGAAAAACGAGAACTCCTTACTCCTAGGTCTGCTAAATCTCCACGGGTCTACACCTCCCATCTGCTCCATAAAATCTTTAAGTACCTTGGCTGCTGCCGGCCTCCTTCCAGTCCTGGACTTCGACCTATCCAGCCCTGGTTCCAACACCGTATTAAAATCTCCCCCCATTATCAGCTTTCCCATCTCTAGGTCCGGAATGCGTCCTAGCATCCGCCTCATAAAATTGGCATCATCCCAGTTTGGGGCATATACGTTTACCAAAACCACCGTCTCCCCCTGTAGTTTGCCACTCACCATCACGTATCTGCCCCCGTTATCCGCCACTATAGTCTTTGCCTCGAACATTACCCGCTTCCCCACTAATATAGCCACCCCCCTGTTTTTCGCATCTAGCCCCGAATGGAACACCTGCCCCACCCATCCTTTGCGTAGCCTAACCTGGTCTATCAGTTTCAGGTGCGTTTCCTGTAACATAACCACATCTGCCTTAAGTTTCTTAAGGTGTGCGAGTACCCGTGCCCTCTTTATCGGCCCGTTCAGCCCTCTCACGTTCCACGTGATCAGCCGGGTTGGGGGGCTTCCTACCCCCCCCCCTTGTCGATTAGCCATCCCCTTTTTCCAGCTCCTCACCCGGTTCCCACGCAGCTATATCTCCCCCAGGCGGTGCCCCCCCCGCCCATCCCCTCCCATACCAGCTCCCCCCTCTCCCCAGCAGCAGCAACCCAGTAATTCCCCCCTCCCACCCCCCCCGCTAGATCCCCCGCTAGCGTAATTACTCCCCCCATGTTGCTCCCAGAAGTCAGCAAACTCTGGCCGACCTCGGCTTCCCCCCGTGACCTCGGCTCGCACCGTGCGACGCCCCCTCCTTCCTGCTTCTCTATTCCCGCCATGATTATCATAGCGCGGGAACCAAGCCCGCGCTTCTCCCTTGGCCCCGCCCCCAATGGCCAACGCCCCATCTCCTCCACCTCCCCTCCTCCCCCATCACCACCTGTGGAAGAGAGAAAAGTTACCACATCGCAGGATTAGTACATAAAACTCCTCTTTCCCCCCTCTTTGCCCCCCACATTCGCCCCACCACTTTGTTCAAACGTTCTTTTTAATAACCCGCTCATTCCAGTTTTTCTTCCACAATAAAAGTCCACGCTTCATCCGCCGTCTCAAAGTAGTGGTGCCTCCCTCGATATGTGACCCACAGTCTTGCCGGTTGCAGCATTCCAAATTTTATCTTCTTTTTATGAAGCACCGCCTTGGCCCGATTAAAGCTCGCCCTCCTTCTCGCCACCTCCGCACTCCAGTCTTGATAAACGCGGATCACCGCGTTCTCCCATTTACTGCTCCGAGTTTTCTTTGCCCATCTAAGGACCATTTCTCTATCCTTAAAACGGAGGAATCTCACCACTATGGCTCTGGGAATTTCTCCTGCTCTCGGCCCTCGCGCCATCACTCGGTATGCTCCCTCCACCTCCAACGGACCCGCCGGGGCCTCCGCTCCCATTAACGAGTGCAGCATCGTGCTCACATATGCCCCGACGTCCGCTCCCTCCACACCTTCAGGAAGACCAAGAATCCTCAGGTTGTTCCTCCTTGCGTTGTTCTCCAGTGCCTCCAACCTTTCCACACATCGTTTCTGATGTGCCTCATGCGTCTCCGTCTTCACCACCAGGCCCTTTATGTCGTCCTCATTCTCGGCTGCCTTTGCCTTCACGACCCGAAGCTCCCGCTCCTGGGTCTTTTGTTCCTCCTTTAGCCCTTCGATCGCCTGTAGTATCGGGGCCAACAGCTCTTTCTTCATTTCCTTTTTGAGCTCTTCCACACAGCATTTCAAGAACTCTTGTTGTTCAGGGCCCCATGTTAAACTGCCACCTTCCGACGCCATCTTGGTTTTTGCTTGCCTTCCTTGCCGCTGTTCTAAAGGATCCACTGCAATCCGGCCACTTTCTCCTCCTTTTTCCATCCGTATCCAGGGGGGATTCCCTTCTGGTTTACCGCACAGTGTTTTTAGCCGTCAAAATTGCCGTTGGGGCTCCTATCAAGAGCCCAAAAATCCGTTTCACCGGGAGCTGCCGAAACGTGCGACTCAGCTGGTCATCGCCGCACCCGGAAGTCCGCATTAATGTTTTATAATATTAATATTTCTTAATATGTTTGAAATGCTCATAAAGTGATTTTTGTTTTAAACTTAGGCTTGTCATGAGGCTGTTAAAGTATAAAGTGAGTTTCGAGTCACAGGAAGTGAAAGTTTTTTTAAAAATTGGTTTGTCACGAGGATGTTAATTCAATTTAAAGAGCGCGAGTATGGAGCGTATGTAATCTTCGGGAATCACTCGCTAACGAGTATGATTGTCCACCTAAGATATGCCGCGTTACTGGCCATGGGTTCAGTGGGTCCTTGTGTGGCTGATGAGCCCGATCCTAGAGCCGCATCTTCGGCTGCACACTTGGCAGGTGTTTCCGGAAAGTGGGATTGGTCCTCGGACTCTAGGTTGCAGGTATTCCTTTCTCGCGTTCCTTCTAGGACACTGATTCTAGAACACCTTGTCGTGTTATTCACCCTGGGGTAACACGGACTGCAACTGGATGCAGTTGTACTTGAAAGTAGACTCCAAACTTTGATGTTAGTTCAATACACTTTATTGAACTTGCTGAGCAGTGCACACAGTTCGCTGTGGGTTGACACTCTACTAATCTAAGAGTACTAACTCTAACTTACTAGACCAGGCTAGCTCTGTTCCACGTGTAGAAGGTGCTAACTGATATATACTCCCTGACTGTCACTACAGTGTCACCAGTGGAAAGAGGCAGAGTGCTGATGCCTCGTGTGTTTTATAGTGGGAAACCCCCCTCTAGTGTTCTACCTGGTGATTGGTTGTGTTCTGTCCTGTGTGTTGATTGGCTGTACTGAGTGTCTGAAAGTGCCTGTCTGTATCTCATTATGTGCATGAGTGCATATCATGACATTCCACCCTTTTTTAAAAAAAATTGTCGGTTGCTTGGAGCATATGCGACTGTATTTACATGTAGAACTATTTACATTAAATGGCGAGTGGATGAATATATACATAAGAGCTGTCTAGTGTGCAGATACAGAACAAAATTTACAAGATAAAATGTCTATAAGTCCAATCTTTGGGGCTTGCGTCGGATCCTTGTCGACCGCCTGAGAGGTGGAGGTGGGGACGTCGGCGCCTTGACAAGGCGGGATTGCAGCCAGATTGGTGGCCTCGTGGTGCAAGGTGTCCGGAGGAGGCATAACAACATCTGGAAAAGTAAGATTTGGTCGTGGGCAGGCAACTCTGAGCAGTGCCCTTCTGTTGCACCTGACAATGGAGCCATCAGCCATACGACCTACAAACGATCTGGGAGCAGCCTGTCGAACAACAACAGCTGGAGCTGACCAGCCTCCATCAGGTAGCTTAATCCGGACAGCATCTTCCGGAGAGAGCACAGGCAAATCGGTAGCATGAGCATCGTACGTCAGTTTTTGCCGGTTTCTGAGTTGCTGCACCTTTTGCAGCACTGGGAGGTGATCCAGGTTTGGTAAGTGTATGGCCGGAACAGTCGTCCGCAGGTCTCTATTCATGAGGAGTTGAGCCAGAGACATACCGGTGGACAGAGAGGTTGCCCTTTCGTCAACAGCGAAGTCAGAAGCAGAGTCCGCAGCCTTGCAGAGCAGTTGCTTCACTATATGGACCCCTTTCTCAACCTTCCCGTTGGACTGCGGGTTGTGTGGGCTTGAGGTAATGTGGTTGAATTGGTACGACTTGGTGAAATTGGACCACTCTGGGCTGTGGAAGCAGAGACCATTGTCACTCATGACAGTGAGTGGAATACCATGCCTGGCAAATGTCTCCTTGCAGGCCTTGATGACTGTCCTGATGTGAGGTCTGACAGCTTCACAACTTCCGGGTAATTTGAGAAGTAATCTATGATGAGCACATAGTCATGCCCATTGGCGTGAAAAAGGTCGATTCCCACCTTGGACCACGGAGAGGTCACGATCTCATGTTGCTGGAGTGTTTCTTTGCCTGAGTAGGCTGGAAACGCTGGCAGGTCGCACAATTGAAGACCATGCTGGATATGCCCTGGTTGATCCCAGGCCAATAGACAGCCTGCAGGGCCCTGCGCCTACACTTTTCGACACCTCGGTGTCCCTCGTGGATTTTTTTGAGCACTAAGCTCTGCAGGCTGCGAGGAATAACAATACGATCTAGCTTGAGGAGGATCCTCTTGACGACTGTCAGGTCGTCCTTTACATTAAAGAACTGAGGGCATTGCCCTTTTTGCCAGCCATTTGCAAGGTGGTGCATTACACACTGCACAAGAGGGTCCTTGGCAGTCTCTTCATGAATGTTGATCACTCTTTCATCTGAGGCCGGGAGGGTGCTGGCACACAGCTGCACCTGTGCCTCAATCTGGCGGATGAAGTCAACCTGTTCACAGGGCGAGGTGATGGAGCGGGACAGGGCATCCGCAATTATCAGATCCTTGCCTGGTGTGTATACCAACTCAAAATCTTACCTTCGGAGTCGAAGGAGAATGCGCTGAAGCCTGGGCATCGTGTCATTCAAGTCCTTATGAATGATATGGACAGTGGTCAGTCTCCACTGTGAAGGTTGGTAGACCGTAGACGTACATAGAACATAACATAGAAAATACAGCAGCACAGAACAGGCCCTTCGGCCCACGATGTTGTGCCGAACCTTTGTCCTAGATTAATCATAGATTATCATTGAATTTACAGTGCAGAAGGAGGCCACCCGGCCCCCCGAGCCCGCGCCGGCTCCCGGAAAGAGCACCCTACCCAAACCCAACACCCCCACCCAACACCAAGGGCAATTTGGACATTAAGGGCAATTTATCATTGGCCAATTCACCTAACCCGCACATCTTTGGACTGTGGGAGGAAACCGGAGCACCCGGAGGAAACCCACGCAGACACGGGGAGGACGTGCAGACTCCGCACAGACAATGACCCAAGCCGGAATCGAACCTGGGACCATGGAGCTGTGAAGCAATTGTGCTATCCACAATGCTACCGTGCTGCCCTTAAGAACAAATAAATCTACACTATATCATTTTACCGTAATCCATGTACCTATCCAATAGCTGCTTGAAGGTCCCTAATGTTTCCGACTCAACTACTTCCACAGGCAGTGCATTCCATGCCCCCACTACTCTCTGGGTAAAGAACCTACCTCTGATATCCCTCCTATATCTTCCACCTTTCACCTTAAATTTATGTCCCCTTGTAATGGTTTGTTCCACCCGGGGAAAAAGTCTCTGACTGTCTACTCTATCTATTCCCCTGATCATCTTATAAACCTCTATCAAGTCGCCCTCATCCTTCTCCGCTCTAATGAGAAAAGGCCTAGCACCCTCAACCTTTCCTCGTAAGACCTACTCTCCATTCCAGGCAACATCCTGGTAAATCTTCTTTGCACCTTTTCCAGAGCTTCCACATCCTTCCTAAAATGAGGCGACCAGAACTGTACACAGTACTCCAAATGTGGCCTTACCAAAGTTTTGTACAGCTGCATCATCACCTCACGGCTCTTAAATTCAATCCCTCTGTTAATGAACGCGAGCACACCATAGGCCTTCTTCACAGCTCTATCCACTTGAGTGGCAACTTTCAAAGATGTATGAACATAGACCCCAAGATCTCTCTGCTCCTCCACATTGCCAAGAACTCTACCGTTAACCCTGTATTCCGCATTCATATTTGTCCTTCCAAAATGGACAACCTCACACTTTTCAGGGTTAAACTCCATCTGCCACTTCTCAGCCCAGCTCTGCATCCTATCTATGTCTCTTTGCAGCCGACAACAGCCCTCCTTACTATCCACAACTCCACCAATCTTCGTATCGTCTGCAAATTTACTGACCCACCCTTCAACTCCCTCATCCAAGTCATTAATGAAAATCACAAACAGCAGAGGACCCAGTACTGATCCCTGCGGTATGCCACTGGTAACTGGGATCCAGGCTGAATATTTGCCATCCACCACCACTCTCTGACTTCTATCGGTTAGCCAGTTCGTTATCCAACTGGCCAAATTTCCCACTATCCCATGCCTCCTTACTTTCTGCATAAGCCTACCATGGGGAACTTTATCAAATGCCTTACTAAAATCCATGTACACTACATCCACTGCTTTACCTTCATCCACATGCTTGGTCACCTCCTCAAAGAATTCAATAAGACTTGTAAGGCAAGACCTACCCCTCACAAATCCGTGCTGACTATCCCTAATCAAGCAGTGTCTTTCCAGATGCTCAGAAATCCTATCCTTCAGTACCCTTTCCATTACTTTGCCTACCACCGAAGTAAGACTAACTGGCCTGTAATTCCCAGGGTTATCCCTAGTTCCTTTTTTGAACAGGGGCACGACATTCGCCACTCTCCAATCCCCTGGTACCACCCCTGTTGACAGTGAGGACGAAAAGATAATTGCCAACGGCTCTGCAATTTCATCTCTTGCTTCCCATAGAATCCTTGGATATATCCCGTCAGGCCCGGGGGACTTGTCTATCCTCAAGTTTTTCAAAATGCCCAACACATCTTCCTTCCTAACAAGTATTTCCTCGAGCTTACCAATCTGTTTCACACTGTCCTCTCCAACAATATCGCCCCTCTCATTTGTAAATACAGAAGAAAAGTACTCATTCAAGACCTCTCCTATCTCTTCAGACTCAATACACAATCTCCCGCTACTGTCCTTGATCGGACCTACCCTCGCTCTAGTCATTCTCATATTTCTCACATATGTGTAAAAGGCCTTGGGGTTTTCCTTGATCCTACCCGCCAAAGATTGTTCATGCCCTCTCTTAGCTCTCCTAATCCCTTTCTTCAGTTCCCTCCTGGCTATCTTGTATCCCTCCAATGCCCTGTCTGAACCTTGTTTCCTCAGCCTTACATAAGTCACCTTTTTCCTCTTAACAAGACATTCAACCTCTCTTGTCAACCATGGTTCCCTCACTCGACCATCTCTTCCCTGCCTGACAGGGACATACATATCAAGGACACGTAGCACCTGTTCCTTGAACAAGTTCCACATTTCACTTGTGTCCTTCCCTGCCAGCCTATGTTCCCAACTTATGCACTTCAATTCTTGTCTGACAACATCGTATTTACCCTTCCCCCAATTGTAAACCTTGCCCTGTTGCACGTACCTATCCCTCTCCATTACTAAAGTGAAAGTCACCGAATTGTGGTCACTATCTCCAAAATGCTCCCCCACTAACAAATCTATCACTTGCCCTGGTTCATTACCCAGTACTAAATCCAATATTGCCCCTCCTCTGGTCGGACAATCTACATACTGTGTTAGAAAAGCTTCCTGGACGCACTGCACAAACACCACCCCATCCAAACTATTTGATCTAAAGAGTTTCCACTCAATATTTGGGAAGTTAAAGTCGCCCATGACTACTACCCTATGACTTCTGCACCTTTCCAAAATCTGTTTCCCAATCTGTTCCTCCACATCTCTGTTACTATTGGGGGGCCTATAGAAAACTCCTAACAAGGTGACTGCTCCTTTCCTATTTCTGACTTCAACCCATACTACCTCAATAGGGTAATACTCCTCGAACTGCCTTTCTGCAGCTGTTATACTATCTCTGATTAATAATGCCACCCCCCCACCTCTTTTACCACCCTCCCTAATCTTATTGAAACATCTATAACCAGGGACCTCCAACAACCATTTCTGCCCCTCTTCTATCCAAGTTTCCGTGATGGCCACCACATCGTAGTCCCAAGTACCGATCCATGCCTTAAGTTCACCCACCTTATTCCTGATGCTTCTTGCGTTGAAGTATACACACTTCAACCCATCTCCGTGCCTGCAAGTACTCTCCTTTGTCAGTGTTCCCTTCCCCACTGCCTCATTACACGCTTTGGCGCCCTGAATATCGGCTACCTTAGTTGCTGGACTACAAATCCGGTTCCCATTCCCCAGCCAAATTAGTTTAAACCCTCCCGAAGAGTACTAGAAAACCTCCCTCCCAGGATATTGGTGCCCCTCTGGTTCAGATGCAACCCGTCCTGCTTGTACAGGTCCCACCTTCCCCAGAATGCGCTCCAATTATCCAAATACCTGAAGCCCTCCCTCCTACACCATTCCTGCAGCCACGTGTTCAACTGCACTCTCTCCCTATTCCTAGCCTCGCTATCACGTGGCACCGGCAACAAACCAGAGATGACAACTCTGTCTGTCCTGGCTTTCAACTTCCAGCCTAACTCCCTAAACTTGTTTATTACCTCCACACCCCTTTTCCTACCTATGTCGTTGGTACCAATGTGCACCACGACTTCTGGCTGCTCACCCTCCCCCTTAAGGATCCTGAAGACACGATCCGAGACATCCCTGACCCTGGCACCCGGGAGGCAACATACCTTCCGGGAGTCTCGCTCGCGACCACAGAATCTCCTATCTATTCCCCTAACCATCAAATCGCCTACAACTATTGCTTTTCTATTCTCCCCCCTTCCCTTCTGAGCCCCAGAGCCAGGCTCAGTGCCAGAGACCTGGCCGCTAGGGCCTTCCCCCGGTAGGTCATCCCCCCAACAGCATCCAAAACGGTATACTTGTTTTGAAGGGGAACGGCCACGAGGGATCCCTGCACTGTCTGCCTGTTTGTTTTTTTCCCCCTGACTGTAACCCAGCTATTCTTGTCCTGTACCTTGGGTGTGGTTACCTCCCTGTAACTCTTCTCAATCACCCCCTCTGCCTCCCGGATGATCCGAAGTTCATCCAGCTTCAGCTCCAGTTCCCTAACACGGTCTTTGAGGAGCTGAAGTTGGGTGCACTTCCCGCAGGTATAGTCAGTGGGGACACCGGTGGTATCCCTCACCACCCACATCCTACAGGAGGAGCATGTAACTGGCCTAGCGTCCATCCCCTCTTACCTTACAGAATATAGCTGCCGTGTGGACTAACTAGATCTCCGCCCTCCGACTCTGCTCCCAGTCAGCTACACTTCCTGTAAACTCCTGGCTCTCTTCGCACTCTTTGCGGAAATGTCAGAAACAAAATGAAAGGAGCACCTTACTCCCTCCTCACCTAACTCCCTCGGTCACCAAACTCCCACTATCGCACTCAAAAAGCACCAAATTCAGCACTCAGTGCAAACAAAGTCTGCAATGTAGGGGATCACTTTTATACTGTGAATCTAGCCTCTGAAAACTGGCCTAATCCAATTAACTAATTAACAAGCTCCAGCTGCAAGTGCCTACAAGTAGAAGCCTGTTTAAAGCTGATTGAAAATTCACCTTCTTCTAAACCAAACAACAACTTTTAAGTTAATTAACTAAATAAAAGAAAGACTAAACTTTAGATAAAAATGAAGCCTTATACTCCCTCGGTCACCAAACTCTCACTATCGCACTCAAAAAGCACCAAATTCAGCACTTCAGCACGTAGTTGCCATAATATCCACTCATGTATATAATGAGATGCAGACAGGCAGTGATTGACACACAGGATAACCAATGAACACACACGACACATAACAACCAATCTCCAGACAGGACACCACCACTACAAAGCACACAGGGCACTAAGACTCTCCCTCTCTCTACAGGACACGGCTACTGAGATAGTAAGAGTGCACAAGCCAGTGAGCACTATCACCATGAGGTAGAGAGTTAGTCTGGTCAAGCCAATAGGAGGTTATCAGTTAGATTGATAGAGTGTCAACTCACAGCAGACTATGTACAGCAATCAGGAAGTTCAATAAAACAGGGTTGGACCATCTCCTGTGTCAGAAGCCTGTTTCTAGTTTCACTGCATCCAGTTGCAGTCAACGTTGAACCAACTTACTTAACACATCAGTAGTCATGGAACTTTACAATGCTGGTTAGGAGGCCCAAGCACTCTTTTTCTATCTGGGCATACCTCTGTTCAGTAGGAGTCATGGCCATTGACGCATAAGCAACTGGAGTCGAGGACGAGGAGTCATCCTTCTGGAGGTGCACCGCACCAATGCCGTCCTGGCTTGCGTCCGTGGACATTTTTGTTTCCCTGTCCGGGTCAAAAAACGCTAGTACCGGAGCAGTGGTGAGCTTTTCTTTGAGCTCGAGCCACTCTGCTTGATGTGTGGGTAGCCACTGGAATGCAGTGGACTTCTTCACCAGATGCCTGAGAGCCGTGGTGTGTGAGGCCAGGTTGGGAATGAATTTTCCCAAGAAGTTCAGCATACCGAGGAAGCGGAGTACCGCCTTTTTGTCTTCCGGGGTCTTCATGGTGTTAATGGCCTTGACCTTGTCCGAATCTGGTCGCACACCCTGCTGGGATATTTGATCACCCAAGAACTTGATGGATGACATGCCAAAGGAGCACTTGGCCATGTTCAGCTTGAGGCCGTTTGCATGGACACGTCGAAAGGCTTGTTTGAGACGAGATATGTGTTCCTCGGGGGTCATGGACCATATGATTACAGCACCTACGTAGACACGCTCACCCCCAATGCCCTCCATCATCTGCTCCATGATCCTGTGGAAGATTTCATAGGCTGAAGCAATGCCGAACAGCATACGGTTATAACAGTACCTGCCACATGGTGTGTTCAACGTGCAGAGCTTCCTGCTAGACTCGTCCAGTTGTATCTGCCAGAAACCACGCGATGCATCTCGCTTCATGAAGAATTTGGCATGTGCCATCTCACTGGTCAGTTCCTCCTGCTTCGGGATTGGGTAGTGTTCCCGCATTATGTTCCGGTTCAGGGGCGCGATTCTCTGACCCCCCCGCCGGGTCGGAGAATCGCCGGGGGCTGGCGTGAATCTCGCCCCCGCCGTGTCCCGAATTCTCCGCCACCAAAGAATCGGCGGGGCGGAAATCACTCCGGCGTGGGCCTAGCCCCTCAAGGTGAGGGCTTGGCCCCTAAAGGTGCGGAGAATTCCGCACCATTGAGGCAGCCCGACGCCAGAGTGGTTCCCGCCACTCCATTACGCCGGATTCACCCGCCCCGCCAGGTAGGGGAGAATCCCGGCCAAGATCTTTGGGATCTATGCATATCCGCAACTCTCCTGAGGGCTTCTTCACACAGACCATCCAGCTGAACCAGTCAGTCGGTTCCATCACTTTGGAGATTATGCCCTGGTCTTGGAGCTCCTGCAGCTGTGCCTTTAAACATTCCTTCAGAGGAGCCGGCACCCAGCGTGGTGCACGGATTACAGGCGTGGCATCAGGCTTGAGTAGGATCTTATAGCAGTATGGCAGCGTACCCATTCCATCAAACACATCCGGGTATTGCGCAAGGATGTCATCAATGTCAGCCTGAAGATCCACATTGGAAGAAGACATGGCATGGACTCGCGGAACGAGGTTGAGTAGCTTGCATGCATGGGGACCAAGCTGGGATGCCTTATCAGGCTTGACGATTTTGAATCGCAGTGTGGCATTGATGGTCTTGTTGGAGACGAATAGATGACAAGATCCTTGTGCAGTTATGGCATTGCCATTCTAATCGAGGAGCTGGCAGGCTGGCGGAAGGATTTTGGGTCGCTTTTTAATGCGGTCAAAATCAGCTTGAGAGATGAGATTGACAGACGCACCAGTGTCCAGCTTGAACTGTATGCTGCATTGATTTACGTGTACGACAGCACGCCATTCGTCCGCGGAATCCACATTGAGGATAGATAGGTGTCTTGCTGAATTTAAAGAGGCAAACTCACATGGAGTGATGATGCCCACACGATATGGGGACTCCAGGCAGTCATCCTCTGGATCCATAGTGCTACCAGGATCAGAATCCCGCAGACCTTGCTGTACACATCGAACGCGCTTGCGTTGGAAATGGGATCGTTGGCCCTTGACCGGTGGTGCAGACCTGCACAAGGCTGCATAATGTCCAGGCTTCCCGCAATTTAAACGTCGCCTGCCTTTTGCAGGGCATTGCCGTTGTAAGTGGGCGGTGCCGCAGTTCGGGCACGTCATGACGTTGGCGTCGTTACGCTCCGTGCGTCGTCGCACATGCGCAGTGTGATCAGCCGACGTTCTCACCTGCGCAGTTTGGTCTTCGGCTGCTTCGTTCTCCCGTTCGTGTTGCGCATGTGTGGGTCCCTGGGAAAAGCGTGCAAAATGGCCGCCTTCATCGATACTGAGGCGCCGCATCCGGGCGATGGCCTGCACACTCTCTGCCTCGTGGGAGGCAAGTTGTTCCTGTTCTGCTGATTTGAAACAGGAGTACCGATTTCTCGCCTGTTCATGTACTTTACACGTCTCGATTGCGACTGGCAGGGTCATGTTTTTAATTTTGAGACGTTGCTCCCGCAAAGAATCGGAGTGCACCCCAAACACGATCTGATCCCTGATGATGGAATCAGCGGTGTCACCATCTGCACTAATATACGGAGATGAGTTAGAAAGGATTGGAAAGGTTCATCCTTACCCTGAAGGCGTTGCTGGAAAACATAGTGCTCAAAGCTCTCGTTTGTTTTGACTTCACAGTGACTGTCGAACTTCTCCAAAACAGCCTTGAATTTGGTCTTCTCCAGGCCGTCGGTAAAATTAAGCGAGTTGAGAATCTGGACGGCTTGGTCCCCCGCAGTTGATAGGAGCAGCATGATTTTTCTGGCATCGGACGCATCCTCGAGGCCTGAGGCCTCAATGGAGAGAAGGAACCTCTGCTTGAAGACCCGCCAGTTGGCACTGAGATTGCCGGAGATCCGGAGCTGTGGAGGGGCCTGGACCTTCTCCATGCCACTGGAAGGCACTTGCTGGTCGTCACGGAATCACGCGAGGTAAACCACTTAGATAAAGTAGACTACTGGTACCATGTCGTGTTATTCACCCTGGGGTAACACGGACTGCAACTGGATGCAGTTGTACTTGAAAGTAGACACCAAACTTTGATGTTAGTTCAATACGCTTTATTGAACTTGCTGAGCAGTGCACACAGTTTGCTGTGGGTTGACACTCTACTAATCTAAGCGTGCTAACTATAACTAACTAGACCAGACTAGCTCTGAGCCATGTGTAGAAGGTGCTAACTGATATATACACCCTGACTGTCACTACAGTTGTCACCAGTGGAAAGAGGCAGAGTGCTGATGCCTCATGTGTTTTATAGTGGGAGACCACCTTCTAGTGTTCTGCCTGGTGATTGGTTGTGTTCTGTCCTGTGTGTTGATTGGCTGTACTGAGTGTCTGAAAGTGTCTGTCTGTATCTCATTATGTACATGAGTGCATATCATGACACACCTGTCCTCCCAGCTGATGGGGAGCTAAAGTACATTTGGATTTTGCAATGTATTTTATGCTGTGTTGTTTAAGAGTCTCCCTGATGTAATGTTAATCCTTCCAAGCCTGATTGATTACTTCAAATGCCCCAGCAAAGATTAATGCCTTAGTTGACATATGCAAACTTTCTGTAAGCTAATGTGAACTATCTGCCTAACAGATATTGCAGAATCTAATAATCTAAGAATCTTTATTAATGTCACAAGTAGGCTTACATTAACGTTGCAATGAAGTTACTGTGAAAATCCCCTAGTCGCCACACTCCGGCGCCTGTTCGGATACACTGAGGGAGAATTCAGAATGTCCAATTCACCTAACAAGCACGTCTTTCGGGACTTGTGGGAGGAAAGAGGAGCACCCGGAGGTACCTTTCAGCAAGGAGGCAATGGCATACCTTTGTGAAATGTTGAAGGAAGACCTGAAGCTGAACTATAACAGCCGCACTGCCTTCACAGTGCAAATGAAACTCACAACAGCGCTGAATTGTTTTGCATCTGGGTCTTTTCAACATGGCATTTGTGGCATATGTAACATTTCACAGAATTCTGCAAGGACCTGTATTCACCAGGTAATGAATGCAATTTAGTATCGGGCTTCGAAGTTTATCATTTTTGACACATCCCTGGTAAGGATGAACGAGAGATCCATCGCATTCTACAGGATTGCTTTTTTCCCAAAAGTAACCAGGGCTGTCGATGGGACACACATTGCACTGAACATGCCAAAAATGGACACTGTTTTATTCATCAACAGGAAGGGATTCCATTCCTTAAATGTGATGAATAATGTGTTATGCACAAATGAGAATTCCCACTGTAAATACAAACAACCAGGGAAGTGCCCATGGCCCATTTGTCCTTGAAAGCTCAACGTTACACCTGTCCATGACAACATCGCCAGGGATTAAAGGATGGTTACTGGGCGATAATGGATACCCCTTGAGGACATGGCTTAGGACACCATTCCATGCACCATTAGGTGTTGTCCAACAGCAACTGACTCTGAACGGGGTGGCACCAGACCAGAGGGTGCAGCAGCAGGTGCCATCACCATTGTATTAATAATCAGTTACAGGTGCCCATTTTGCTATCTCAGCAACTCATTTTTCTATAACAAACATCCTTTTGCTGTAACAAAATGTAATTTTGCTGTGTCACCAGCTCATTTTGCTGAGGCATCTGCATGTGCTCAGCATTGACTTCAGCTACTCCTTGGAGCTGCGGGGGAGACTTCAGCTCGAGATTGATCTTGGGGCCTTGCACTGATCTCAAAACATCCAGCCACTGCCGTTACAATGCCACACCTTTGCTGAAGGAGCAAACTATTAGTGACGTCTGTACAATTTGCAAATGGATGTTCAGGAGGTGCAGGGCCTACCATTGACAGTGTCAAAGGCTCCCCACCTCCTGAAGGCTCTGAGTGCTCTTGCTCCAACACAGCAGTCAAGTCATCAGAGGCCTCCCCCTCAACCACCACTCTATCTCCCTGAACATCACTGTTATCCCAAACCGGACCCCAACAGTGGCTAGGATACTGGGCCGAAACCTCAATATTTTAGTTTATTTGTAAGCTGTGCGGAAAGAATGATTGGCTCCAAGAGTGATTGCATGAAGAAATAAGGCTTTGGTATTTTTAAAAAACAATACTTTATTATGAATACAATATTAACTTTTTTTAACTTCACACCCGAAAAAAACAGCTTACAATTACCTCTTAAACGCTGCTACTCAATTTCCCATTATACAACAAGAAAAGAAACATACGGCTCTCAATCTATCGGGCAGCACGGTGGCACAGTGGGTAGCACAGCTGCCTCACAGCGCCGGGGATCCGGGTTCAATTCCGGCCTCGGGTGACTGTGTGGGATTTGCACTTTCTCCCCGTGTCTGCTTGAGTTTCCTCCCACAGTCCAAAGACGTGCAGGTTAGGTGGATTGGCCATGCTAAATTGCCCTTAGTGTCCAAAAGGTTAGGTGGGGTTACTGGGTTATGGTGATAGAGTCAGGGTATGGGCCTAGGTAGGGTACTCTTTCCAAGAGTCAGTACAGACTTGGTGGACTGAAAGGCCTACACTGTAGAGATTCTATTCTATTCTATCTTACTGTGGGAGAACTGTGGACTCAGCGTCAGGCAGATCAGAATTCAACTCTCTCCAAACTTTCTCCAAAAACTGCCTCTCTAAAGCTTTTAAAAATGTTTCTCTGCATTCCTTGGCTCCATCCAGCAATGACCTCACCTCCCCAAGCTAAAAACCAAATCTCTGCAGACTGCAAAGCACATGAACTCCTCCGGGACTTTCCCAGTCAAACTACAGTTCATTAGTCCAAACTGAAAAACACATTCCTTTGTGAATTCCACCTTCTGGCAGCACCCAGATCCTGCAAAACAGACTTGTTTTTAAACAAACATGACCATTGCAGTCAAACACACTCTAACCCCATCCTTTTAACCCTTAAATTGCCCAACACTTAGAATTCCATATTCGCAAAGTCTTCCAATCATCACACCTCCCCCCCTTAAAAAAAATGAACCAGCAATGCAAACAGAGGGCTTCAATTTTCTAAAACCCTTTTAACATTAAACATTTCTTAAGTTTACATACAACTCAATAACATATATTATTTTACATTTTTAAACAGGCAAACATCAACATGAATATAGTCTATTTTACTCTTCTCACACATTACAGTCATGGTAAAGCATCAGCAATCCCATTTCCTCATCCTGCCACATGTAGAAGTCATAAACTAAACAGTTGTAAAAATAAACTCCATCTGAATAATCTTGCGCTTTGAGTTTTAAATTTGTCCAAGAATTTTAATTGATTATGGTCCATTTTTACAATTGTGTAAGATAGATTGTTACTAACATAAATGTAAAAATGATGGGCGACACGGTGGCGCAGTGGTTAGCACTGCTGCCTACGGTGCTGAGGACTGGGTTTGGTCTCGGCCCGGTGTCACTGTCCCTAACCCTAATTCTCCTCGTGTTTGCGTGGGTTTCACCCCCACAACCCAAAGATGTGCACGGTAGGTGGATTGGCCACACTAAATTGCTCCTTAATTGGTGAAAAATAATCGGGTACTCTAAATTTAAAATAAATAAATAAATAAATAAATGTTAAAATGTTGTAATGCCAATACCAAACTCAATGTTGCCTTCTCGATGGTCGAATGTTTATTTTGGTGAATGTTGAGTTTCGTAGAAAAATAGCCAATTGATCTTTCAATTCCTTTGCCGTTTTCCTGCAGCAGTACAGCACCAACATCCAGATCATTTGCACCAATTGCCACTTTCAATAGTTTTGCAAAGTTAGGTCTCATCAACACTGGTGAGGTGGTTAACACTGTCTTCAGGTTATCGATTGTCTCTTGACATTCTGACATCCACTGAAATATTTTGTGAATTTTTAGAAGTTCAGTCAGGGGAGCCTCTCTCCTAGTTGATGGTATTGTAAATTCTCTAATAGCTTTTGTCTTCCCATTCCATGGAGCCATCTCACCATGTCCAATGGTATGGCCTAAGATGGTGGCTTGAGCTTTGGCAAATTCACTCTTAGCCATATTTACCACCAGTCCAACTTCCTTTACTCGATCAAATAATTTTTAAAAATGTTCCAAATGTTCCTTCCACATTCCACTGAACACCACGAAATCATCATTGTATACTGCACAATTGTTTAGACCCTAGATGACCCTGTTGGTCAATCTTAGGAATGTTGTTGGCACATTCTTCATTCCAAATGGCATGACCTTAAATTGATACAGACCATTTGGCATTACAAAAGCCGAAGCTTCCTTCACCCTGTCTGATCTTAAGATCCCTGATGAGCGCCCAATATTATTCTGATCCCAGACCAGACCCCAATAGTGGCTACAATACTGGACTGAAACCCCAATATTTTAGTTAATTTGTAAGACTGTGTGCAAAGATTCACTCCAAGGGTAATTGCATGAAGAAATAGGGGGCTGGATTCTCTGGTCGCCGACGCCGAAACCGCGTTCGGCAATCGTCCAGAGAGTCCAAGTTTCCAACCAAATTGGTGGCAGAGCCGCTTTCGTGATGTCCCGCCCTCGCCAAACGGCATACTCACAGAGTGCGCTGCGCCACATATTGGCCTCAGAACATTGCCTGAGGACCGCCCCTCCGATGCTCTGCCCCCGACCGGCCGAGCTCCCGACGGCGTCAGTCTCGCATGGTCTCACACATTGGGAACTCGGCGTGGCATCTGCGGACTCAGTCCAGTGACCCCACAGTCGGGGGAGAGCCGATCAGTGGGCTGGGGCGGGACATTATTCGGTGCTGGGGGCTCTGTGGGAGGGGTGGTCCGGGGCACGTGAGCCGTCCAAAGCCGCCGCCATGTAGCACGGCATGGCCACTGCAGGCCGCCGCCATGCGCACGCATGGCCACGCACCCAGCAATTCTCTGGGGCAGCTAGAGCTGGGTGGTCTACGCTCTTGTCCTGCTGGGCCCCAGCAAAACGGAGAATTGGTGGCTGTTTGCGTCGGTTTGTCTGGCGTAAAACACCACCGTTCCCACACATAGCCCCAGAATCGGAGAATCCAGCCCAGGGTTTTTGTATTTATTTAAAAACAAAACTTTATTATGTATATGATATTAACTTTTTTAACTTCACACCTGAAAAGAACAGCTTACACCTTAAACACTGCTACTCAATTTCCCATTAAACAACAGAAAAGAAACATACTTCTCTCAAATCTGTCTTACTGTGGGAGAATTGTGAACACGTCATCAGGCAGATCAGAATTCGTGTTCTCTCTCCAAAACTTTCTAAAAAAACTGCTTCTCTAAACCTTATTAAAATGGCTCTCTGCAGTCCTTCGCTCCACTCAGCAATGACCTTATCTCCCCAAGATGAAAAACAAATTATCTCTACAGGTACACAGCACATGAACTTCCCAGTGACTTTCCTGGTCAAACCACAGTCCATTAGTCCAGACTGAAAAACACATTTCTTTGTCAATTTCACCTACTGGCTGCTAAAAGCACCCAGGCTCTGCAAAACAGAATTATTTTTAAACAAACATGACCACTGCAGCCAAATACACTCTAACCGCAGGCTTTTAACCCTTAAATTGCCCAATACAAATACATCCAATATTCCTAAAGTCTTCCTGTCATCACTCTGTCAAAGTCTGAAATATCAGTATGCTGCAAGGCCATGCCCTCCTCTGCTGTACCTTCAGCCAGCGTGGGGTACGTCCATTATAACACTCATGCCCAGGTCTGAAACATCACCAACGTAACAGGGTTTAATGGCACTTAATAAGATTATGAAGGATACAGTCTTATTTACGTTGCATGCCCTAATTAGTTTATAAATTGTTAAGGTCACAAGTTCTGAATTCTCTTCTTCACAACTAAATTTTCAGTTGCTATATTCTAACTCGAAACATACGAACACTTTTAAGCATGCCACACATAAAGTTATAATGCATATTTATATACTAATTTCACAAATTTAAAACAAATAATTATGTTTCCACATACCTTTAAAACAGCTGGAAGACCTGTTGCCTGCCCTGTGTACAAGACAAGGCTGCAGTTAAAATCTCTACCCTCAATAAACGTTCCCTTAGTTCCCCCATCACAAGGGAATGTGGCTGGATTGGGACTGCACTGCCCTGGGACCTGCACAGAGTGTCCCAACCCAAGCCCAAGGCTGCTGATGGAGATGGAAAGATTATCACAATTTTTGAGCGCAGGTAAGTGGGCACTTTTCCACCTTAGTATACGCGGGCCATAGCTTCCCGCTAATATACAGATATTATAGATTGTCCCAACTCTAGAAATCACCCAAACTTTGGACAATTTATTAATGTTATTGTAAGATAATTTGTTTAACACTAATCTTGCTATCATTTCCAGCAAATAATACTTCACCACCCCATACTGTTAATCACAGCCTTTAGCTAAATAAATCAAGTTAATTAAAATGCCAATTAAAATTATTATTTTGAGTATAAGTCGACTGGTTTTGTTTTTCAGGACTGCTAAAAATGTTCAACTTAAGTTAAATTGACATAATAATTTCCATGGTCTTACAATCAGACTTGTTCCCAGTTGCCATATCACTTTTTGACTTTGTATGAATCCATTGTGAGCCATTCAATTAATGTTTTATTATCCCTTCAATCCCTGATGCAATCTGGTTACTGTAATTAATAGTTAATCCCTTTTTTAAAATTACAATTCACATTTCACTGTATAATGTACCTAATTTAAATCATAGTTATTGTTTGACACAACACATTATATGATGTTAATTGCCATCGAAAATTCATTTTGTGTTTGCATAACCGAGGATCCAGAGAACGAAAGACCCTACCGAATCTGAAAATGCTGAGTTTAGGACAAGTCTGTCATTTTACCTGACTGTCTGCATATCCTAATGACAGCTCACTTTTCCCACAAGTCGTGACTGCATCAGCCGTGCTGCCAGTGTCTCTTGTTAAAGCAAAATTCAGGGACACCTCACAACTTCCTATTTTGTGAAACAGTGGGTAGGATTCTGCGGTCCCCAGACGCGTGTTTCTCAGCTGCGCGCCATTCCCTGGCTGTGGGATTCACTACTCACGCTGCTTGTCAATGGGATTTCCCATTGAAGCCACCCTTGCCGGAGGGAAACCCTCAGGTGGAGATGCGCTGCCGGTGGGAACAGTGAATCGCAAGGGTAGAAGAATTCCGGCCAGTAAATGTGCTGGAAAATAAATATGTATCTATTTTGGGCTTAACATGGCGTACTAACATGGCTAATGTCGTCATTGTGTGTCAGAAAGGTGAGCTTGAGATGAGACATGCCAAGGGTCATGTAGTGTTCTGGATGTCTTTTGAGCAGAACAGAGAGGTGAGGTTAAAAGAACTGTGATACCAGAAAATAGTGAATTAAGAAAGGAGTGAATGCAGCCTAAAACCTCCTGACACAGACAAGGAATCCTTCATTGTGAGTATGCATTGACTAGCAAAGTCCATACTGAGTAAAAGAATTGGGGTGGGGAGAGGGTGTTGGAGTTGGGCTCTGTCGTGCCTGTTTTGTGGAAACTGGCATCTCTTAAAGTCCCAAATTAGCAAAATGGCATGATATGTAGAACATAGAACATACATTGCGGAAGGAGGCTATTCGGCCCATCGAATCTGCAGCGACTCACCACTTAAGCCCTCACTTCCACCCTATCCTCCTCACCCAATAACCCCTCTTAACCTTTTTGGGCACTAAGGGCAATTTAGTGTGGCCAATCCACCTAACCTACATGTCTTTGGACTGTGGGAGGAAGCTGGAGCATCCGGAGGAAACCCACACAGACACAGGGGGAACGTGTAGACGATGCACATACAGTGACTCAGAAGGGAATCGACATGTGCCAACTGTAGACATCTCAGATGGCCACCTGCAAAGGACCATGGGAATTATGGCCAACCAAGGACTCAGACAGACTCAGAGCTTGTGTGTGTATTTGCAACCCAGATAGCTAGACATGATCGAAACCCCTGCTCGTTTGCATTCTAATGGCCCATTTCCCCAGAACAAAAGAACTGTACTCAGGTAACCGATAGATACAGACTAATTGGCGCCACTCCCTTTACTCAGGGAGCCCAAACAGCCAAGGTCAATGACCGCTAAGGACACGCCCAGCCATCAAGGCACCCGCCCCTTTATTGGCCAAAATCGAAGGCAGTGATAGAAGCCTGTCAAATTATTGGGTCCAAGTTAAGGGCCACCCCAAAGAGCTTGAAATCGCAGAGGGATAAGAAGCGACACAGCCATGTGCTCAGTCTCTCTTGGATCCGGCCTATGCCAACCCAAGTCCAGCATTACGACCAGACAAACAAATTCAAGACCAACGATCGCTACCAGACGGATGAGCCCAGCAGAAACAAAACCACTTCTTCCAGCCATGCAAGATCCGAACAAAGGCCTTATCCATCTGCATAGAGCCGGTTGCCCTGAAGTTAAGTATAGGTTATTGTAGTTGTTAGGTGTAGCTTAACTTGTAGTGTTTTGTGTTGTATGTTGAAGTAATCCTTGTGTGTAAATAAACCATCTTTGAACTTGAACTGACTAACTGGTTGTGTGGTCCTTTGATCGATATCCGGTAAAGCCTTGTGGTGGTATCATTTGATACCTGGCGATTCTAAAGAGCTTAATTATTAATTGGCAACACAACCTTCAACGCGAAGTGCACCGGATGCCATATTAGGAAGGGGATTTTTGCACCAAATGGCTTTACCTGGGCCTGGGGAAATTTGCATACGGGCAGGGAAGATGACCCCCTGAGTCTCAACCGACTCTGCTACCTTGGCTCAGTTAAGGGTCCCATGATCATGGTTATGAACCATGCTCAATGGCAGAACCAGCTGATTCTTGGTGGTGATGGCTGAAGAGCTAGAACGTCAAGGACGAAAACTGCTTAGAAGCGGGCAATCGTTCCGGAAGAGGACTTGCATTTCCTCAGGAAGGCAATGGGAAAGCACCTCATGTGTTCCTTTTCTTAATGATATTGGCCATTGAAATTGATAATGGGAGGCTCTTATCAGCAACAGCAGCAGAGAGCAGAGGACAGCAATGGTGGAGAAATGAGCAGAGGGACTGCCCTTTGGCAGATCAACACTACTACCTAATGATTACCAGCAATGCAAGGAGCAAGTGGACCATGATATCAATCAGCGTGTAATGGTACTTCTGCCTTCTTTTACCTTCCCATGGCTGAACATGTGTCTGAAGGCATGAAGGACACTCTGCCACCAGTATCATTTAAAGGGATCATTAACTACTGGAACGTTAGTTGTTAGATTAGTATTTCAGGCTGTTGCTATAATTCAATGCATTTTGGATGCTTCCTCACACTTGTATTAAATTTCAGTAGTCAACAGGCCTGGCTATTGTTTTTCTGTTTATTTTAAAGGCCCTAACATAAATCAGTTACTTCCAGACATGGGTGGTCCATTAGGGCTACATCTGACTGGGAGAACAAGCAACGTTCACACAGAGCCAGAAAAGGGATGAGGAAGAGTGGGGAAGAACTCTCAGCAATTAGGCTAGTAATATAGTTGGTAGAATATGGAATTTGAACTTGCAGTCTTGACCTTGACAACTCATGTGATATCATTCAACTTATTCCTGCACTGCATCTAGATCCCTGGGACTACATAGCTGACATTGACCTCTGTCACTATTTCTTGCCACCGTCTTCACATATATGTTTGGAGGGCTTCTGGTGTAATATAAGGTGAAATGCTAATGAGGCTGGAAACATTATCACAGGAAGTTATGTCTCATTACCTTGCTGTCTTTGCAGTAGAGTTAAAGTTAAATTCTGGTTCAGCACAATGAGACAGTGCATGAAAGAACAATTATGGAAAAGTCTCTGCTATTACCAGAAAGTTTCAAGTAGGTCACAGGTCTCATGTATGGCTGAATTGGCACCAGAGATTTTCCAGGTATCGCACCGTTTTGGGGCCTTACAGCAAAGAAGAGCAATGAGCAGGTCAGTTCCACGTGATCGGTGGCTGTGCGGACAAAATCCCAGTTAAGCAAGTGATCAATGAAGAGAAGACTACAGACGATGGAGTAACACAGTGGCTTCATTGCAGTGTTAATGTAAACCTACTTGTAACAATAATAAAGATTATATAGCACTTGACACCCATTTCAACCTGAGAAAGAAAAGCATCGTCAAGCAGACTAAATTTAACAAGGACACCCAACGGCAAGGGAAAAGTATTGGCGCATTTATCAACGACCTGAATAGACTTGCAGAGAACTGTGCATATGACAACTTAAAGAATGAACTAATCAAGGATGGAATTTTCAGTGTCTTGGATGCAGTATTGCCTGACCACTTGAAACTATGGGCACGATTCACCGGCTGCGTTGCACTCTCACTCAAACATGATGTGGCTGGTGGGTGCCAGAAGAGGCCTCCCATGGGTTTCCCGGCAGCCTTCACGCCTCACGGGATGTACCGAAGTCCCACGAGGTGTTGGAGTTAGAATAATGCCCAAAAGGATCATGACCAAACGGCGCTCGCCGAAGTCGGTTTTAAACGAACTCCGGCGAGCTTACCCACGATCTACTGGCCTCACAGGATCTATCGGCCCCCCCAGCGAGGCTGCAGCCGGGTGCCGTTCAGCACAAATGTGGACAAGGCGGAAAGGCACCCGAGGGTCTTCCAGGCTATCGAGATCCCTGGATGAACATAGAACATACAGTGCAGAAGGAGGCCATTCGGCCCATCGAGTCTGCACCGACCCACTTAAGCCCTTACTCCCACCCTATCCCCATAACCCTCCTAAACTTTTTAGACACTAAGGGCAATTTATCATGGCCAATCCACCTAACCTGCACATCTTTGGACTGTGGGAGGAAATCGGAGCGTCCGGAGGAAACCCACGCAGACACAGGGAGAACGTGCAGACTCCGCGCAGACAGTGACCCAGCAGAGAATCGAACCAGGGACCCTGGCGCTGTGAAGCCACAGTGCTAGCCATGTGTGCTACCGTTCTGCCCACTGAATGGTCAGAGTCAGTGCAGGGTGGCTCCCTGACCCTCCCCTTGGAACACGGACACCTTGGCACTGCCCAGCTGGCACTTGGCACTGCCACCCTGGCGCTGTCAAGGTGAAGTGTTACTTTAAATGATAGATTATAGTGTTAAATGTGTTATAGTTATGTTTTTCTTCTGGCAAACATATTGTGTGTATTAAGCATATTGAAGGCAGGACACCATCAGGATAGGGCTGATAATGGCAAGTAAAATTTATGTCACACAAGTGCTAAGGCAATGACCATCTCCAAAAAGAAATAGTTTAACCATCTCCCTTTGGCTTTCAATAGCAAATTCAAGATAATGAATGAACTATTCCTGCAGTTACTCAGTCAAAGACTGATCTGGTTGCTGTGAGCAAGTATTAATGCTCGATAATGGAAATTATGCCAATCTATGTTAAGTTGAACCATATTTGCAGCCGTGAAAACGAACACCAGCTGACTTATACTCAAAATAGTAATTTTCATTGGCATCTTAATTAACTTGGTTTATTCAAATGAGGCTATGATTAATAGTACAAGGGTGCTGAAGTATTATTTACTATAAATGGTAGAAGGATTACTGTGTTAAAGTGATTATAGTTGACGTTTTATTTCTTGCAAGAGTCTGATGGATATTCTAAGCATTTTGAAGGCAGGGACAACATTTTACAACACTTGGCAGTAAGTTCAGACCAAAATGCTTTACTCACATTCACACAATACAGCAAAACACGTAATGTAGGTACACATAGTTATCAAATATATACAAACTTACATTTATATAGCACCTTTCACACTCTCAGGTCATGTCAAAGTCTTTTATAGCTAAGAAGTTACTTTGGAAGTGTTGTCTCTGTAATATGGGAAATGTGGTGGACAATTTGCACATTGCAAGCTCCAGCAAACAGCAATGTTCTATGATCAAATAACTTGTCTGGGTGAACTTGGTTCAAGGATAAATATTGGCCAGGACACCACAGAGAGCTCCCGTGCTATCCTAGTGTTGTTTGGGATGGTTTAAATTAATTTGTAGGACAATGGAAACTAGGATGAAGCATTAGAAAGGGGAACAGCATGTACAATGGAATGGAAGAGACAGATAGCAATATAGTAAGAAAGAATCAGGCATGACGTTGGGTTAGAGCAAGAGGAAATGCAATTAGGTCTAAACTAGGTTTACAGTGCAGGCATGATAACATACCCAAAATAAAAGTAAAGAAGGAGGGCGAGCTATAGCCACAGATACGCCCATTGGAATAAAATGTTGTGGTAATTGTTATACCGTCAATTCACTGTCGTTTACAAGCTTCACGAAATGCGCCTTGAGGGTTGCGACCGCCGCCTCGTAAGTGGCCGCTTTCTCGATCAGCACGGAGATTCGATGGCTCACCCGAGCGTGGAGGGGTCACAGCTCGAGGGTTTCAGTGGGAGGCGTTGTGGAGGAGTCGAGGTAGGCCTCGAAGCAGCAAAGCCAATGTTCGAAGATCTCCTTGGCTTCCGACGCGCGTGCGTCGTGTTCGAGCTTATCTGGCTTTAGAGCGGCTTCCATGATGCCGTCTATGGATGTTAAATTGTTATACTGTCAATTCACTGTGAGACCATGAGAACAAGCGAACATTAGGCTTTAATATCCATGAACCCGCCTGCCAGAGTCGGCTGTACAAATGGGTGCCACCCACAGGTGGCCGGATGATATATGTCCCCGGCGAGGGCGGAGCCAGAGGCGGAGCACACCGGGGTTCCAGTACAGTACCTGGAAGTAGTCCGTATCATCACTTCCAGGTCATGGGTCACATCATTATACAGACACTACAGGCAGCTCATGCATTAGGTGAAATACATTCACCAATGGAGACCAAGCTCAAAAAGAGGGAAAGACTGGGTGTTGATTATTCCTGGATACATTAGGTGGGATTCTCCGTTGGCCGACGCCAAAATCAGGAAAGGCAATTGGGTGGAGAATCGGTCTTGATGCTGAAATGGTGGCCGGCAGCAGGTTCACGCCAAATCGCAATTATCCGGTGCCTCGGCAGCGGTGTCAATGCATTCCACTCCGCGCATACAGTAAACGTCATTTGCATATCATTAGCGGGTCTGACCTGGTATTTTCCGGGGCCTCAGCGATCCTCTGCCTCCACCAGATGGAATTCCCTATGGCGACATTCTCTTGTGCTTTTAAAAATCGGGAAACAGGCACCATGGCTGATGAGGGAGGGAGAGGAGGCAGAACACGCAGAGGCGCGACCATGGGCTGTCAGTCCTGATACTGCCCGGGCTGGCTGGGGTGGGGTGCAGCGGGTGACGAGGAGATGGGGTGTCAGGGGATGGGGGTCGATGGCTCCCGTCCATGTCGGTCACATGTTCGTCGCTGGTTGACACCTGGGTTTCTGGCCGTAACTGCCGCCGGGAGCGGGGGACGCCAGAAGGACCCGCTCCATCACCAGCAGCTCCTGCAAGACACAAAACAAGACGTGTGATTGCATCACAGGCCAGGGGGAGGGGGCGGGTGGGTGTAGGGATGGTGGTGCTGCTGGAGAGGGTGTGTGGGGCATATCTGGGCGTGGTGGGGATGTGGGGGTAGTGGTGGGTGTGGTGGTGGGTTGGGAGGGTGGAGGGGTGGTGGTGGGGGTGGTGGCACATGTGCTGTGGGGAGCCCCAGCTCACCGGAGTCTCGGTTTCTCACCCGACGCCGACCTCCGCCCCGGTGACTGCCCTTCCCTCGGGCCCTCTGACCACAACCAGTGCCCCCTGATCTGCTGTGCTGAGGGTCCGCAGGTCCGGTGGTTTCCGTCCAGGCTTCTCCCGCTCTCAGCGGTTGTGCACAACCTTCTCCTGGGTTGGGGGGGGGGGGAGGGGTAGGAAAACACACAATGTTAGACACACCGATGCATGCAGCTCGGGTAGGTAGCTGGTGGCTTCAGTGGCCAGGGCATCCAGCCATGGTGGCCGGTACGGGTACTGGCATGTGGGGCAGGTTGGGGATTCGGCCACCCTCCAGGTGGAGGGGGTGGCTGCAGGTGGTGTTATGGGTGTGTGGGACAGGTGTTAGTACCAGGGGCACGGTGCTGCCTACTCTCTCTGGCTGCTCTGAGGAGGTTGTGCAGTTTCTTTCGGCACCGCTAGTTGGTCCAGATGATGTTGCCCATGGCACAGACCATCTCTGCCACCTCCATCGATACTCGGTGAATGGTGGCGGCTGGCAGCCTCTTTCCCACCCTGGGGTACAGGGTCACCCGCCTCTCCTCCACTACATCCTGCAGCGTCTCCAATTCGAGCAAATCTCGGTGCCAGCGCCTTGCTGCATCTTATTGGCTGGGATGGTGTGTGTGGGAGTGTATATGCAGATACAGCCTGTCAGCCTTCTGAGTGTCAATCTCAAACCTAGCGAATCCGGCACCGTTTCTCATTGGAATAGATTGTGTTCCACTTGGCACCATTGCTACCCCCTTAACGGTCATTGAATTGGTCCAGGTGCGGTGCCAGTTTTGCTGTTCTGGAAGTCCACAAATCCTGCCCCGGTGGGATTCTCTGATTGCTGACGCCGAAATCGCTTTTGGCGATTGGGCAAAGAATCCGTTTTTAACCCCAAAATCGGGTGCGGCGCCGTTTTTCAGGTGCTCCGCCCCCTCAAAAACGGCGCACGCCATTAGGACAGCAGCTTAGGCCCTCCGTGATGCTCCGCCCCTGATGGGCCGACTTCCCGACGGCGGCGGTCGTGTGTCCTCTCAATTTTCGGGGACCTCGCGTGGCAGCTGCGGACTGTGTCCAGCGTCGCCATAGTCGGGGGGGGGGGGGGCGGTTCCACTGGCCGGAGGGGGGGGGGGGGGGGTTTGGCGGGGGCTGGGGGGGATTGGTAGGGGGTGGCCTAGGGGTGGCAAGTGGGATTACAGGGAAGCACTATCTGGCAGGTCAGGTCCGCGCGCAGCTGGCGCCATGTTGTACATCGCAGCCGCTGCAGTCCGCCGCCGTGCGCATGAGCGGCCACGAACCTGGCCATTCTACTTCCGTATTTGCAGGTAAAGCCCAGGGGCTTTACATGACGTGGCTGCTAGCCCCCCACCGGGCGGCGCATCGGTGCAGGGGTGGCGCTGGCCTTTTGACCGTAAGACCATACGGATCCTCCGGACACAGCCGCAGAATCGGAGAATCCAGCCCATGGTCTCAGGAAGGGAGAATCAGCTGATGGAGTCAAATTTTCATCCAGCTGTGAACGTGATAGTTTAGGAAAGGTCAAAATGGTCCAGGATTTGACTTCCTGTGAGGGGGATATGCTGAGCAGATGCGGAGAGGGTGGCTCTCCTCCGGGAACTCAGATAATTGGTATTTGTAGCATTAAAATATTCCGCTAAACCTGTTGAACCCCGCCCCCACTACAAACCCCTCCCTCACTGTCCCCAACCCTCCCAGAAGACAGTCGCAGCTGCTGAGAAATGCCCAGCAGAGGACTTCCGGTTGCGGCTATGCTGAGCTACGTCGCACGTTCGGCTGCTCCTGCCAGAAACGGACATTTGGGCTCTTTTGAGGGACCCCAGCAGCATTTGTTCGACGGTTCCCAGTGTGGGAACGTGTGCGGACGCCCTGGGTAGGGTTAATTCTTCCTCCTCTTGTGCCAGGCTTAGCCTGATACAATTTAAGGTTCTTCACAGAGAGCATATGACAGGGGCGAGGCTGAGCAGGTTCTTTGGGGTGGAAGACAGGTGTGGGAGGTGCTCGGGGAGCCCAGCAAATCATACCCATATGTTTTGGGTGTGCCCGGCGCTGGATGGGTTCTGGAGGGGTATTGCGAGGATGATGTCTAAGGTGGTGAACACCCGGGTTAAGCTGAGCTGGGGGTTAGCACTATTTGGGGTATCGGACGAGCCGGGAGTGCAGGAGGTGAAAGAGGCCAGTATTCTGGCCTTTGCGTCCCTGGTAGCCCGGCGGTGGATTCTCCTACAGTGGAAGAATGCGAGGCCCCCAAGCGTGGAAGCCTCGGTCAGCAACATGGCAGGGTTCACTAAATTGGAGGGCAAAATTTGCCTTGAGAGGGTCTGTACAAGGGTTCTTCAGGCGGTGGCAACCGTTCCTAGACTTTCTAGCGGGGCGTTAGGAGGTGGACAGCAGCAACCCGGAGGGCAGGGGGGGTGTACTTTGTGTTTTCTACTGTGTTTATTATTGCTTAATGGGGGGTTTGTATATTGGGGGAATTTGTGATGTCGATGTTTATTTATGTGTTCCTTGTTTTTCTTTTTTCTGTAAGGGGTTGAAAATATGTAAAAATTTGAATAAAAGTATTTCTAAAAAAAAAAGAGAAATGCCCAGCAATAGCTCCAGGACCTGAAAGGATGGCGGAGCCTGCAAAAGAGAGGAGGAACGGGACAATGTCAAACACGAGGAGCAAGTCAGAGCCAGCCGCACCCAAGCAGGTTGTATCGCCGGGACCCACGCCGGTTATTGACCGATAATCGAGTGGATGGACCTCCTGACTCCAGAAACATAGAGATGCCATCAAACTAGAAATTATGCCAACGGTGAAGGCGGCGGTCGAGGATGCCCTGGCCTCCTTCAAGATGGCATTGGAGAAAACAGAGCAACAGAGCGGAAGTACAGGAGGCAATAATCAGGGGCCCAGAGAAAGCAGTGATCTACCAGAGTGACCGAATTGCCTCCCTGGGAACAGAAGAGGTAAGGTTGATGGCGACAAAAGGTGTACTGAAGGGAAAAGTCAAGGACCAGGGGAATGGGTCATGCTGCCAGGGCCTCCGTATCATGGGCCTACCTGAGGGCATTGAGGGCAGGAACCCCACAGATTATGTAGCCCAGATGCGGGGTAACCTGGTCGGAATGGAGAACTTTCCCAAACCCTGGGGATAGACAAAGCCCACGGGCCACTCCGGCCAAAACCTAAAGTGGGGGAGCAGCAAAGGACAAGAATAGCAAAGCTGCACTGATACCAGGATCGGGAGAAGACCCTGAACTGGGCAAGGCACACTCGGCCGGACCAGTGGGAGGGCCATTCAATCTGAGTTTACCAGGGCATTGGGCTTGGCCAAGCGCCGCGCTGAATTTAACGCAGACAAGGTGGCCCTGTTCAAGAGTGGGGTGCAGCTTGGTATGCTGTACCCAGCCAGACTGTGGGTAACCTTCCAGGTGAAGGAACTCAACTTCACCCCCGGCGAGGTGGACGGGTTTGTGTGTAGACACGAGCTGAGAAGGCAGCAGCAACAGCGCCAGTGAATGCAAACTCATTTTAGAGAAAAAGTCATTTGCGCGGGACAGAACTGCCTCGCTTTCAGCCTAGGTTTGAATCCAAGGAAGGATGGGGTGAGAGCGGAGAGGTGCAGAAACGGGTGAGGGGAGGGGGGGGGGTGAGAATATAATGGGTGGGGGAAGACAGGAATTGCTCCCAGGAAATGGCCACCACGCTAGCGAATAAGCTGGCTACGACAGATCGCACAAGGTAGCAGTAAAAACAGAGGCGCCTAGAGCATCCATCTTGGTGGACCCCGAAGCAAAGGGAAATAATGGAGTGCAAGGGCTCAGCCATATGGGGCGAATGGCAAAGACTCCTGGACAAAAGGAAACCCCAGAGATGGGGATGCTGTACCATAGAAAGTACGGTGAATGCAGCCATCTTGGGTGGCCCCCAACCAAAGGGAAACCCCGGAGTACAGGGGCATGTCCATGAGGTAAGTACGGTTGACCCTGTGGGGGTGGGGGGTGCAGAAAACCTCCATCAGGATAGTCACTTGAAACGTCAGGGGGTTATTATTGCTTAATGACCCAGTGAAAAGATGCAAGACCTTTGCCCATCTTTGCCCAAGAAGAAATCATATGTGCTTCCAAACTCAGCATCCTGGGTATTAAGAAAACCACTTTTTAAATCTGCAATAGAATGGGAGCAGCCGGATCCCAGATGTGGTACATAGCGGTACAGCTGGAGCGGCAGCAGCAGCCTGAAATGGCTTCCGTCAAAAGTTTGCAAAGGTGCACCATCACCTCTTGGGATGGTACTTCCTCCTCCAATATTGACTCTCGGTCACATCCAGGTATGTTACTCTTGGGATCCAGTAAAACCTCTATGTGGGTAATTCCCGAATCTTCAATGCTCCTTCTCATAGGTACTTAGTGCCAAGGTGCCTCCCTGCCTTGGAGGTTAGCATTTCTGATTGACGGCACCAGGGACCCAACTTCAATTCCAGCCTCGGGTGACTGGCTGTGTGGACTTCCTCCCCATGTCTGCCCAGGTTTCCGCCAGGTGCTCCGGTTTTCTCCCACAGTCCAAATATATGTAGGTTCGGTGGAGTTACAAGGATAGGACAGGGGCGTGGGCCTAGGTAGGGTGCTCTTTTGGAGGGTCGATGCATACTCAATGGGCTGAATGGCCTCCTTCTGCACTGTAGGAAATCTATGTTTTGATGACTAACCAGATCAAATTCCCAAGCTCAGTATCTATTGCACATTTTTAAAATGAGCTTGCACAAAGCTCACAACACCGGGGTCCATGCTTTGTGTGGGCCCGGGCTCACTGTGCCAACATGTGTCAAAGAGACAAATGGGAAATTCCGATAGGGGAGAGTCCCGTGTTGGACAGCAGATGGATCGTGATTGGTGGTGGTGGGCCCACGTGTTCGGCAGCTCGCAGGTGCAGACTGACAGTTTGACGTGGTGGGGGTAATGTGGAGTATTTAGGGGCAGCACAGTAGCATGGTGGTTAGCACAATTGCTTCACAACTCCAGGGTCCCAGGTTCGATTCCCAGCTTGGGTCACTGTCTGTGCGGAGTCTGCACGTTCTCCCTGTGTCTGCGTGGGTTTCCTCCTGGTGCTCCGGTTTCCTCCCACAGTCCAAAGATGTGCAGGTTAGGTGGATTGGTCATTTTTTTTCTTTTCTGGGGCAGCACGGTAGCATTGTGGATAGCACAATTGCTTCACAGCTCCAGGGTCCCAGGTTCGATTCCGGCTTGGGTCACTGTCTGTGTGGAGTCTGCACATCCTCCCCATGTATGCGTGGGTTTCCTCCGGGTGCTCCGGTTTTCTCCCACAGTCCAAAGATATGCACGTTAGGTGGATTGGCCATGATAAATTGCCCTTAGTGTCCAAAATCGCCCTTAGTGTTGGGTGGGGTTACTGGGTTTTGGGGATAGGGTGGAGGTGTTGACCTTGGGTAGGGTGCACTTTCCAAGTGCAGACTCAATGGGCCGAATGGCCTCCTTCTGCACTGTAAATTCTATGAGACTATCTCAGTTTGTCGTAGTTGGATGGGATGAGGTCCCAGGAACCCCCGGGGATTGAGGGGGAGGGGAGAGAAGAGGAGAGAGAGAGATGGGGAGAGGAAGAGTGAGGGGAGTGGGAGTGGGGGGGTAGATGGGGAAGGTGGCTGCAGGCCAGTGAAGTGTACTAGAGGGTGTCGTGAAAGAGCAGGGAGGAATCAGACTGCGTGATATCAGTCACCCTAAACATTACTGAGATGTGTGAATATATTTCCCATCCAGCTAGTTCCAGGTCTAGATTTGACAGCCGATGGTTTTTATTCTGCAATGCTCCAGTGGGAAAGGATTAACTAAGCCACTAGTATCAAAGCCCCCCACAGTAACGCCTCCAGCCCTCTCCAGGATAAAGCTGCCTGATTCACCACTGCACGGCAGAGGAGTCATTTTCCCTCTCCTGTTACTTCAGCTGGAGATGAAAGATGGCCCCTGTTTGAAACCCATTTCCCTGGTGTAATAACCAACATTATTGTACTCTCTCATTCCTCCCACTCCCCTTCACTCACGCAGAATAATTAAAGAGGGACCCGGTGCCTCGAAACAGAAACAGCAGCAGGACCCATGATTTCTCTCCCTGGCCCTGCTTCAAAGCATATTTTGAAAGAGGAGCTGCAAGTAGTTTAAGGTTTCAGCAAACACATACATTACAAACCGGTTTCTATCTTGCATGTCTTTGGAATGCTGTTATATTTTTATTTCCTTCAATTGAAATGTCAAGTAGTGTTCTGATGAATTCAATTAATTTTTTTATGGGAAGTGGGCGTTGCTGGCTTGTTAATGGTGACTGACATTGTTTGGAAATTTAAACCAGGCAGCTTGACTCTGATTGTCAAGGTATTATCCGGAGGAATGACCTAGCGAATGGCTATCACATTTTGTTGAGCTGAAACGGGTGCAATGTGTGGACATGTTATTTCAGTCTGCAAAGAACAGGGCATTGTACATCACAGAACCTCATGAGCGGAACTAAGACCATCATATTTGGCCCTGAAAAATGCTGAGTCTACCTCAGGATTATCCTGGCAAGGTATCTCAAAAATGTGAGCATCAGGTGAAGATAGCAGTTTTGCGTGACTACTATGCAATAGCAACTCAAATGGTATTCACCACTAATAGAATGTTGCCATCAAGCCAAAAATATGCTCTACCTACCAGACAAGTTAAGTAATGTGGTACATGAATTTAGTATGAGTGTGATGCTAGGTATGTAGGCCAATGACTGGCAGATCATATCAAACAGCATGTCCCTTTTGCTTTTCACAATGGGCAAGGTACAGACTGTACCCGACCAGCCAGTACTAGCAAATCTCAAACCACAATGTCCAACATTAGATACGATTCTGCATTTGGGACATTTGCAAGATAATCCTCAGTGTGCTGAAAATTATGCTGACACCAAACTTAAGATTGCCAGTTGGGCTCACAGTGTGGTGCGTGTGTGTGTACTGGAAGTTACATATAGTAATACACAGGGCCCTGTTCTTTGCAGACAGAAAGAACGTGTACACACATTGTGCCTGTTTTCAGCTAAACAAAATAAGAAACATCCATTTGTTGGTTTGGTCCTCAGGGCAATTCCTTAGCCCTTGGTTTAAATTTTCCAACAATGCTTGGAAGTTAACTGTCAGTCACCATTAATTGGTGCATTCTTCATGGCAAAGCCTCTACCAATCAGAGTCCACTTGTGAACTATCAGCTCTCTCTTTTCATATAGCATAAAGGTCTTGTTTTCCCTGACATTAGTATTATTGCGAATGTCGTGATGAGTGCAAGCCAAAAAGCATTGATGAAATTTCAGCAATGCTCAAGCTCTGTGCTTGACTATTTGCTATAAGTGTCCTGAAGTCAAAGTACTTTTGAACAGCCGTCGTAAAGGGACAGGTCAATTAGTAGTTAAATATATCAGCACCTACAAAGGAGATACACTTTTATGGCTGTGGCATACAAGTGCATATATATTCTTAAGTTGGATATAAATCATGAATTGACACCACTTCAGAAAAGCAGGGGAATTATCCCCAGAGGTCCTTGAACAATATTTATCCCTCAAACAAAACACCTAAAATCCAGATTAACTCACCATTATCACATTGCCGTTTATGGAATATTCTGCACACCATTTGGCTGCCACTTTTCCACAATAGTGACTGCCTTTCAAAAAACACTGAACTGGTTGGAAAGCAATTTGGAATGTTGTCCCCCTGGATGGGACTGTACAAAAGCTCTTCTTTCAGGATGTGTTTGTGGGTGTTAGCGTGATAACATAGAATCCCTACAGGGCAGAAGGAGGCCATCTGGCCCATTGAGCCTGCACCATCCCTCCGAAAGAGCACCCTCATGAAATGAGGGACACCAAGGCCAACGCTGCAAGGTGGGGGCCGCCGTGGAGAGCCTGATGCGTGATGCCAACACCTTGAGTGAAGGTGTCCAAGGCATCGTGCAGTCAGTGACGGCCTTGGCTGAGGGTCTCGGCATATGTCTGCCTCACTGGGGGGGAGTCACCCAGTACCAGGCTGACATTGATAGAGTTATGCGGGACATGTACCGCTCTCTGATGGGAACGGCCGAGGTGCTGTGGAGCTTGTCCAGTCATTGGGGGATGTGTCCCAGTCACTGAGGAGCATCGCTGAGGGCGTCAACACAATGGTGCGGACTAGGGCTGGCAGAGCCAGATGATGCAGGGGCAGCCAGGGCTCAAACGAGCTGCCCCTCGGTCCCAAGGTGAACCCCAGGGCCCTATGGGAACCGACCGGGAGGAGGGTGCACTGAGTGCCAACTCGGGCCCATCCCATGGGGCGGTGACGGTGGCCACCAGCACTTCCAAGTTCCACCCCCCCTGATGAGGCTGCGTCTCGGGGTCAGCACACGGGACAGGGCGGCACGGCTGTGCATGTGCCATCAGCAAGTGAGCCAGAGCTCTTCAGCCCTAGAGGACACCCGCCAGGGGCATTGAAGGCCATGGGACGAGGTAAGCAGCTGGCTGCCTCCGCCTTAGATGTGCATCCTGGGGACACACCTACGACGTAGTGGTAGAGCTAGGAGGGCAAAGCACATTGAGGATCACTGAGGGTACCGGGAGAGGGGTTAGGTAGGGAGACCGGGGGCGGCACTATCGGGAATGGGGTATTGTACAGCACATTAAACATTATGATACCACTGTTACTTTCTCCTGCAATTCGAGCGGACCCCCGGACCCTTTGCCAGCCTCTCCAGGTAACCCCCCTCCCCGTGGCACCCACCCACCCTCCGGCCATGGTCATGTCCCATCCCCTGGGTGTTCGGATGTTGGTGCTGCGTGTGTGGTGTTGACTCCCACACAGTGTCCAGGCATCAAGGTGCGATCAGAATGCTAGGCAATGACTCCCATATGCTACATGGCCCACCTACCCATGGGAACCCCATGGCGCCCACCACTGCGGGGGTCCCCCACCCCCCGCCGAGCACTGGGATGGCAAGGCCAGCACCCCCCCGGTCTCTTTGCCTGTACACAAAGATTACTACTCTCCTCCTCGGCTCTCCACAGAAGCCCTTCCGTCAGGTTCACGTTTTTAAAAAGTACTTATCGGCGCCAGCGTGACACTTGCTGGGGAGGCCGGTAAATGACAGGAGGCCTGTAAATGACAGATGGCTCTGGTTAATTGTATGGAAATGGGGCTTAAGTGGTGATAATTGGTTTCTCGCCAAGTTACAGCAGGATTCCGTATTTGCCTACGGGAGCAGTCCGGTTGCATCGCAAACTGTTTGGCGCCGTTCCCGTTTTTGGCCTCTCCCCTTATTCACCGGCCTCGTTACGCTTGAGCGCGAGTGTAACGAAGCCGGAAGATCGCGCCCATAGTTACTAACACAATAGTGTGAATTATTAGTAAAAGTGAATCTTATTTGTTTACCTTCTCAAACGCTTCCAAAATGTTCCAGATAAATCACCAGAGATGGTTTACGAAGGAAGCAGATCTGACATTTATTTGCTTAAAAGCTAGAGGTCATTAAATTCCTTGAGAAATTGCTCAACCCAAATATTTAATTAGTCACTTTCTACCAGCGGGGAGGTTTACATCAGATTATGTATCTCCCATGATGAGCTGGTGGGTAAATGCATTACATGGTGTAGTATTGAAAAACGCAGACCAACAATTAATGCACTTTCCAAAGAGAGCATTAGCCAAGGTAGCCTCAGGGAGCGATTCTCCCCCCAAATTTTGAAGTTCATTTGTGGGGGGGTTTTCACGGAGTTTCCCGCCGGCTCTGGCGGCACATTCCCCACCACTATTCAATGACACTTAGTCACTTCTTTGGGCCCTGGGGATTCTTACCGGTACAGCCCACACTTAGAATTATTTTTAGCACTGGGGAGCTGAAGAGATCGGGCTGCCCTGATCTCTAAGTGAGCTTGTGGGTTCCCTCCCACCCATGGGCAATGTCATCCCCCACACACATGGGCACTACCCCATACCTCCCAAGTGAGGACACCCCGATATGGGGTCCCTGGAGGCTCCCTCTTCAGGCCCCCTAAAGCCCTTTTACAACACCCCCTCCCTTCCAGGACCCCCACATGTCACCCCCTCAACCTCCCAGGGGGCCCTTACTGACCCCCCCCTCCTTTTATGGGCATGACGCACTCAACCCCTGGAAGTGCCATCCTAGCAGTGCTCCAGCCAGCTTGACAGTGCCACCTGGCACCTCGGCAGTAGCAGGGTTGCAATGCCAAGGTGCTCTCATTCCAGTGGGAAGGCCTAGGAGCCACCCTGCCCTGAGCACCCAGGGGCCTCCAATGCCTGGGAGAGCCTACGGGTGCCGTTCCACCTGGTCCACATTCTTGTGCACCAGCACTGATCGGCACCCGGCTGCAGCCTCCTTGGGGAGGCCGGAGAATCGAGGGAGACCGGTGTATCGGGTAAGTAGGCTTTGAGTAGCTTACACCAGAGTTCCCATTGATAACTGCTACCCGGTGATATCTGGTGAAAAGCGAGTATATGACCCTCAGCTCCAAAATGAAAAATTCCCACTTAAGCCAGTCAACAGGTTGCCAGCACCCTTGATCTTTAATCGAAGGAAAAACGAGCACTTTCAGCAGAGTATCTTCTGGTGAATTTTGTGCACGTCATGGTGAAGGACATCAGTGCTGGAAAAGTGTTTCATTGTTCCTTGTTTGAGAATAACTGGTAAAATCAGTTTTGCAAGGTCAAGACTCCAATTCATCAGGGCTTAACTTCGCATTTCATATGACACTCTAACACCCACATGCCAACCACAGACGATTTGAAATCAATTCCACAGAAAGCTCAACTGTTCTGAAAGAAAGCCGAGATTTCCAGTAAGGGTAATGACTCAACTGGAAAGAAACAAAGCAACTTTGCGAATTTCTTTATTACGATTGCAATATACTGAAAGAGAAGAAATTATACAAAAAAAATCAGTTAGTAATCTAATTGTAATTTTTTTATCAAAAAGTAGTTACCTTCGTATAATGTAGTGTGAAAATACAAGCAAACAACAATTCATTCAAACTATCAGAATATTATACAAAAATACTTTGAACTTTCAGAGGGGAGTAAGACAATGCTCCAAGGGATACTTTATTCCATACATGGTCCCATTTTATACAGTACACTTCTTTGTTTGAAAATTGCTTAAAAAGGAAATGTCAAGGTTTCTGAAACAGTGCATTCGACAGCAATTTAAAAAAAACCAAAAACCGCACTTTTTAATCCACAGTACAGCGCAATTAAATACCACAGTATTCCCCAATCCAGTGTGACCAAAGGGTTACTTCAAAAATCTAATACATGCTTCCGCAAAGTAAATATTGTTAACTGTAGTTTTTGGAAATGCACATTTGATAGATGCTGGGAAAGATCCATTTTAATTATATGCCTGCTTATTCTCAAAGTGTTTTATTGTTTGGGAAACACTGATGGGTTTGACACCAGTGACATTTCAATGGATCCCCTCCACTGAAGCTGGTTCTTGATATGCAACATTACTGGAGGTTGGTGTGCCATAGCCATACAGACAAAAGTCCATAAATAATGCGACAAAAATCAACCGCACTGTCATATCTTGCACTGGACTTACGGGGTGGGAATAATTATCTTCCCCATAGTCCGTGCAGAGTACGAGCTTCCCTGCTGAGGGGCAGGAGAATTCCATTCAGCTATGTATACAAGATTAGCCAGAAAGGGGCAGCCACGGTAGCACAGTGGTTCGCATTGTGGCTTCACAGCGCTAGGGTCCCAGGTTCAATTCCCCGCTGGGTCACTGTCTGTGCGGAGTCTGCACGTTCTCCCCGTGTCTGCGTGGGTTTCCTCCGGGTGCTCCGGTTTCCTCCCACAGTCCAAAGACGTGCAGGTTAGGTGGATTGGCCATGATAAATTGCCCTTAGTGACCAAAAAGGTTTGGAGGGGTTATTGGGTTATGGGGAAGTGAGGGCTTAATTGGGTCGGTGCAGACTCGATGGGCCGAATGGCCTCCTTTTGCACTGTATGTTCTATGTTCTAAGGCACCGACCATGGAGAGATATACTATTGGGAGTAGTGTATAACGTAACTGTAAATAAACCAAAGTTCTTTATTCTCTCTTGGTGTGGACTCCCCGTGTCCTTATTAACCGCACTGCAACAAAAGTGAGATCTCATGTTTGCAGGAGAAATCGATGCTTTGGATCAAAAGTGGTTGCCATGGCGCTATCACTTTGAAAGTCACAAGTTCCAATCACAAACTTTAGATTCCGGACTACCCTACCACAGTTCCAGATAAAAGAGAAAGTGCTATTAAAGCGACTGAGAAACAGCCAGGGTGAGGGGCAAACTGTGCATTCACGTTGATTCTTTCAATCCATTTAATTTCATATAAACCGAGCAGGGCTCACTGATGCACAATGTGCCCAGCCTGAAGTAGTAGACAGTTTTACTACTAGAAGGCATTATACAGAGCACTCAATTACTTAGAATAACTAGGGTTGAAATCAAATGTGAGGAAGTCCTGGGTGCTGGATTAGAGTTCACAGGGACAGGACATTAGCAGTATATTGCCCATTGACCAGTCTAGCCTGTGTAACTTGTAGTGGACCAGAATTTTTCGTAGATACAAATAGATTTATCAAAATTATACACTGTATTGATCCTGGATAAACAGGACATAGTCAATGCACTTTACTTAAAACTGCTGTCGTTAGGCAGCTACATTTCTGACTGATTAAAATTCCACGTTTAAATTCTGGAAGGATGAGGTAGGACAAAACCTTATGTTGAGCAAAGTGGGGCACAAATTATTACAATTCTTCAACGCAGCTATTCTTACAAAGGACCGTGGGTGATTTGGATAGGGCAAGGTTGGCTTGGACTGGATTCAATTAATTTGGGTTGATCACTCTTCACATAATAGAGCTCTCATCTACATTATTGATGGGAGCACTGAGAGGGAGACAAATCCAAACTCAAAATCCAGCACACTTCAAGCTGTCAAATGCAGAAACAACATTTAAAATTTTGAATAACGGGGCTTCTGGCCTTAGACTGGGACTTTTACATGTTTTATATAAACAGTGTGCATTATTATCTTTTAAATTCAGAAACATAGCATTAATGAGGCATGGACATATACTTGGTCACAAGTAGCTATATACAGAAAAAGTTCCTGTGCTTATAGCATCTGGCAGTTTATAGCATATTTACATGCAAAAAGCAAACTGTCTCGGTTTTCTTTACAAAAGTGTCACAAGTGAAGAATGGATTGGAAAGGTATGATTATCACACAGGCGGTAAGGTGGACAACTCTTTCTCATCCTATAGACCATTTCTGTACAAACTGTAACACGTGTCTGTCTCCCTTATACTACAAACTCAATGGTTCTATCCATTACTATGCTTCCTGCACACAGTACAACGGTCCAAGCTACCTATTCAATGGGCAATAAAATACAGAGTTATCGTCTAGAGCTCAAACCTGAACAGATACATTCCTTTATTACAACAATTTTGCAAACCACTAAGAAAAGCTGCAGGGTGTAAGTATTTAACTGCAGCACAAAATAAGAATCAAAGCTAATCCATGTGGACTCTCTCATTAAGGTGCTCAAGCAACAGCTACCTATAGTCCTTGGGTTAACACCTGCCTGGACAAGTGCCGCTGTTAGGCAGGGACTTGTCCTTTCCATCTGCAAGACGTGGCATTGGAGACCATGAAAATTTAAAAAAAGGGGGGAAAATCCATTTCATTTGGGAAATGGACAGTATTCAAGAGATTAGCTTTGAAGCCATTCTCAGATTCCTCTCCTGATTACAAAGGGACATTTCTATTCTTACGAACCGCTCAGTGAGTTCAGTCTGATGCAGGAAGTTCAAATGACACAAGGTGCTGGCTTTCACAGGGCCCATTCTCTTTTGCTAATTCTCGACCTACATCTGCTCCTGAAAGTACTAAGATAATGCCTTTTCCAATTCAACGAAACCCCAAAACATTAGGGGATCTTGATTAAATAATTGGGAATGAGAAGATTTACTCGGGAAAGGGTTAAAACTTGAAGCATCAAACCTACCAGTCAGCCTGTTCGACTTGTTCAGTGGTGTTGGCAAGTTTTAAAGTGGAGCTTTCATACTGTACCCAATAGTGCTTTCTAGTCAAAACAATTCACCTTATTAATCTGGATTATAGTGCTGAGCCCTTTATTCAGTAAAGAGCTCTAACTTTCTGGGTCTCTTTTATGTTGCTTCCACCCTTAAATGGGCTGAAAGAAGAGAGAACAAGAAGGTTGGGGAGGGGGTGGTGGAGGATGAGGTGGTTGGATCACAGGAATGACTATGACAAATAAAAACTCGATAGTTTTCAAACTTTAAAAAAAATAAAACTAACGTTCAATCTAAAAGCAAAATCAGTAACTATCCAACAGAAATTATTCCTAAATCAGGTAAGAAAAACTTAACCACTAACAAAGGATACAGTTTATTTTTTAAAAATAACTCTGAAAAAGTTATTGTAAAATAAATATGAAAATGTTAGTGACCATTTCAAAGTGGCTTTCCTTTTCAAAATCTCAGCTCAAGTCTGTAACTGGATAATACATCTAATGAACTCTTAAAGTGTTCATAATTATATACACATGAAACCTTTCATCGAGTGTACAACAGAAATTCTGGGAAAAGAAAGCTGGAGGATTAACATGATCTCTGACCGCTAACATTTTGGTGAGGAGATTCTAGTGTCATTTGTATATACGAGCATCAAAGTTTATAGTTTAAATTATTAGCTTTGATCCCTCAAGTCTTTAAGCAAGACAAGGTTAATCAAATAAGATCCACACAGTGTAGCTGGCTATTTTCAGCTAAACATACAGTACTTGTAACTGGAGATATCTAGGTAGGACAACATAGGTGTAAGCGAGTAGTTTCTTATGTCCATAGTCACCTCTTTAGTTTTTTTCTTTCCAAGACCTCCAGAGTGCATCCAATTTGCTGGTCTATAAAAGCTGGACATAACTTCCAGCATATTTACACAGCTTCTTAATCAGCTGTTCCTTACCCAACAAGCTGAAGGTAAATTAAAATATATTTAGCCAAAGAAGACAACTGTGTTTCAAAATTCTGCTGCTATCTTCTTTTCGGTCACCATAACCATTTGGAAGTACAGTTCTTGAGACAACTGCCTCAGATACCCTATAGTGCCAGGTAAGCAGGACTTTCTGACAATGGAGATGATGATGAACTGCTTTGTTGTATTAATTTCAATAGGTGCAATGAGCTGTAAGTACCTGAGGGAATTATTAATACCTCCATTGCCAGAGTTTACAGGGATTAATTTACACTAAAGTCAGTACTAGAAATAATACAAGCATTTAGAGACTTTAGTTTAAAGTCAGTTATTAAAAGTGACTGCATTGGCTTAAGAAGGAAAATCAATGTGTCAAAACAGTAATTGCACTGGGCCAATTCACAATGAGGGAGGCAGTGTCTTATTTCTAATTCTTTGAAGCCACGTTCATAACAACTAGAGCTTTAAATAGTCTCAACAGGTGCAATCAGATCACCTTTGTGTAAAAATATTACTGCTGCTGAAGTAACAAGACTCTGTACTGCGGCTTTGTTCTTATCATCCAAACCGACCCAGTGCACTTTCTGTCTTGCAAGTTAAGTCCTGAGTCTCTTCACAAATAGAAGCAGTATTTCTTTAAAAAATGCTTTGGACCTGTCTCATGTTTTATGTCATCAATACATTACAGAACGTTCAACATCATATGCGCACAATCTAAAGATATATTCTGGGAAACAAGAGTATTATTTTCAAAAGGACAAGCACATTTTAAAAAAACCTTTGAATATAGCTCAAAACAAGCCAAAAGAAAGAAACATGTTTTCATTCAGAAACATCGCTCCGCTGTTCACATGTACAATCAATATGTAAAGGAAACTAGACGAGGCAAAAGATGTACAGAATTGGAGGAGTATCCCTGATAAGATCAGTTTCTGGTTAAGGTCAAGTTTTCTTCTTTGGCAAATTGGAGTTAACCTCATCAGAGTTCCACAGTATTTAGTAGTCAAATGTGTGCAATTACAGGCATTCCAACTAAACAGAAATCCCACGTCCTGTATTTCAGTTTAAATTGGGCAGAAACAAGGGCAAGAGAAAGGGCAGGAGACTGGCCCATTCTCTCTTGCTGAGTTTTAAGGGGTCCCTCCTATGCTCACAAATCCTCAAGCAGCACCTTGGATTAGAACATTGTTACTTCACAGTATCTTTCTGAAGATTTGTCCATTGTTCAGATATGGGTAAGTCCTCCATGGGAGCGGTGACAAATGTGAGCATTTTGCACTCTCCTCTAGTGTTTAAGACCATGACAGGTAGAAGTCCAATATCAAAGTTAAGCTACCTTTTATAATTCTATTGGGATCAGTCTGAATCAGCAGTTTATTCTACAAAATGCTCCCTGAGCACAAATCCCATTTTTCGGTGAGAGAGATTCTGAATCTGTATTACAGAGTAGCATCATTCAAGTTCCGAGTGCTTTATTTTCTGTTTTAGAGGAAGCACTTCCCTGCTCAAAGAAAATATTGACTGTCTTGATCAGAATGATAAATGGTAGCCAGAGTAGTCGTTCCTGGAGTGGCCACCTGTACTCCACCTCCGACAAGCTTCAATGTAGCTAGGCTTGACTTACACCACCCTGCTACTCTTGGCTATGTTACTGCAGGAGCTGTGAGGACGACAAGTGATCTACCCCTCCCTCCATCCCTCTTCATACATCGAGAGGAGAGAAAAACAAATCAGGACACATCATTGTCTATCAGGCTAGTCTCATGGAGATCATCGCTAATTGCTTGGAGAAGCAAGACAAGGAAATGGAGATAGTTTGAATTCCGCCCTCTTGGCCACAGCTGATGCTGTGAAAGTAACTTTAACAGCACATAGTCTCACAGACACAAAAGGCAAAAAAAGTGAGTGCAGGTGCAACCTTGCATATTGTCGAGCTGAACTTCAGCATCAGTAAATCCATGAGAGATAACTTGTTCCACCTTTAACTTAACTGCTAAAGCAATTCACATTCGCTTTTCAGGGTAAACTGTGGCAAGGTGAGAGGGAGAGAATGTTGATGGGCTGGAAGACAGTCTACGCATTACTACCTCATCGTAAGGCAAGTTAGGCAGCATTGAAGTTCGCAGGAGGTGATTATACATTTGCTGGGAATGGGAAGCAAGAAGCTGTCGATGTTGCACAGAGCCAGGAACCATAACAGGTGAAACAGGAAGGCCAGGGGTTAATACTGGCACCATAACTGCATCAGACTTGCGTGTCTTTGCAGAATTTTTATTCAAATCAACCAACTGAAAATGTGCCCCAAATTTTTCTGCCATATTATGAAGTTCTGGATGATAGCCTCCGAGGAGATAGGGGCTAGTCTGTGTTCCTTTCTTATTGTCCGCTTGACTCGCTGAGGTTAAGGCCTGATGATTGGATAGGTTCAATTCTTGGTCTCGTTCAGGGTTTTCTTCTTGGCTGACTTTATCCAAGCGAGAGATAAGTGACTTCTTTCCAGATTGCTCTTCTACCTCTTTTCTCGACTCATCCAATCGGTGAGCTGGAAGGCTTTGCTTGCCCGATACCACGCCACTTGATGGAAACGCTCTGTTTACGGAGCTTTTTTGGAACTCCACTTGACAGATCTTTGTGCCGTCCAAAATTAAGGCTGTTCCAGGAGGTGCATGAGGCCCACTTTGCGCTGGAGACCTTTGGTTTTTGTCTGTTGTAGTAATTGTTTCAGAGGCTGCAGGTAAGGAAGACAACTGTAACAAGTCTGTTGGATGCTTGCCTGTTGTCTCAGAGCTCAATTTTGTTTTCATGTTTTGAGTGCTCTCGGAACTGGTCGAAGTATAGTCAGGCTTTTGGATTTTAGGATATTTTGGTAGGCTTAAGTCAGTGGGTAGATCATCAGACACAACTCCAGAGCTGAAGTTCAGGGGTGATGAACTAAGTGACTCAACACCAGAGCTATGGTCGGAATGAACAGATTCTGTTCTCTGGTCATTCGCCTCTGTGCCACAACAGGAGTCCAGTCTCAATTTCTTGGTCGGCTGTTCATTTTTGTGATGGCTTTCCCTGTTCTCACAAATATTTTGCAAAGATTCAGGGAGCAGATAAAGAGGGGCACTCTTATGTGACAAGCAGACTGGCTTATCCACAAAATCCGCAGTTCTCTTTCCTGGAGAATTCCTGCTTGACTTGCTGAGGTTTAATGGCGAGGACTGTTCCTTGTATTTCATTGAAGGCTCAATCTGTAGTGGTGATTGTTTATTGGATAAATTCTGAGGTAAAATTTCACATAGCTGTCCTTTATGATCATACATATAGGCGCTGTCCATGGACTTGCTTAAATTCAATCCTTCCTCTGCCAAACCCCTCTTCATCGGGCGACTTAATGAGTCTCTGTGGCGACTGTTCACAATTAGTCCCTCAAATGCTACTGGCCTTGGGTTGGCTTTCTGTTCCTCCCTTGAATCTGCAACATGTTTGGCAGAACTCGAGTGACTTAACAGGGGTAGAGGAGACCTGTTCCCTTTCACCAGTCGAATTCCATTCACTTGTCCAAAACCAAGGTTCTTTGCTGTTTGAGGATCACATTCTTCTTGACCAAGTCCAGCAACATTTTGTGTTTCATTCTCGCCCAGAATTTTGCCATACACATTGCTATCCAGTTTGATGCTCTGTGATTGTTCCATCTTAAATGTCCTGTGCAAAGCAGGTCCAGATACATCTTTGGATGTGGTTAAGCCCAATCTGCTTTTAAGGATATCAAGAGGTGAGATGCCTTCAGGTAACTGGAAGTTCAGTCTACCAGAGTGAAGATGCTGGAACATTGCAGACGGAAAGATGGACTTACTGCCCCCAGTGCCAATGTGCAGACTTTGTTTAACACTGGGGCCACTGGACAAGTCCTGAGGCTGCAGGGGTGACTTCTGGCTTTTCCCTGCATTTGAGCACTCTCTATTTTTATGGTTTTTTATTTTTTGCTCAGATGATCTGTGTGTTTCAATCTCAGACGTCACAGCCTTTCCTAGTCCTGTAAGAGGGAGAGTCTTGCTTCTGGGATGTTCCCTTGTAATATCTGCACCATCATCTTGGGTTTTACAGTTTACAGTATGTGTCTGTTTGTCTTGGGCGTTGCCCTGAGTACCTGCGTATGGAGCAGTGATAGTCCTTTGGCTTTTTTCTTGGCATCTTTCAGCACTTGCCAGATGACCCTGAAAAAGGAGGAGAAAATTTTAACCAATTGAACTCATCACAGTGCAAATTAATCCTGATCTGATCAATTTTCACAACTGTGTATTCTCCAACTGAGGTTAACTGGATAGCCATCCAAAGCAGAAATCCACAACTATGGAGGCTAATTCTAGTGCCAGCACCACTGGTGACCAGTTAACATTAACTAACACAGCGTAGATGTGCAAATAAACCGGAGACCAATGTTCCGTCGAAGCTGCATGGATGCACAATGATGCAGGGGACAAACAGGCTTGCAAAACAAGCGGTCTCTTTAAGACATGCATCTGTGTGGCAATCCTAAAGGGACCGTGCAGTGCTACAAACAGACCATGCACAATGAAGAGAAATTAGAGGGAACTTTACCTTGGCCACTCCTGTTAGATATGGCTCACTGATAGCAATTTGCCTATTGACTTGGTACAATCTTTTTAATGTATATGGGAAGGGGATATGATTCTGTAACATTTAAAAAGATAGTTATAAATTTAAATTTAGTTCCCCAAATTTAAGTATGCGTAACAAACATCTATTTCCTCTGTTGCTTTGTGTATTAGCTCCCTACATGTGCACGTAACTAACAAGCAGTATGACTCACAAACCCAATTCCTACTCGATGCTTTCCTTGCAAATTTTGGAAGGATCAAAAAGAATTATTTTTTGCTTTGAAATCAGCTTCACTGCAGGGCAGTTTCTCATACCATGAGTTTTCCTACAAGAATCAGCAATCTGTCAAACTTCCATTCACATTGTGAAGGAAATTGCTGTATAAGTGCACCAACTGGATCAGTCCAATCACTAATGATGCTTTGACAAGTACTGCTCTTTCTCCCAGCTTGCGAAGGTAGCAAGTAAACAGGTGGCAGTGTGTACTACGGATTCAAGTCTTAGCAACAAATACTGGTAGAATAGTCATTTATGCCCAATTTTCCTCACAGCGAATTTCCAATCTTAGCCATGCCACCATATGGAAAACTAAAGGGAGGCACTACCCTGCGAAGAAGGAAAATGGATAGGCCAATCAGCAGCTTCCTTACCTGTGATTGACGCAGAGACATTGAGAATGTTTAATAGGTTAGACTGGTGGTTGAAGGAAAGGGAACTAAATGGGAGGCAGGAACGGGGAGGGTTAGGGCTGCTGATCATGTGGAGGATAAGAACCAACAAGCAGTGGTTTCTATACTGTAATTTCTGTATAACTGTACACCCCTGGTGGCAAATGATACAGCTGCACTTATATGGAACTGGGAGCTTGCTAATTTAGGAGAGTCCAGAAAAGAAACAAAAGGAAACTTACAGTAAATAAACTAGAAATATGACATTGTACAACAGGGATTGCTAGGATGCCAGCTTGAAAGCTAAATACACTTATGATACTGCCAGCACTTCATTGCGCCAAGAAGATGGCACACGTAAAATGCCTTCAAGTTCACCTGATTTTAAATAACTGGACTGCTATATATCATCTGCATCAATTACATCCCGGCACAAGTGTTGCCGGACAACGTTTAATTGTAATACGGAGGCCTACAAGAGCTTTTTCACATTGAGTGAGGGAGGCTTCTCGATCTTGAAGAAGAGCAAGCATTGTATACCATGAGCCCGATTGTAAATTGGTATCCAGTGGAGTCTCACCTCTTTCTGTAATATTGGAGTCGATTCTTGAAGTTTTTTCACTTTCAAGTTCAGCTCCTCATTTTTAGCTTTGACATCTTTCTCAGAGTCCTCAGATGTGCTTGTAGTGTGCTTGCGTGGTTTGACTGGTGGCAGTGGTTTGTGCTCCTCCCCTTTGAGGTAACGTTCATATGGAAGAATCAGCCTGCAAAGAAACAGCATCAGGTGTCACCTCAAACTATGCTGGATGAGGATAGCTTCAATCATCATTCTCACAGCTTCCCCCAAATCAAACTGCTAAAGTAACAACACACATGGCAGGAGTCAAACAATAGCGTCAATTCACCCGTGGCTTCCCATAGAGATTCAGGATTCAGGTGAATGAACAAATGTCGATGACGTCAAATTTATATCCAGGATAACAGGGTCCTTCATGACACCTTGCTCAGTCTCATATTTCTATTTTATAATTGTGTGGACTCAAATCATCCGTGTTAACATGCACCCCTCCAATATTTCTTCTTATCACCTAACACTGAAGCCTGAATGCATTGATAAATCAGTAAATATTCCTGTGAACTATTAGATAGGGAGGGGCTGCCCAGGTTGAGCCCTGTTACTCTGGCCCTCTGTATACAGGCAACGTGATCCGACTTACAAAGTAGTCTTGTTTCAATTATATAAATCTGGAGACTTGGAAAAGCCTGGGTTTATTGCATTAACCTCAGCAGCTAATTCAGAATCCTCAAGGGGCTGGATTCTCCGAGCCTTCGTGCCGAAATCGCATTCGGTGCAGGGACGGAGAATAGGCGTTTATCCGGTGCCGCTGAAGCGATTCTCTGGTCCCCCTACCCGCACGGGTAAGGGGCCATTGACAGAAGCCCCCACCCCCCCACATGAAACCTGCCGAGTTACTGACGCTGTGGTTCTAACCACGTATTGGCCGTCGGGAACCTTGGGTGGCGGCTGCGGACTCAGTCCGCTGCCGCCCTGGTGGGGGGCGGGGGGGGGTCGATCACCGGGGGGGGGGGCCTCATGGACGGCCAGGGGAGCTATCGGGAGGCACCGATCCACAGGCGCGCGCGATCACGGGGGAGCCTACATTCTGCATGACGGTCCGAGTCTGCCATGTCGCACAGCGTGGCCGCCGCAGGACGCCGCCGTGCGCATGCGCGGACTCCCAACTGTAAGTGCAGGGCCCCATTTCTGCAGCCAGAGCTGCGAGAAGCACTCTGGGGCCCTCCCAGCCCCTGCAGGTAGGAGAATTGCTCAGGACCTTCTGAAGGAAAGTCCAGAGTGAAACGCCAGTGTTTTGACGCTGGCGTGGGGACATAGCCCCATTATTGGAGAATCCTGCCCAAGATCTTTCAGTATCAATGTATAATATATTTTTTTTAAAATGAGAAGAGTGGGATTATATCCCAGTGTCTGGGTTACAAGGATACAACTAAATGGCCAATAGGCAAAAGGATTGAATATCCCTGAACTAGGTGGTATGTGGTGAGTATACTTCATTATATTCTGAACTGTTCGCACCTGTGGGGTGCTTGGCAGAAAATAACTATTGTGCAAACCACAACTCCACATCACTGTGGAGTTTGAACATCTCACAGACATTCTTACTAGTCAATAATGAATAGATGGAAAGTCACCTCCAATTCCTGTCATGTAGCCCTGAATGGCTGCTACACAATTTTGCAAATGAAATTCACTGAAGAATAAATTATGGTTCAGAATTTTCTTTAAATCATACAAATCAGACTGCAACAAAGTTGATTTCTAGTTAACTTCCAATCAACATGCTGAGGGGGAGCTTGAACTTTGGACCAGTATTTGTGCTTTATTGAGCTGGACAAGGTTGATGTGTTAAGTAAGTTGGTTCAACGTTGACTGCAACTGGATGCAGTGAAACTAGAAACAAGCTACTGACACAGGAGATGGTCCAACACTGTTTTATTGAACTTCCTGATTGCTGTACATAGTCTGCTGTGAGTTGACACTATCAATCTAACTGATAACCTCCTATTGGCTTGACCAGACTAACTCTACCTCATGGTGATAGTGCTCACTGGCTTGTGCACTCTTACTATCTCAGTAGCTGTGTTCTGTAGAGAGAGGGAGAGTCTTAATGCCCCGTGTGCTTTATAGTGGTGGTGTCCTGTCTGGTAATTGGTTGTTATGTGTCGTGTGTGTTCATTGGTTATCCTGTGTGTCAATCACTGCCTGTCTGCATCTCATTATATACATGAGTGGATATGATGACATCTCCCCCTTTTGAAGTAAATTTTGGAACGTGGCGATATATATACATGCATGATTATATACAAGTGGTGAGTGAATGAATATATGTACATGGGAAGGTGTCTATCGTGCAGATACAGAGCAAACTGAACCAAATTTACAAGATTTAAGTCTATAGATTCAGTCTTTGTGGCGGGCGACAAATTCTTGTCGATCGCCTCAGAGGTGGAGGGGGGGATGCCGGCACTTGGACAGGCGGGATTGCTGCCATGTAGGTGCCCTCATGGAGAGGCGGGATCGCTGCCAGATCGGTGTCCTCGTGGTGCGAGATGTCCAAAGGAGGCAAGATGACATGGGAGAAATGCGGCCAGGCGGTGGGCAGGGAACTTTTCGTAGCGCCCTCCTGTTGCGCCGTAGAATGGAGCCATCAGCTATTTGTACAACGAAGGACCTGGGGGCAGCCTGCCTGACGACAATAGCTGGGGCTGACCAACCTCCCTCAGGCAACTGGATGCGAACAACATCGTCTGGAGCCAGCGTAGGTAGATCCTTGGCATGAGCATCATACGTGATCTGCTGTTGGTCCCTGGATCGCTGCACTTTCTGCAGCACCGTGAGGCGGTCAAGGTTTGGAACATGGATGGCTGGAACAGTCGTCCTCAGGTTGCGGTTCATGAGCAGCTGTGCCGGAGACAAACCAGTCGACAGAGGGGTTGCCCTGTATGCCAACAGCGCCATGTTGATGTCCGAGGCTGAGTCTGCAGCCTTGCACGGCAACCGCTTCACAATATGGACCCCTTTTTCGGTCTTCCCGTTTGATTGCGGGTAATGGGGACTGGGTGTCATGTGACTGAAGTGGTAGGATCGTGCAAAGTCGGACCACTCTTGGCTGTAGAAACATGGGCCGTTGTCACTCATTACTGTGAGTGGTATGCCGTGCCTGGCAAACGTCTCTTTGCAGGCTTTAATCACTGACTTGGACGTGACGTCCAACAGTTTCACCACTTCCGGGTAGCTGGAGAAGTAGTCGACCAAGAGCACGTAATCACGCCCATATGCGTGAAAGAGGTCTATCCCCACCTTGGACCACGGAGAAGTCACGATCTCATGCTGTTGCAATGTTTCCTTGGGCTGAGCTGGTTGAAACTTCTGGCATGTTGTGCAGTTGAGGACCGTGTTGGCAATGTCCTGGCTGATGCCAGGCCAGGGGACTGCCTGCCGAGCTCTGCGTCAACATTTTTCAACCTCGAGGTGACCCTCATGGATCTGTCTGAGCACCATGGCTTGCATGCTTTGGGGAATGACGATTCTATCTAGTTTAAGGGTCTCCTCGACAACCGTTAACTCGTCCTTAACGTTGAAGAACTGGGGGCACTGCCCCTTTTGCCAGCCATGGGCAAGGTGTTGCATCACGCGCTGCAGTAAAGGATCTTTGGCAGTTTTTTCGCTTATCTGGACAACTCGTTCATCAGTGGCTGGGAGGTTGCTGGCACACAACTGCACCTGTGCCTCGATGTGGCGAATGATGTCGCCCGGTTCACATGGCATGGTGATGGATCGGGATAGGGCATCCGTGACGATCAGCTCCTTGCCCGGTGTATAGACGAGTTTGAAGTCATATCGGCAGAGATGAAGAGGAATTCGCTGCAGCCGAGGTGGCATGTCATTTAAATCCTTCTGGATTATGTGGACTAAAGGCCTGTGGTCTGTTTCCACCGTGAACTTCGGCAGACCGTATATGTAGTCATGACACTTGACTATTCCTGTCAGGAGACCCAAACACTCCTTTTCGATCTGGGCATACCGTTGTTCGGTCGGAGTCATGGCCCTGGAGGCATGTGCCACTGGAGCCCAGGACGAGGAATCGTCTCGCTGGAGGAGCACCGCCCCAATGCTGTCCTGACTTTCGTCTGTGGATATTTTGGTATCCTTGGTTGGGTCAAAGAACGCCAGTACTGGGGCTGTGGTGAGCTTCGCCTTCAGCTCAAGCCACTCCGCTTGATATGTGGGAAGCCACTGGAACACTGTCGACTTTTTAACGAGATGCCGGAGGGCCGTGGTGTGGGATGCCATGTTGGGAATGAATTTTCCGAGAACATTGACCATCCCGAGGAAGTGGAGGACCGCCTTTTTGTCCTCTGGTGTCTTCATGGCATTGATTGCCAGCACCTTGTCGGCGTCAGGTTGCACACCTTGCTGTGAAACGTGGTCACCTAAAAACTTGATAGCGGACTGCCCAAACGTGCATTTGGCCCTGTTGAGCTGGAGGCCATTTTCATGAATCCTCTGGAAAACCTGTTAAAGGCGAGCAATGTGATCCTCGGGCGTCGTGGACCAGATGATCACGTCGTCCACATAGACTCGCACCCCATTGATGCCCTCCATCATTTGCTCCATTATGCGATGAAATACTTCGGAAGCTGATATGATACCAAAAGGCATGCGGTTGTATCAATACCTGCCAAATGGAGTGTTAAAAGTGCACAGCTTCCGACTGGACTCATCCAGCTGAATTTGCCAGAAGCCACGGGAGCTCCAGCTTGGTAAAGAATTTGGCGTGAGCCATCTCACAGGTCAATTTTTCACACTTCGGGATCGGGTAATGCTCTCGCATGATGTTGCGATTCAGGTCTTTGGGATCAATGCAAATGCGGAGTTCGCCAGAGGGTTTCTTGACGCAGACCATGGAGCTGGCCCAGTCTGTGGGTTCCATGACCTTTGGGATGGTGCCCTGGTCTTGGATCTCTCGTAGCTGCGTTTTCAGACGATCCTTGAGAGGAGCCGGCACCCGGCGTGGTGCATGGATGACTGGGGTGGCATTCGGCTTGAGCAATATCTTGTAGCGATATGGGAGCGTGCCCATCCCATCAAACATACTGTGGTATTGTGTGAGAATGTCGTCTATCTCAGCCTGGAGATTCGCATTGGGCGAGGCCGTCGCCGGTGTCGAGGACATGGCATGAACTCGCTGTACCAGATTTAGGAGTTTGCATGCGCGAGCACCGAGTAGGGATGCCTTGTCAGGCCGGACGATCTCGAATCTCAATGTCGCCTTGATTGCCTTGTGAGAGACACCTAGCTGACACGACCCACTGGCAGCTATGTCATTACTATTGTAGTCAAGGAGCTGGCAGGCTGGTGGAAGAATGCTAGGTTGGTGTCGGATGCTGTCGAGGTCCGACTGTGATATGAGGTTCGCAGACGTGCCAGTGTCCAATTTAAATCAGATGTGAGACTGGTTGACCATGATGACAGCACTCCACTCGGCGTCAGGATCCACACTGAGGATGGAAAGGTGGTTGGCAGGCACGGTAGAGACCCACTCGCATGTGGTGATGATGCCCACCTGATATGGAGACTCGTAGCTGTCAGCATCGGGGTCTGTTGGGCTGTCTGGATCAGAATCCTGCATGTCTTGTTGTACGCAGCGGACACGTCTGCGCTGCAGCTGGGATCCATGGCTGTTGTTCGGTGGAGTGGACCTGCAGAAGGCCGCGTGGTGGCCAGGCTTTCCACACTGTAGACATCGCCTGCCTTTGGCTGGACATTGCCGCTTTAAATGGGCGGAGCCACAATTCGGACACGTCATGACGCTGACGTCAGCACGTTCTGTGCGCCATCGCGCATGCGCAGTGCGGTCGGCCGACGTTCGCGCATGCGCCTCGGGGTCTTAGGCCTCATCGTCCAGTGGCGCGCATGCGTAGAGACCCGAGAAAAGCACGCGAAGTGGCCACTCTCCTCGATGCTCAGGCCTTGCATTTTCGCTATGGCCTGCACCCTTTCTGCCTCGTGGGAGGCCAGTTTTGCAGTTTCTGCCGCCCTTATGCGGGAGTAGCGATTTCTGGCATGCTCATGGACAACGCACGTTTCGATGGCGATGGAGAGGGTCAACTGTTTGATTTTGAGGAGCTGCTCCTGCAGGGAGTCGGACTGGACCCCGAAAATGATCTGATCCCGGATCATGGAATCAGTCGTCGGTCATAATTACATGACTGCGCTAGGATGCGGAGATGGGTCAAGAAGGACGGAAAAGGTTCATCCTTACCCTGAAGCCTCTGTTAGAAGATGTACCGTTCAAAGCTCTCATTCACCTCAGCGTCGTAGTGGCTGTCGAATTTCAGCAGAACTGTCTTGAACTTTGTCTTGTCTTCTCCATCGGCAAACATAAGCAAGTTATAGATGTGGATGACGTGATCCCCCACAGTCGACAGGAACAGCGCGATCTTTCTGGCATCCGATGCTGCCTCGAGGTCGGAGGCCTCGATATACAGGAGGAACTTTTGTTTGAAGACTTTCCAGTTGGCGCCGAGGTTGCCGGAGATCCGGAGTTGCGAAGGAGGCTGGATCCTTTCCATGCCGCTGGATGGCTGCTTGCTGGTCATTGCAGATACACTCGAGGTAGGTTTGTTAGGATTAATAGCACTCTGGTACCATGATGTGTTAAGTAAGTTGGTTCAACGTTGACTGCAACTGGATCCAGTGAAACTAGAAACAAGCTTCTGACACAGGAGATGGTCCAACACTGTTTTATTGAACTTCCTGATTGCTGTACATAGTCTGCTGTGAGTTGACACTCTATCAATCTAACTGATAACCTCCTACTGGCTTGACCAGACTAACTCTCTACCTCATGGTGATAGTGCTCACTGGCTTGTGCACTCTTATTATCTCAGTAGCTGTGACCTGTAGAGAGAGGGAGAGTCTTAATGCCCTGTGTGCTTTATAGTGGTGGTGTCCTGTCTGGTGATTGGTTGTTATGTGTTGTGTGTGTTCATTGGTTATCCTGTGTGTCAATCACTGCCTGTCTGCATCTCATTATATACATGAGTGGATATTATGACAAAGGTTATCTTTAAAATAAATCTTTTTACACTTTCACCTGGCCTGCATAAGGCAGGCACTTGCCCATGGTGTGCACAACAGACTCCGCTATCCCCTCATTCACAGGCCAAACACAACACACTCCTCACACCTTCCCCTCTCGGCTTACAGCCCACAAACAGCTCTCTCCTTTCCTCTCCATCCCTTCCTCAATTCCATGAGGCTCTTCATTCAGAACAGAATAAAATTTCTTCATGACACTGTAATATTCTTATTGGAATGAATAATGAAGCAAGACCAATAATTTTACTGGAGCAATCCTCGAGAAACCAGCTCTTGAGGATGTGCTTCTACATACCTGAAGGGTTACAATGATTAACAAGCCCTTTCACCATTTACAGAATCTCAGAATTCAACACAGAAACTGGTCATTCAGCTCAAATCCAGTTAACAGGTTAATGACAAAAGACAGCCAAGCTAACCCCGTACACTATTTGCTACCTATCTCATTCAACATACTGCTTTATGCATGCAGGCATTTAATTGCCTTTTAAAATAATTTATTCATCCTGGCTCAGTTGTAATGCTTTTGACTCAAGTGTCAGAAGGTCATGATTTCAAGACCTGCTGCAAAGACTTAAAACCATAATCTAGGGAGGCCCCTCACTGCAGTTGAGAGAGAGTGCTGCATTGTCAGAGGTGGCATAGCTCAGATAAAACATGAAATCTTCGCCCTCTTAGATGGCACTATTGAAGAGCAGAGGAGTCCCCTGCGGAGTTTCACTAACATTTATCCATTAAGCAACATAAATAAACCAGGTAATCTGGTTATTTATTATTTCCTGTTGGTGGGCTCTTGCTCTGCACATTTAGCTGCAACACTTCTTGCATTACAACAGCCGTTACACTTCAAAGTACTTTGGGCGAGATTCTTCATTTGGGAGACTATGGGCTGAAGTCTCCGCCGCCGGGATTCTCCGTTTTGCCGGCAGCCGGGGGGTTTCCTGGCAGTGTGGGGCTGCCCCATAATGGGAAACCCCATTGACCAGCTGGCGAAAAGGAGAATCCCGACGGAGTGCCGCACCAGAAATTTGTACTCAGGAGTTTCCCCCCTCCCCCTCCCCGAGTGCAACTCGAGAAGCAATTCCGTATACTTTACCATGCAACTTTATTCATGGCGAGGAATACAAGGGATTCCAGAGAATGTCCTGCTATCAAGTCGCCATTTTGAGCAGGCGGCCTGATAGCTAAGTTCCACGGCAGGCCATCCCCCACACTACATAACAGCCCCCAAACCCCCGATTGTCCTGGGTGCCCCTTCGTCCCCCCACCAAGGACACCCTAACTGAAGGAACCCACCCTCCAGGTATCCTCTAACTGAAGGAATCCTTCCGTCCCCAGGGACCCCCTAACTGAAGGATTCCCCAGAGACCCCCTAACTAAAGCAACCCCCCAGAGAGACCACCTAACTAAAGGGCCCGCCCACAGAGACCCCCTAAGTAAAGGGACCCCGCCCTCCCCCCAGAAAATAGACTCCTGTCTGGAAGCTACGGAGCAGCCAAAACAGGGGAGGTGAAAAGAATTACAGCTGTAACACTCCATGCACAGTGACTTTAAGTGCCGAAACCACAATGTTTACAAACATCAACCACAGAGAGCAGTAAGTGCATTGCAACCACACGCTTGAGGGATTGGAATACACTTACCTCTCTTTGATGTGGTTGATGTTTGTAAACATTGGGATGTCAGCACTTAGAGTCAGTCATCCATGAAGGGAGTTGAATGAATCAAGCTGCAGCTGGTTTATGGAAGCTGCTAATCACAGCCTATTACTAGAAAGGAATGAATGGTTTGCAGCTAATGGACCCAAGGGGTTGAAACATAGGTCACAGCTGTTCTCCTTGGAGGAATAGACACAGGGAGATTCCAGGTAAGTGTTACAGCTGTAACTTTGTCACTGCCTCTGTCTGGACTGCTCTCTAGTTTTCGGACAGCGGTTCCTTTTCTGGGGGGCAGTCTTTGTTGGACGGGGGTCTCTTTAGTTAGGGGATCACTGTGGGGGTCTCTTTAGTGAGAGGGTTTCTGTGGGGAGTCCCTTTAGTTAGGGGTCGCTGTGGGGAGTCCCTTTTGTTAGAAGGTTTCTGCGGGGAGTCCCTTTAGTTAAGGGGTCTCTGTGGGGGATTCCTTCAGTGACGGGCTCCCGGGGGTTGAGGGACTCCCTATTAAAGGGGTCCCGGCGGAGCGTGGATGGGGAGTCTGGTAGAGGAGAGATGGACAGGTACAGCATTGTGGGGGGGGGGGGGGGGGGAAAGAGGGTTAGCCCTCGGATGGACTTTGGGAGCAGCTCTCCTAAGGAATTTCCCTTATGGCCCACCACGAGGTCCACCGCATCACGGCAAGACGGGCAAACACCAGAAATTATCCGCGCCCACATGATTTCCGGCCCAGGGGACCGGAGAATCATGGAGGGCCAGAGAATAGGGTGCTGGGCCCACTAAAGCAATGGTTAGCACTGTTGCTTCACAGCATCAGAGACCCGGGTTCAATGCCTGGCTTGGGTCAAAGGCAGGTTTGCACATTCTCCCCGTGTCTGCATGGGTTTTCTCCGGGTGCTCTGGTTTCGTCCCACAAGTCCCGAAAGATGTGTTGTTAGGTGAATTAGACATTCTGAATTCTCCCTCTTGTGGACCCGAACAGGCGCCGGAGTGTGGCGACTAGGGGATTTTCACAGTAACTTCATTGCAATGTTAATGTAAGCCAACTTGTGACAATAATAAAGATTATTATTAAATGGATGCAAATAGACCATTAACTCCTATTTGCATTCATTTACATCATCCTGCTGGCGCGCAGTTGCGGTGCCAATCTCTATTTCCCCATGTGCCCGATGATTCGGGCGTCCCATAGACATAGACGTAGAACATACAGTGCAGAAGGACGGCTCATTGAGTCTGCACCGACCCACTTAAACCCTCACTTCCACCCTATCCCCGTAACCCAATAATCCCTCCTAACCTTTTTGGTCACGAAGGGCAATTTAGCATGGCCAATCCACCTAACCTGCGCATCTTTGGACTGTGGGAGGAAACCGGAGCACCCGGAGGAAACCCACGCAGACACGGGGAGAACGTGCAGACTCCGCACAGACAGTGACCCAAGCCGGGAATCGAACCTGGGACCCTGGCGCTGTGAAGCCACAGTGCTAGCCACTTGTGTTACCGTGTTGCCCAATAATAATAATCTTTTATTGTCACAAGTATGAAGTTACTGTCAAAAGCCCCTAGTCACCACATTCCGGAGCCTGTTCGGGTAAGCTGGTACGGGAATTGAACCCGCATTGCTGGCCTTGTTCTGCATTCCAAGCCAGCTGTCTAGCCCACTGAGCTAAACCAGTTCCGGGATGGAGAATCCAGCCCTGAATTTTGTGGGGGTGAGATGCACGCAGACACGGGGAGAATATGCTACACGGACAGTGACCCGGGGTTGGGATCAAACCCGGGTCCAAGGCGTGGTGATGCAGCGGTGCTAACCACTGCGCCACCAAGCTAATTTAAATACATTGGCGCCAGATTCTCCTGAGGCCCAGGAACTAACGCCTGCGCCTGGGAGACCTTGCTATGGCGCTGTTTAGCACTGATCCATTCAAACGTGGACCAGGAGTAACAGCACCTGGGGCGAGGGGGCTCCCAAGTTATCAGAGGCCATTTGTTACCTGGGAAGTGCCACCCAGGCACCCTGGCAGTGCCCAGTTGCCTGCATCATGGATTAGACCTGGGCTGCCCAGCCCTTAAGCGGTGGGTGAGGGGCTTGAGGGCATCCTAAGTGGTAAGTTGGGGCAGTGGAGGGATCCGGGAAGCCATAGTGGGGTGTCCAAGGGAGGCCAAGAGATCGGGGAGGCATTTAAAAATGGCGCCCTGATCTCTTCCTGAAGTGAGGCAAGTGCAGTCTCGGTGGGATGTTTCTAACCGAGACCAGAAAAGGCAACCCGTTTGATAGAGAGGTCATTCTCCGCACTCGAGAGGCTGATCTTTATTGTCGCAAGTAGGCATATGTTAACACTGCTATGAAGTTCCTGTGAAAAGCCCCTTGTCACCATATTCCAGCACCTATTCGGGTACACTGAGGGAGAATTCAGATTGTCCAAATTACCTAAACCGGAAACCGGAGTACCTTGAGGAAACCCACACAGACAGAGGGAGAACGTGCAGACTCCGCACAGACAGTGACCCAAGCCGGGAATCGAACCTGGGACCCTGGAGCTGTGAAGCAACAGTGCTACCCACTGTGCTACAGATTCTGTCCATTACTTGAAGAAGTCGGAAGATTTCCCTGATACCTGGAGTTTTAAGTGTGCAGGCTGACAGTGAGGTGCAATGTACTCTACCTCTCGTAGTGTCTCCTGGTGCAAGTGGCAGCGCTAGTGCTCCCTGGGTTACCACCCAGCTCATCATAGATATGTTTCCACAAACGGCGGGCAGTTACCTGCAACAAGAAGTCAGGACCTTTTTAATAAAGGCCACCGCTAGCTTAAACAAAAAGTGAAAAGCTGCATAATCGAGAACTTTCAAATTTAAATTCCATTTTCCTCAATACAATTGGATACTATTGTATAGATACCATTGGAACCAGCGTTCTGTTGTTAATGTGAACTGAATCCTTAGGATTTTGGAGCAGATTGGATAATTACTCTAAACCCATTTACGGGCTAGCCAATGAAGAAACAAATTCACCAAACCACCACAACTGTGGCAAATTCAAACAATGAAGCAGGTCAGATTATGGAAGGTTGCCGTAAACATCAAGGGAGGCCAAAGAAACACTACACAGATTGCCTTGGAATACACTGTGGAGGAAGAAGAAAGGGAAAGAGAATTGAGACGATCCAGTGTGGTTTCATATTTGATCATCAACGTGGTCAAAATCATTCAGGAAAGATGTCTTAATGGCATGGGGAACGATGTTTCAGGGGAAAGTCATCTTAGGTAAGGAGAATTGGGAGCGTCAGAGAGATCCTCCAATGTGAACCTGAATGTAGCAACTTCTTCATTACACTAATGAGTCAGTGGGTTCCAAGAGCCATCTATTTCAAAACAAGTTATAAGAGTATGTCTCAACAATCCTGAAAAAATAAGAGGAAGGATTCTTACCACCTCGTATCCTCCAAGCCGTTGTGTGACAGTGAACATTATGAACAGATCAACTGATGAAAAAGAAAAGAAAGCATGTCAGGGCGGGTGAGAAAGGCATTTTCAGACATGTCACATTCAATACTGCCTATTCATTGACTACATTAGAGTGTATCCCTTGCCAGATACACTGCTTGAATTTGAACACTCATATGAAAAATGTACTTCGGTGCTAAGACGTTATTTTAAGCGTTTGTTTAAATTTGAACAGCTGTAGTACAGAACTAACCCCAGGTTTGACATAATTAGTATGAATTCAGCTACGTAACTCCAAAAAGAACCATGAGGAGGGGGTTTGGATGGAAAAAAAGCATCAATTAGGTTATCTTGGCTGGAGGAGGAGAGAATGTGACTCAGCTCCACATTAATTGTACCTGACATAACTCAATAACCAAGTGGAAAAAAGTCCCAAGAACCACTTTGAACATTAATCATCATTTTAAAGAACTAAAGGAACACAAAACTGTACAAACGTTGGTTATTCTAATGCACCGCGGCAGTAAATGATTTCACTCCTGAAAATTTCCACACAAATCAAGCTACATTCCTGACTTGTGTCTGTAGGTGGTGTACAGGCTTTATGGAGTCAGAAGGTGGATTAGTGGTCTCAGAATTCCCAGACTCTAACCTGCTCTTGTAGCCACAATATTGATACGGCTGGTGAATTTAGTTTTTGTCAATGGTAACCCCCCAGGATGTTGATAGTGAAGGATTCAGTGATGAAAATGCTACTGAATATCAAGGAGAGGTGGTTAAATTCTCTCTTGTTGGAGATTGCCATAGTCTGGCATTCTGTGATGTAAATGTTATTTGCCACTTATCATGCCAAATGTTGTCTAATTTTTGTTTCATATGGATACGGACTGGTTCATTGTCTGAAGAATCACAAACGGTGCTGAACATTGTGCAATCATCTGCAAACACCCCCATTTCTGATCTGATGATGGAGGGAAGGTGAAGCAGCCGAAGATGTTTGGGTCCAGTGAAGGCAACCATCGGTAGCATTGATCATAATATGATTTTATTTTACATTCTATTTGAAGGTGAAAAGAGTGGATCCAGGACTAATATTTTAAATTTAAATAAGAGAAGTTATGTGGGAATGAAATCAGAGCTAGCTGAAGCGAATTGGCGGTAGGTCAATAATAGATGCAATGGCAGACTTTAAAGCAACATTTCAGAATACATTCCAACAAGATAGAAATATTCCAAGGGGAGGACACACCAAACACGGTTAAACAAAAAAGTTATAGATGCTTACAAACTTAAAGAAACAGCATTCATTTCATTTCAATTCATATAATTGTGCAATGTCGGGTAGTAGGTCAGCAGATTGGGCAGAATAAAAAGATCAGCAAAGAATGACAAAATGATTAATCAGGACGGAAAAATTAAGCAAAGCTGGCTGGAAATAAAGACAGAATCATAGAATTTACAGTGCAGAAGGAGGCCATTCGGCCCATCGAGTCTGTACCGGCTCTTGAAAAGAGCACCCTACTTAAGCCCACACCTCCACCCTATCCTCGCAACCCAGCAACCCCTCCCAACCTTTTTGGACAGTAAGGGCAATTTATCATGGCCAATCAACCTAACCTGCACATCTTTGGACTGTGGGAGGAAACCGGAGCACCCGGAGTTAACCCACGCAGACACGGGGAGAACGTGCAGACTCCGCACAGACAGTGACCCAAGCCGGGAATTGAACCTTGGACCCTGGAGCTGTGAAGCAACTGTGCTAACCACCGTGTTACCGTGCTGCCCACGATAGTTTCTACAGATACTTAAATAAGAAGTGTTAACAAATTGAGCACTGGTCCTTTAGAGAGTGAATTAATAATGGAAAATAAAGCATGGCAGATGAAGCATTAGCACCTGTCATCACCATAGAGAATCAAGTAACATTTGGGAAATAGCTGTAAAACAGGATTTGGAAGAGAGAGAGGAACTCAGGAAAATTGCAATTACCAAGAAAATGACACTCAAGAAATTGTTCAGTCTGCGGGCTGACAACTCCCTGGGTCCTAATGGACTGTATCTAGGGTCTTAAAAGTGGCCAATGAGGGTGGAAAGGTGGCGCAGTGGTTAGAACTGCTGCCTCATGGCACCGAGGACCTGGGTTCGATCCCGGCCCTGGGTCACTGTCAGTGTGCACATTCTCCCCGTGTCTGCGTGGGTCTCACCCCCACAACCCAAAGATATGTATGGTAGGTGAATTGGCCATGCTAAATTGCCCTTTAATTGGAATTTTTTTTTAAGTGACTAGTGCTATAGTTGATACATTGGGTTTTAATTTTCCAAAATTCCCAGATTCGGGAAGCTTCCATTGGAATGGAAAATAGAAAATGTAGCTCCTTTATTCAAAAAGGGAGACTAAAAGCAGGATACTACAAGGTCAGTTAGCTGAACCTCTGCCATAGGGAAATCGTTGGAAGCTATTATTAAAGATGTTATAGCAGCTTAGAAAGGTTCAAGGCAATCTGGCAGGGTTAGCATGGTTTTGTGAAAGGGAAATAACATTAAACGAATTGATTGGAGTTCTAAGAATGACACCATGCTGGGTGCAAGAAGGGGGCATATAGCAAACTGATCTAGTGATAATTTGCTTTGTACCATTTTCCAATTTTGTTTTGGGTTCAACAGAAAGAATGTTAAAATGGCTGAAGCAGGCACAGTGTTTAGCACTGCTGCCTCATGGCGCCAACAACCCAGGTTCGATCCCGGGCCCGGGTCACTGTCCGTTTGGAGTTTTCACATTCTCCCCATTACTGCGTGGGTCTCACCCCCACAACCCAAAGATGTGCACGGTAGGTGCATTGGCCATGCCAAATTGCCCCTTAATTGGAACTTTTATTTATAAGTGTTGAAGCATGTCAATGCAATCGTATGTTGTCAGAAACAGCGGCACCACAACTCAATGGTGTGGCTGTTTGATCAGTGGCGGATTTACCATGAAACAAACCATGAGGTGGGCAAGGGGCACCTAAATGACGGGGGTGCCCAAAATGCAGGACAAATCTGGCAAACATCTGGGTGGCACAGTGGGAAGTGGTTAGCACTGCTGCCTCACAGCGACAGGGACTAGGGTTCAATTCCATCCTTGGGTGACTGCATCAAGTTTGCATATTGTCCCCATGTCTGCGTGGGTTTCCTCTGGGTGCTCCAGCTTCCTTCCACAGTCCAAAGATGTACAGGTTAGGTGGACTGGGCATTAAGTGGGGTTACGAGGATAATTAGGCGGGGTTAGGTGGATAACGTGGGGGAGTGGGCCTGGGTGGGGTGCTGTTTCAGAGGGTTGGTGCAGACTCGATGGGCCAAATAACCTCCTTCTGCACTGTATGGATTCTATGATTCTATGTTAAATTTGAATTTTCTGATCACTCATCGAGTTCAACAAGTGGGCACTGAGATGGCAACGGAACTACAAAATATTGGTAATTTTGTCAAAGTTGGGCAGCATGGTGGCGCAGTGGTTAGCACTGCTGCCTCACTGCGCCGAGGACCCGGGTTCGATCCCGGCCCCAGGTCACTTTCCATGTGGAGTTTGCACATTGTCCCCGTGTCTGCGTGGCTCTCACCCCCACAACCCGAAGATGTGAAAGGTAGGTGAATTGGCCATGCTAAATTGCCCCTTAATTGGGAAAATAAAGAATTGGGTATTGTAAAAATTTTTTTTAAATGTTGTCAAAATAAGGCAAGAAACCTATCCTGAAGACATTTCATTATGGCCAAAATCTGTTTCATTGGATATGGCTGAATATTTCTTCGTAAATATACTGAAAAACGTAGGGAACATAGAAAATGTGAGAAAAGAGTTATGAGGTTGGATGTCAAAAGCACTTGGTTAATAAATCCTGTTTTATGAGGATAAAGAAAACTGGGCCAATAGAAATGAGAATTTGGTTGATTTTTTTGGAAAAACTAAGGCAGTCTCCTACTAAATTGACCGAGGAAAGGTAATTAAACTTGGAAAAAAAAAGTTATTTTCCAAAGCACTTTACAATAGTTAGCTACAATGCAAACAACATTTGGAAAATCCTTACGTGGTCCACAGAGACTCTCAGCAATTTTCAAGTGGTTGTGAAAAGTAGTTACACTATAAAAACAATCACTTTATATTTTCATTTACGTCCTATTATTAATATAGGAGAAAGCTGAAGAAAAAAAGATGAGAAATGGGGTGGCGGGGGGAGGGGAGAGAGATAAGAGAAAATGATCCTTTTCTTTGCTGGATCCCAAGGTGAGGGGGGACTGAAAGTTAAACTGAGCACAGGGCACCACTAACTCTAAATCCACCATTGTGTCTGATTGTAGTTTTACACGTATTGAATTGGCAGATTGCACAGTTTGGAGCCTCGCTCTGTGACAAAGGTCATGCACAGGCTTCCCTGTATCTTTGAATTCCCAATCTCGGGCATTCCACTGTTTAGCAGTCACAATGTGGAGGCTGGGAAGTTCTTGTATGACAATGACTTGGACATTGCAGGGACAGTGCTTCAGGCTGCTCTTGAACATGTTCCTGCTACCAGAGGCCGGAGAGTGAATTACCTGTCCAACCTCTAGCAATGGAGCAGGTAGGGGAGAAAAAAACTATCACGTTTATAAACCCGGCTGAAAAACGGTAAACATTCTGTTACCTCGTTCCAAAGAACTGTCATATTGGACTGAAAACATTTAACTCTGCTTCTCTCTCCACAAATGCTGCCAAGCCTGCTGAGCGTTTCCAGCACTTCGCTTTTAGTTTCAAACTTAATTTTCCATTGGATTGTGCCAGCAGAGAAAAACTGCAATATTTCACTCCTCCTCCTCCTCTAATTAATTTTGATACTACATCGTGGGGTGTTGTGAATGCCAATAGCAGCAAAAGGCACTGGATCAGCAGTTTAACTGCCAAGGCAAGTGTGGACGGGTTTGGTTAAACCAACTGCTCTGACTGAAACCAAGTTGCTCCCAAGGTCGTAAAACTACTTTGCAAGATGACTAGGGATGAGCACAATGCTCTTGGAGGCTCATAGGAGGAGCCCATTCAGGAGGACTCTCCTCCTCACCAGTCAGACAGCCTGCTCCTGGCCGCTCAACAGAATCACAGAAAAACTGATCCATCAAATTAGCGAATATTAGACCTCAGGCTGCATTTGTGGAGACAAAAACAGAGATAATGTCTCAGGTCTCTGTCCTTTCACCGCGCCTGAAACATTCCACAAATGCTTCCTGACGCCGCTGAGTATTTGCAGCATTTTCTGGTTTTTTCCCTCATATTTCCAGCATCCGCAGGTATTTTGCTTTTGTAACAATAGACCTCAATTGACTATTAGTTGCAAACATAAATTACTAGCAAATAACAAATAAATAAATGAGAGGTGGTAATACAGGTTGTGTGTTGACTGTAATATATGGGCGCTCATGGACAGCAAGATTAGCCTACATTTCCACATCTGCAGTAAACGTCTCTGGTTTGAGGAACTCGGCACAGAGTTTTTTTGAGCTGGTTACTTTTTGGATAGCTTTTGCCAGAGAACAATCTTATCTCAGGAGAAAAGCACAGGTTCAGGAAGGGGAATGCATGACTGTCAGTAGGGTAACGAGTATATGAAGGGAGAGGGAGAAGGTGCTGCAGACACTAATCTTGTCAAACAGGTACAATGTACTAGCTGTCTGCAAGGATAAGGATGCAGGTCATGGGCTAGACAGCCCGAATGCTAACCATGGTACACAGAGCCGAAGGCTCCTTTTTGGAATGGGTCCAGAGAGATCCAGTTGTCATGGTCCCTGTTGGGACTAATCACATCGGGGAAAAAAAGAACAAGGTCTTGCTGAGGCACTCTCAGAAGATAGGAACCGAATTTTTAAAAAGTCATCTATGGTAATCTTGGAATAACTGCCCAAACCAAATACTAATTAGCATAGGTATACACAGATAAGCAACGTATATGTTAGGCTGAAAGCCTGGCATAAGGAGAGTATCACTGGGACAGGTTTCATTTGAACTGGACAAAACCAATATACCAGCAAAAAGGATTTTTAAACTAGTAAAATGAAGGGAGGAACCCGGTAAAAATGACATTAGTCTGATGGCAAAAGATATAGATGAGCGTTACAATTATTATACAGGAGCATAAATGACCTGCTTAAAAACTGCTAAAGACAATTGCAACAATGTACACAGCCTCCAAAATAAAATATGGTAAACTAGAAGCAATAATCTACAGCGAGGAACTCAATGTAGTAAGAATAACTAAAACAAAGTTACAAGAAAATGTCAACTAAATATTGCAGGTTATAACTAATCTCAAAGGAAGGGAAGGAAGGGGGATATTGAGATCCTAGATTGGTTTAAAAAATGCACATAGCTAACAGTGTTAGAATAGAATCCATGTGAACTGAAATAAAAGCTAAGGGATTAATCACGTTAGCAGGGGTATATTACAGACAAGCTCAAGGGAAAGAGATGTTACGGAAAAAATATGAAACCATTTTGTGAAATGTGCATTGGACATAGCTGGCAAGAGGCATCAAAAGGTAAACCGGGATTAGAGTTTTATAGTGTGTGGAGGACTTCTTTCTTTATGTTCTAATAATTGAAAATGAACCAGAAGATAAGAGAAGTGAGCATAGGGGAGCATATAGGCAATAGCTATCACAACATAATAAGGGAGGATAAACAAAGTCCAAAATTAATGAATTGTAAAAAAAAATTGATAATAGGGGCATGTGATTGGAACAAGGAAATTAAGCCAGAGTAATTTATTGACCAGGAAAGGGAAGAGCAGTAGTAACCATTGAAAAATATCTCACTAAAAGACAAGAGCAATTTCACCAAATGAGATTCTGTGAGTGAATAAAAAATGGTAAAATTTAAACTAAAATCATAAAAACATAGAAAACAAATGAGATGATAACAAAAGGACACAGAAAAAGTTTGGCAAGTCAGAAGGATGGAAAAGAGAAACTCCAAAATTGCATTAGCGAGGAACAGTAATGGATTCCAGAGGCACAAAACAACAAAAGAAAAATCAGGATTGGAATTGGTCCACGAGGGGATACCTATGATAAACTTAAAGGCAATGACAGTGAGGTGGCAATAATATCAGAATATACAAGGGAAACCTACATTGCTGGCAGAACGTCAGTAAAAGATATAAATACATTGAAAATAGAACAGGGAAGAAAATTGATAAATTATTCAAATATGGAAAGGATAAAACCTGTTGTCTATATGATGGAGGAGCAGAAGAAGGCCATTCAGCTGATCGAGTCTGCTCTGCCATTCAATGAGATAATGACTGATCTGATGTCATAATCCTCAACTCCACTTTCCCGCCTTAACCCCATAATCCTTGATTCACTCACTGATTAAAAATCTGTCCATCTCAGTTTGAACATACTTAACGATCCAGTCTCTACATCCCTCTGCGGTAAAGAATTCGACAGATTCACCGTCCTCAGAGAGAAGAAATTCCTCATCATTTTGGTCTTAAATGGATAGCCCCTTACTTGGAGATTATGCACTCTGGTTCTAGACTTTCCCACAAACAAAAAGTAAAAAGCTCAAAAACAAAAGTAAAAAGCTGACAGATAGCCCAGCTCCACCCACTCTCTGACATCACTGCAGTAGTAAACACACATTTCTTAAAGGTACTCTCACTACAGAAATTTATATACATACCCATTTATAAACACCCATTTGTTAAAGGTACCCTCACATGACACAATGAAATTCCGGCACACCCTAGGAAACTTTTTCACACACATGCTGAAATAGTTACATTTTTACATTAAATGCCACCAGGGTAGAACAGAAGAGATGGATGCAGATAACTGGAGCAGTTCAACAGCTCCCAAAAAGTACAGAAAGACTGCAAGATTAGCCAAAAGAAAACCCGAGAACTTGCAGGGCAATGAGGACATCATAATGATTCTTGACTATTTGAACAACTAAATGGCCACCTACAGAACCAGATTAGCTAGCTGGTTCCCAGTAATTATAAGCAGAATTTAGGTTTTATTTTAGAATGGTGGGTACTGACCAAGTCAAAGATGACTGCAAGTTAAAGTGTAAAACAGATGAAGTGGTTTACCCTCCGAGGTTTATCAAGGTGACGTTAAGTCCACAGCACTCTACATAATAACTAAAATTGTACCAAAAGTAATTGCAATCTGATGGAAATAATTTGGAACAGACAGGGGAACAGATGAAACAACTCTGAACTTTCTACATGGCAGATTGGAAGTGAAAGCACCTGGGATACAGGGCAATGTGGCAAACTGGTTAAAAAGTTGATTTAGTTACAAGAAACAAAGGGTAATGGTAGATCACTGCCCTTGCAATTGGAAAGTTGTTTCAAGTGCTGTGACCCTGAAATATTAATGATTTGGACGTGAGCGTGGGGAACATGATTGGGAAATTTGCAGACGACACAAAGACTGGCTGAGTGATAGACAGTGTAGAGGAAGGCTACAATCTCCAGAATGATATAAATGAATTTGTGGCATGGGTGGTAAAGTGGCAGAAGGAATTTAACACCGAGAAGTGTGAGGTCATGTATTTAGGGAGGTCAAAGAGTTGTAGAATGTACACAGTAAGTGGGGTAGATGAAGTGAGAGATCTTGGCGTACAGGTAACAGGTCCCTAAAGTCAGTAGTTAAAGTAGACAAGGTTTTGAAGAAAACATATGGAATGCTATGTGCATTGGCAGAGGTATATGAAATATGAAATTAAATGAGAATCGCTTATTGTCACAAGTAGGCTTCAAATTAAGTTACTGTGAAAAGCCCCTCGTCGCCACATTCAGGCGCCTGTTCAGGGAGGCTGGTACGGGAATTGATCCGCGCTGCTGGCCTGCCTAGGTTTGCTTTAAAAGCCAGGTATTTAGCCCTATGCTGAATATAAAAGTAAGGATATAATGTTAGAATTGTATACAACACAACTGGAATATTATGTGCAGTTCTGGTCGCCACATTACAGGAAGGACATTATTGCTCTGGAGAGAGTGCAGAGGAGGTTTACAAGAATGTTGCCAGGGCTAGAAAAGTGTAGCTACGAGGAGAGATTGGATAGGTTGGGGTTATTTTCTTTGAAACAAAGAAGTCTGACGGGTAACATAATTGAGGTGTACAAACTTATGAGGGGAAGAGATAGGGTGGACAGGATAAAATTGTTTCCCTTGGTGGAGAATTCTAGAACCAGGGGACATAGATTCAAAATAAGTGGCAGAAGGTGTAGAGGGGACATGAGGAAAATCTCTTTTACGCAGAGGGTAGTGGGAGTCTGGAATTCGCTGCCCAAGTTGGTGGTGGAGGCAGAGACCCGAAACTCTTTTAAAAGGTACCTGGATCTGCACCGTAAGTGCTCTAAGCAACACGGCTATGGACCGGATACAGGAAGGTGGGATTATAAAGGGCACTTGGATGTCCTCAGGCTGGCGTAGACAAAATGGCCAAATGGCCTCCTTCGGTGCTGTAACTTTTCTATGATTTTAACCTCTCATGAAAGGCCAAGAATGCAAATCTTGAGAAAAACCCTGAAGCTACTGAAAAACTTTAGATTTACTGGCTAATGAAGGAAACACCTTGAAATTAACAATATAGCAACGGTTGAGCAAATTAACAACAGGGCACATTGGCAGAATACACGAAACCATTCAATACATCTGGCACTATGCGCCATATTTTGCTTTAGAATTATTACAATTCCAGAATGTCCCATGTTACTTTAACTACTGCCCACCATAATTATTTACCCAGGACTGTGGTGGAGTTGTTGACTGCTGCAATGGGACTGGAAGGGAAGAGGAAAAAGTACAAACACTCAGGGAGCAGTCAAAACCTATGCAGGTTCAACATTTATTAACTAAGTACATGGGGCATGATCAAGAAGTCCAAATATCTTGTATATGTAGAGATGTCAAACCTCCCTCTTATTTATGTTTGGATTAGTAGAGGGTCAGGCATAGTTACTTATTGTTGCTGTAGTAGTCAGATTTTCCAAAGAGGCAGTCTTGCGATTTGACCTCTACATGTTACCCAAGGGAATTCAATTTGGTTTGGTCACTTATCTGAGTATGGCAAATAATGAACTGGAACTTGAACCATAGAATCATAGAATGGTTACAGCACAGAAAGACGCCATTGAGCCCATCATGTCTATGCTGGCTCTCTGTAAGAGAATTTCTGCTCTCCCCACTCCCCTGCCATTTCCCTGGAGCCCAACAGTTTTATTCCTTCAGGTGCTTCTCCATTTCCCTATCGAAAACCACCATTGAATCTTTCTCCACCACTCTCTCAGACAGTGTTTTCCAGATCCTATCCATCTGAAGCATAGAAAGTTTTTCTTCATGTTATTATTTCTTTGTTTGCCAATCATTTTAAATTGGTGCACAATGCTTCTGCCAATGGCAACATTTTCTCTCTTTACTCTGTCTGGACTGCTCATGATATTGAACAACCATTTGATTAAAACCTCTCATCCATGGAACCCTTTTCATGAACCTTTTCTATGCCCTCTTTAATGCCCACACATCCATCCTAAATTGGACACAATACTCCAGTTGAGGCCAAATCAGTGTGTGCCTCTATTTCAAAAGCCCAGGATCCATACATGCCATATGAACCACTTTCTCAACCTGCCCTGCTTGAACAAGTTGTATATGTATACTCCCAGGTGTTTCTGTTCCTGCATCCCCATTAGAACTGTACTCTTTAGAATATTTTGCCTCTCCTTTCTCATACTAAAATGTAAAATTTCTCTGCATTAATTTGATCCATCCATTCCTCAGCCTATGTCCTGCGGAGGTCTATCACTATCCTACTCATGGTTCATTATACAATCTAGGGCGCGATCTACCCGAATGGGATCAGAGTCCCATAACAAGCGCGTTTAGCCAAGTGTTTCCTGGCACTCACGGCACCGAGAAAGCCCACGCTATCGAATGGGGCTCTGATCCCATTTGGGTAGATGCAGGCCTCAGCGAGGAACTCCCTGACGAGGCTGCACTTAGTCCTCTTTTCTGCACTGAGGAGCTCTAATTGCCAGAACCCCTCAGTGCAGGAGGAGATTGGGATGCCATTTTCAAATGCTGTCCCCAATGTCTCAACCCCACGCCCCAAAGCGACCCCCGAACCCCCTACGTTAGATCTTGTAAGGCGTGGTGAACAGGGTAGATCCCAGGAGAGGGATATCCCGGCATCTACTGGCTGCGTCTCGCTGTCTTTCGGGAGGAATGCAGCGGGCAGATCGCACCCCTAGTTTTCCATCACCTGCAAATTTTGAAATTGTGCCCTGTACATCCTGCCAAGTCTATGTCACTTTTATAAATCAAGAATAACAGTGGTCCTATAATAGATCTTTGGAGAACCCCACTGATATCTTCCTCCAGTCTGAGAAACAACCATCCACCATTCTTCCACATTTCCTGTCACTAAGCCAAATTCATGTCTATGCTGCCATTGCCCTTTTTATTCCATAGGCTTCGCTAACATTCCTTGCATAACACTTCATCAAATGCCTTTGGAAGTCTATGGAAACCACATCATCGCAATACTCTCATCAACCCTCCCTGCTACCTGAAATCAAGTTAGTTTAACTTCATTTCACTTTTAAAAAAATCCACGTTGGCTTTTCTTAATTAATCTATATTTGTAATTTTCCATAAATAATTTGAACTATATAACATGATTGCTGTTTCCTCAGTGTTTTCAATTTATACTTCAAGAAACTTTGTCTGAATGCACTTCAGGAACTTTTCACCCTCTCTATATATACCATCACTATCCCAGCCCATAATAATAATCTTTATTATTGTCACAAGTAGGCTTACAATAACACTGCAATGAAGCTACTGTGAAAATCCCCTAGTCGCCACATTCCGGCGCCTGTCCGGGTACACAGAGGGAGAATTCAGAATGTCCAATTCATCTAACTGCACATCCTTCGGGACTTGTGGGAGGAAACCGGAGCATCTGGAGGAAGCACATGGGGGGAACATGTAGACTCCACACAGACAGTGACCCAAGCGGGAATCAAAATCGGGACACTGGCGCTGTGAACAGTGCTAATCACAGTGCTACCGCAATAGGATAATTAAAGCCCTCCATTAGAACTGCTTTTGGGTTTTGTCCTTATATCGAAGATCTTTGAAAATGTGTTCTTCTATATCTTTCCCACTGCTTGATGATCTACAGAATACACCCAATAGTGCAATGGCACCCCAAATATTTCTCAACTCTAACCAAATAGATTCTGTCCGTGACCCCTCTAGGACATCCTCTCTCACCAACACTGTAATATTCTCCTTAATCACCCCTCTTTTTTTCCTTCCCTAGATTTCCTAGACAGCTTGTATCCAGGCGGTGCGTGTCCATCCGGGTGAGGGATGAGAGTCGAGTGTGGGAAAACTGTGAGGGGTGGTTTGTGTTTGGGGGAGGGGAGGGGGGGGGGGCGGGGATTGTTCTGTGTGTTTAAAATAGTTATGCAGAAGTTAGAAGAGGTTTTAATTTTAACTTTTTCAGAGAGTAACTATCAGGGGGAACCATCCGAAGTTAGCAATTTAAATCACTTTGTCAGATGGTTCCCAGTACAGTGCAATGCAATTGCCCTGGTTAAGTTGGCACTTTAATTGCCGTGCACATGCTTATCTGGGAAGATCCGAGGGGGATTCTCCAGCACATCTTTGGACTACCCCACAAATCTAATTCTGGGGAACCCGTAGGTTCTGTCCCACATTATTCCAAGTTGTATGTATTAATAGTGCTACCATTTAACTGAGAATATTAAAAGTGAAAACTTTTGGATTTGTAATTATTTATTATGTACGAATTTACCCAAACCCTTGAATAAAATTTGGCAGTGCACAACTTATTGCTGGAAAAAAAAATGTCAAAGTTTTCATCTTGCACTCATCAGGATGGTTGAGTGCAGCACCAACAACTCTCAAGCAGCTGGACAACATTCAGGACAAAGCAACCTGCTGGATTGGCACCCCTTCCACAAACATTCACTCCCTCCACCACCAATGCAAAGTAGCAGCAGTGTACACCATCAGATGCACTGCAGCAACTCACCTTCAACATCACCTTCCAAACCACAACTACTACCGTCTAGAAGGACAAGGGCAGCAGATAAAAGGGAACACCACCACTTGGAAGTCCCCTCCAAGCCAATCACCAACTACATGACTTGAAAATATATGGCCGTCACTTCACTGTCACTGGGTCAAAATCCTGAAACACCCTTCCTAACAGCACTATGGGTGTACCTATACCACAGACTGCAGCAGTTCAAGAAGGTTTCTCAACACCACTTTTTCAAAGGAAATTAGGGATGGGCAATACATGCTGGCCTAGACAGCGAAGCCCACATCCTTTGTGTGCATCAGTTCACAAGAATAATAATAGTAAGTGAAACAATAATTTATACTGCATGAGATGAGAATGCTGATTGGTAGGCAAGTGAACTGATTGGCAGAAATTGGAGGATAGCCATTTCCTGGTTCATTTCCCATGGCAATGCCTTGATCAATCAAAATCAACCTGCCTGGTTTGAATTTGAACAACACATGAGCAGTTAAGGGTTCCCTGGTGCTGTTTCCATGGCAACACTCTACTGCTCAGACTCCAATTGCCAACCAATCAGCACTCTCTTCTCATGCAGAATAAATTGTTGTTCGCTTTACTATTGGTATTCTTGTGAACTGACCTGATGAGTGCAAGACAAAAACCTTCAACCGCATGTCTCTTTTTTCAGCAATGCTCAAATTTAAGTTGGACAAATGCAGAAATTCTGATGCATCCAGTGACATTGACCTATTTTTAGGCCACTTTCAGAGAAAAAAAGACCATTGAAAGGAATTCACAAAGATTCAGTTCCTCCATATTTGCGGAAATGGTGAATTTTAGAAACCGCCCTTAGAACGTCAGTGGAACAAATAAGACACATCTTATTCCAATGGACTTACTGATGGTCCTTTCAGATTCTACTTATGAATTTTGCCTGTTAAGGAGAAAATTTGCTTTACAAGTATTGCAAATCATTTGATTCTGTGTACGGGTTACTGACAGCAGAGATTCTTTCTTACATCAGTCGGTCTTTATCACTTTACAGTGATGCCCTTTGTTTTCCATGGGTCTCAGCCACATTTCAGGGGCTAATGAACTAGGTACTAAGGAGATTAGAAAACCTTTTATTTCCCAATGGTTAAAAGAACTGCACAATGCAGTTTCACTCGAGTTCAAGTTAAGTTAAACCTCATAGCTTGGATTAGTAAAGCTGTTTAATAAACCAGCAAAAATTATATGGCAGAAATTTGTTATGGTGAGCAGATCACTGGGATTAGTTTACCTTGTTTAGATAATAGCATTATCAATGATGCTTTTTGAGACGCAGAAACATTTACTCTCAGTGGTCCAAAGGTTACAATCGGGTTTAACTATTAATCAAAACAAACATGCATTTGGTCAAAGGTAATAGGCTTGGCAATTGACTGGTGAATCCTGCGGTATCCAAGACACAGGAAACAAATAGTGTCCTATCTCCAGAAGCAACTACAAGCTTAGTTCTTGCAGGCCCCTGTAGTGTGTTCACTGCACCCTTTGCAATGCCCACTGTTACACTTGCTAGATTTTAATACAGAAATCCATCTATTATTAATGCAGATAAGGCAGGTCCTGCAGAGAAGGTAAATCTTATGTTCAATGCCTCACCTTGTGTGACATAGTTGGTCTCAGCCATAATAGTAGGGGAATTGCATTTTGAGAGTAATTTCCACTTTAAGGTAGAAATTTGGCGGTAGCAGAATTCCCTTTCATAATGCACTTTTTCTGATTTTTCTTTTCACTGAACTTAAGTGGGCAGCCAATCCACAGCATAGAACATAGAACGATACAGCGCAGTACAGGCCCTTCGGCCCACGATGTTGCACCGAAACAATAGCCATCTAACCTACACTATGCCATTATCATCCATATGTTTATCCAATAAACTTTTAAATGCCCTCAATGTTGGCGAGTTCACTACTGTAGCAGGTAGGGCATTCCACGGCCTCACTACTCTTTGCGTAAAGAACCTACCTCTGGCCTCTGTCCTATATCTATTACCCCTCAGTTTAAAGCTATGTCCCCTCGTGCCAGCCATTTCCATCCGCGGGAGAAGGCTCTCACTGTCCACCCTATCTAACCCCCTGATCATTTTGTATGCCTCTATTAAGTCTCCTCTTAACCTTCTTCTCTCCAACGAAAACAACCTCAAGTCCATTAGCCTTTCCTCATGAGATTTTCCCTCCATACCAGGCAACATCCTGGTAAATCTCCTCTGCACCCGCTCCAAAGCCTCCACGTCCTTCCTATAATGCGGTAACCAGAACTGTACGCAATACTCCAAATGCGGCCGTACCAGAGTTCTGTACAGCTGCAACATGACCTCCTGACTCCGGAACTCAATCCCTCTACCAATAAAGGCCAACACTCCATAGGCCTTCTTCACAACCCTATCAACCTGGGTGGCAAATTTCAGGGATCCATGTACATGGACACCTAGATCCCTCTGCTCATCCACACTTCCAAGAACTTTACCATTAGCCAAATATTCTGCATTCCTGTTATTCCTTCCAAAGTGAATCACCTCACACTTCTCTACATTAAACTCCATTTGCCACCTCTCAGCCCAGCTCTGCAGCTTATCTATATCCCTCTGTAACCTGCTACATCCTTCCACACTATCGACAACACCACCGAATTTAGTATCGTCTGCAAATTTACTCACCCACCCTTCTGCGCCTTCCTCTAGGTCATTGATAAAAATGACAAACAGCAACGGTCCCAGAACAGATCCTTGTGGTACTCCACTTGTAACTGAACTCCATTCTGAGCATTTCCCATCAACCACCACCCCCTGTCTTCTTTCAGCTAGCCAATTTCTGATCCACATCTCTAAATCACCCTCAATCCCCAGCCTCCGTATTTTCTGCAATAGCCTACCGTGGGGAACCTTATCAAACGCTTTGCTGAAATCCATATACACCACATCAACTGCTCTACCCTCGTCTACTGTTCAGTCACCTTCTCAAAGAACTCGATAAGGTTTGTGAGGCATGACCTACCCTTCACAAAGCCATGCTGACTATCCCTGATCATATTATTCCTATCTAGATGATTATAAATCTTGTCTCTTATAATCCCCTCCAAGACTTTACCCACTACAGACGTGAGGCTCACCGGTCTATAGTTGCCGGGGTTGTCTCTGCTCCCCTTTTTGAACAAAGGGACCACATTTGCTATCCTCCAGTCCTCTGGCACTATTCCTGTAGCCAATGATAAAATAAAAATCAAAGCCAAAGGTCCAGCAATCTCTTCCCTGGCCTCCCAGAGAATCCTAGGATAAATCCCATCAGGACCCGGGGACTTATCTATTTTCAGCCTGTCCAGAATTGCCAACACCTCTTCCCTACGTACCTCAATGCCATCTATTCTATTAGCCTGGGTCTCAGCATTCTCCTCTACAACATTATCTTTTTCCTGAGTGAATACTGACGAAAAATATTCACTTAGTAACTCGCCTATCTCTTCAGACTCCACACACAATTTCCCATCCCTGTCCTTGACTGGTCCTACTCTTTCCCTAGTCATTCGCTTATTCCTGACATACCTATAGAAAGCTTTTGGGTTTTCCTTGATCCTACCTGCCAAATACTTCTCATGTCCCCTCCTTGCTCGTCTTAGCTCTCTCTTTAGATCCTTCCTCGCTACCTTGTAACTATCCATCGCCCCAACTGAAACTTCACACCTCATCTTCACATAGGCCTCCTTCTTCCTCTTAACAAGAGATTCCACTTCTTTGGTAAACCACGGTTCCCTCGCTCGACGCCTTCCTCCCTGCCTGACCGGTACATACTTATCAAGAACACGCAGTAGCTGATCCTTGAACAAGCTCCACTTATCCAGTGTGCCCAACACTTGCAGCCTAATTCTCCACCTTATCCCCCCCAAGTCACGTCTAATGGCATCATAATTGCCCTTCCCCCAGCTATAACTCTTGCCCTGCGGTGTATACTTATCCCTTTCCATCATTAACGTAAACGTCACCGAATTGTGGTGACTGTCCCCAAAGTGCTCTCCTACCTCCAAATCCAACACCTGGCCTGGTTCATTACCCAAAACCAAATCCAACGTGGCCTCGCCTCTTGTTGGCCTGTCAACATATTGTGTCAGGAAACCCTCCTGCACACACTGTACAAAAAACGACCCATCTAATGTACTCGAACTATATCTTTTCCAGTCAATATTTGGAAAGTTAAAGTCTCCCATAATAACTACCCTGTTACTTTCGCTCTTATCCAGGATCATCCTCGCCATCCTTTCCTCTACATCCCTAGAACTATTTGGAGGCCTATAGAAGACTCCTAACAGGGTGACCTCTCCTTTCATGTTTCTAACCTCAGCCCATACTACCTCGGAAGATGAGTCCCCATCTAGCATCCTCTCCGCCACCGTAATACTGCTCTTGACTAGCAGCGCCACACCTCCCCCTCTTTTGCCTCCTTCTCTGAGCTTACTAAAACACCTAAACCCCGGAACCTGCAACATCCATTCCTGTCCCTGCTCTATCCATGTCTCCGAAATGGCCACAACATCGAAGTCCCAGGTACCAACCCATGCTGCCAGTTCCCCTACCTTATTTCGTATACTCCTGGCATTGAAGTAGACACACTTCAAACCACCTACCTGAACACTGGCCCCCTCCTGCGACGTCAAATCTGTGCTCCTGACCTCTATACTCTCATTCTCCCTTACCCTAAAAGTACAATCCAGGTTCCCATGCCCCTGCTGCATTAGTTTAAACCCCCCCAAAGAGCAGTAACAAATCTCCCCCCCAGGATATTTGTGCCCCTCAGGTTCAGATGTAGACCATCCTGTCTCTAGAGGTCCCACCTTCCCCAGAAAGAGCCCCAGTTATCCAGAAATCTGAATCCCTCCCGCCTGCACCATCCCTGTAGCCACGTGTTTAATTGCTCTCTCTCCCTATTCCTCATCTCACTATCACGTGGCATGGGCAACAACCCAGAGATAACAACTCTGTTTGTTCTAGTTCTGAGCTTCCATCCTAGCTCCCTGAAAGCCTGCCTGACATCCTTGTCCCCTTTCCTACCTATGTCGTTAGTGCCAATGTGGACCATGACTTGGGGCTGCTCCCCTTCCCCCGTAAGGACCCGGAAAACACGATTCGAGACCCCACTTTGTCTCAGTGCCCATAGGCAAGGTAGAAAAGAATCAATGAGGTTACTAAATCACCAACTTTCTGTATTGGGAAGGTTTAAACAGTAGCTCTGCATAGAGAAGCACAAGAGATGTATGTTAAAGCCAGAAAGCTTAGTCTGTAGAATATGACCCATCCTGTGGTTAAAGAATGAGACTCTTCCAGTGAATCATTTAGATTCAATATATTGGAATAGCCCTGTAAATGTTGTAAACAGCAACAGTGTTATAAGCTGCCTGCTTACCATTGGCTGGGGACTAATGACAATCCCACAGTCCTGTGGGAGTTTGAGCTTCCCCAATGAGGGGGGCGGATAAATCATTAGCAGACTACATACATACATACACACACACATACATACATACATACATACATATTGTAAATAAATGTTATTTCTTTGAAACTCGTGCTGGATTCTTCGTGGCCCTCACAAAAAACAGTTGGCAGCCAGGGACTTCCATCCAAGGTTAGCGGTCAGTTTAACTGGCAGCTCTACTGGTCAGCCCATGTCCTGGAGGGATCAGAGGTCAAGCCTTCATCTTTTTGGCCATAGAGAGAATAGCAGAACTAGGGAACACATGTTCTCTGATAGTTGACAAGATTAGATTTTACTCAAGCAGGTAAGAAATATTATTTAGCCAACTATTATGTTACAGTTTATTTTCATTTTTACAAGCAATGGCCAAAATGATCTTCATTTTTACAAGCAATGACCAAAATTATGTTAATACAAGGTAACATTTGTCCTAACTGATTTACGATCTGTTCAAATAAAGTACGTTAAAACAATTTACATCTGGAAGTGTCTCATTCATGTGTTAATTAATCTTTTTCTAGGGAGACTGGAAGGCAAATATCAGGTGGCTACATCATGGATCACATTATGGTATAATTATACATTGGACATTACAGGCAAAATCCTGATCTTAAAGAATGACAGATTAGGACTTCCGGGTGCGGCGATGACCAGCTAAGTCGCACGTTTCGGCAGCTCCCGGTGGAAAGGACTTTTGGGCTCTTGATAGGAGCCCCAACGGCAATTTTAACGGCTAAAAACACTGTGCGATAAACCAGAAGGGAATCCCCCCCTGGACACGGATGGAAAAAGGAGAGGAAAGTGGCCGGATTGCGGTGGATCCTCTAGAGCAACGGCCAGGAAGGCAGGCACAAAGCAAGATGGCGTCGGAAGGAGGCAGTTTAATATGGGGCCCTGACCAACAAGAGTTCCTGCGGCGTTGCGTGGAAGAACTTAAAAAGGAGATGAAGAAGGAGCTGTTGGCCCCGATATTACAGGCGATTGAAGGGCTAAAGGAGGAGCAAAAGACCCAGGAGCAGGAGCTTCGGGTCGTGAAGGCAAAAGCTGCTGAGAATGAGGACGACATACAGGGTCTGGTGGTGAAGACAGAGATGCACGAGGCACAACACAAAAGGTGTGTGGAAAGGCTGGAGGTGCTGGAGAATAATGCGAGGAGGAGGAATTTAAGGATTCTTGGTCTTCCCGAAGGTGCAGAAGGGGCGGACGTCGGGGCATATGTGAGCACGATGCTGCACTCGTTAATGGGATCGGAGGCCCCGAAGGGCCCGTTGGAGGTGGAGGGAGCCTATCGAGTTATGGCGCGAAGACCGAGGGCTGGAGAAATTCCTCGAGCCATAGTGGTGAGATTTCACCGATATAAGGACAGAGAGATGGTCTTCAGATGGGCAAAGAAAACCCGGAGCAGTAGGTGGGAGAACGCGGTGATCCGCGTATATCAAGATTGGAGTGCGGAGGTGGTGAGAAGGAGGGCAAGCTTTAATCGGGCCAAGGCGGTGCTGCACAAAAGGAAGGTTAAATTTGGAATGCTGCAGCCGGCAAGACTGTGGGTCACACATCAAAGGAAACACCACTACTTTGAAACGGCAGAAGAGGCGTGGACATTTATTGTCGAGGAGAAACTGGAATAAGCGAGCTAGAAAAAGAACGTTTGGGACAAAGTGGTGTGGCGAATATGTGGGGTGAAGAGGGGGAAAAGGGGGAAGAGATGATTTCCCAAGTTGTCAATCCTGCGACCCTGTAACTTTTCTCTCTTCCCTATGTCGTGGGGGAGGGGGGAGAGGGAGGATGAGGAGCTGGGGGCGGGGCCAAATGGGAAGCGCGGGCTTTGTTCCCGCGCTATGGTAATCATGGTGGGAACAGGGAAGCAGGAAGGAGGGGGCCGCGCACAGTGGGAGCCGAGGTCATGGGGGGAAGCCGAGGTCGGCCAGAGTTTGCTGACTTCTGGGAGCAACATGGGGGGTGCAATTACGCTAGTGAGGGATCTAGCGGGGGGGTTAACTGGGGTGCTGCTGCTGGGGAGAAGGGGGAGCTGGTATGGGGTGGGGTGGTCGGGGCGGGAGGGCGCCGTTGGGGCGAGATACGGCTACGTGGGAACCGGGTGAGGAGCTGGATTGAAAAAGGAGATGGCTAGTCGACAAGGGGGGGGGGGGGGGGGTAAAGAGCCCCCCAACCCGGCTGATCACGTGGAATGTGAGAGGGCTGAACGGGCCGATAAAGAGGGCACGGGTACTCGCACACCTAAAGAAACTTAAGGCAGATGTGGTTATGCTGCAGGAGACGCATCTGAAACTGATAGATCAGGTCAGACTACGCAAAGGATGGGTGGGGCAGGTGTTTCATTCGGGGCTAGACGCAAAAAACAGGGGGGTGGCTATACTAGTGGGGAAGCGGGTAATGTTTGAGGCAAAGACCATAGTGGCGGATAGTGGGGGCAGATACGTGATGGTGAATGGCAAATTGCAAGGGGAGGCGGTGGTCTTAGTGAACGTATATGCCCCGAACTGGGATGATGCCAACTTTATGAGGCGTATGTTAGGACGTATCCCGGACCTAGAGGTGGGGAAGTTGGTAATGGGTGGGGATTTTAATACGGTGCTGGACCCAGGGCTGGACATATCGAGGTCCAGGACCGGAAGGAGGCCGGCTGCAGCTAGGGTGCTTAAGGACTTTATGGAGCAGATGGGAGGAGTAGACCCCTGGAGATTTAGTAGACCTAGGAGTAAGGAGTTTTCGTTTTTCTCCTATGTCCACAAAGTTTATTCACGGATAGACTTTTTTGTTTTGGGAAGGGCACTGATCCCGAAGGTGACGGGGACGGAGTACACGACTATAGCTATTTCGGATCACGCTCCACATTGGGTGGACCTGGAGATAGGGGAGGAAAAAGAACAGCGTCCACCCTGGAGAATGGACATGGGATTATTGGCAGATGAGGGGGTGTGTTTAAGGGTGAGGGGGTGTATTGAAAGGTACTTGGAACTCAATGATAATGGGGAGGTTCAGGTGGGAGTGGTCTGGGAGGCGCTGAAAGCAGTGGTTAGAGGGGAGCTGATATCTATTAGGGCACAGAAAGGAAAGCAGGAAGGTAGGGAAAGGGAGCGGTTGTTGAAAGAACTTCTGAGGGTGGACAGACAATATGCAGAGGCACCGGAGGAGGGACTGTACAGGGAAAGGCAAAGGCTACATGTAGAATTTGACTTGTTGACTACGGGTAACGCAGAGGCACAATGGAGGAAGGCACAGGGTGTACAGTACGAATATGGGCAGGCTGCTGGCCCACCAACTGAGGAAGAGGGGAGCAGCGAGGGAGATAGGGGGGGTGAGAGATGAGGAGGGAGAGATGGAGCGGGGAGCGGAGAGAGTGAATGGAGTGTTCAAGGCATTCTATGAAAGATTATATGAAGCTCAGCCCCTGGATGGGAAGGAGAGAATGATGTGCTTTCTAGATCAGTTGGAATTTCCTAAGGTGGAGGAGCAGGAGAGGGCGGGACTGGGAGCACAGATTGAGACGGAGGAAGTAGTGAAAGGGATTGGGAGCATGCAGGCGGGGAAGGCCCCGGGACCAGACGGATTCCCAGTTGAATTCTATAGGAAATATATGGACTTGCTGGCCCCGCTACTGATGAGAACCTTTAATGAGGCGAGGGAAAGGGGGCAGCTGCCCCTGACTATGTCAGAGGCAACGATATCGCTCCTCCTAAAGAAGGAAAAAGACCCGCTACAATGCGGGTCCTATAGGCCTATTTCCCTCCTGAATGTGGACGCTAAGATTCTGGCCAACGAGGATAGAGGATTGTGTCCCGGGGGTGGTCCATGAGGACCAAACTGGGTTTGTGAAGGGGAGACAGCTGAATACAAATATACGGAGGCTGCTAGGTGTAATGATGATGCCCCCACCAGAGGGGGAAGCGGAGATAGTGGTGGCGATGGATGTCGAGAAAGCATTTGATAGAGTGGAGTGGGATTATCTGTGGGAGGTGTTGAGGAGATTTGGCTTCGGGGACGGGTATATCAGGTGGGTACAGTTGCTGTATAGGGCCCCGATGGCGAGTCTGGTCACGAATGGACGGGGGTCTGACTATTTTCGGCTCCATAGAGGGACGAGGCAGGGATGTCCTCTGTCCCCGTTATTGTTTGCACTGGCGATTGAGCCCCTGGCCATGGCACTGAGGGGTTCCAGGAAGTGGAGGGGAGTACTTAGGGGGGAAGAAGAACACCGGGTATCTCTGTATGCGGATGATTTGTTGCTATATGTGGCGGACCCGGAAGAGGGGATGCCAGAGATAATGCGGATACTTGGGGAGTTTGGGGATTTTTCAGGGTATAAAGTGTACATGGGGAAAAGTGAGCTATTTGTGGTGCATCCGGGGGAGCAGAGCAGAGAGATAGAGGATTTACCCGTTGAGGAAGGTAACAAGGGACTTCCGGTACCTGGGGATCCAGATAGCCAAGAATTGGGGTACATTACATAGGCTTAATTTAACACGGTTGGTGGAACAGATGGAGGAGGATTTCAAGAGATGGGACATGGTGTCCCTGTCATTGGCAGGTAGGGTGCAGGCGGTTAAAATGGTGGTTCTCCCGAGATTCCTTTTTGTGTTCCAGTGCCTCCTGGTGGTGATCACGAAGGCTTTTTTCAAAAGAATTGAGAAGAGCATTATGAGTTTTGTGTGGGCTGGGAAGACCCCGAGAGTGAGGCGGGGATTCTTGCAGCGTAGTAGGGACAGGGGGGGGCTGGCACTACCGAGCCTCAGCGAGTACTACTGGGCCGCCAATGTTTCAATGGTGTGTAAGTGGATGGGAGAAGGGGAGGGAGCGGCGTGGAAGAGATTGGAGAGGGCGTCCTGCAGGGGGACTAGCCTGCAAGTAATGGTGACGGCGCCGTTGCCGTTCTCACCAAAGAAATACACCACAAGCCCGGTGGTGGTGGCTACATTGAAAATTTGGGGGCAGTGGAGACGGCATAGGGGAGGGACGGGAGCTTCGGTGCAGTCCCCGATAAGAAAAAATCATAGGTTCGTTCCGGGGAGAATGGATGGGGGATTTGGAGCATGGCAAAGAGCTGGGGTAGTACAACTAAGAGATCTATTTGTAGATGGGACGTTTGCGAGTCTGGGAGCGCTGACGGAGAAATATGGGTTGCCCCAAGGGAATGCATTTCGGTATCTGCAATTGAGGGCTTTTGCGAGGCAACAGGTGAGGGAATTCCCGCAGCTCCCGACGCAGGAAGTGCAGGATAGAGTGATCTCAGAGACATGGGTGGGGGACGGTAAGGTGGCGGACATATACAGGGAGATGAGGGACGAGGGGGAGATCATGGTAGATGAGCTGAAAGGGAAATGGGAAGAAGAACTGGGGGAGGAGATTGAGGAGGGGCTGTGGGCTGATGCCCTACGTAGGGTAAACTCATCGTCCTCGTGTGCCAGGCTAAGCCTGATACAATTTAAGCTGCTACACAGGGCGCATATGACTGGAGCACGGCTTAGTAAATTTTTTGGGGTAGAGGATAGGTGTGCGAGATGCTCGAGAGGCCCAGCAAATCACACCCACATGTTCTGGTCATGCCCGGCACTACAGGGGTTCTGGGTGGGGGTGGCAAGGGTGCTTTCGAAGGTGGTGGGGGTCCGGGTCGAACCAAGCTGGGGGTTGGCTATATTTGGGGTTGCTGAAGAGCTGGGAGTGCAGGAGGCGAGAGAGGCTGACGTGTTGGCCTTTGCGTCCCTCGTAGCCCGGCGCAGGATATTGTTAATGTGGAAGGAAGCCAAACCCCCGTGGGTGGAGACCTGGATAAACGATATGGCAGGGTTCATAAGGTTGGAACGGATTAAGTTCGTGTTAAGGGGTTCGGCTCAGGGGTTCACCAGGCGGTGGCAACCGTTCGTCGACTACCTCACAGAAAGATAGAGGGAATGGAAAAGAAATAGACAACAGCAGCAACCCAGGGGGGGGGGGGGGGGGGGGGGGGGGGGGGGGGGGGGAAATCGGACGGACTCTCAGGGATGTTATTGTATATGTATAGGTATTTGTTATAGGTAATTGTATATTGGGTTGTTGGATTGTATTTTTGGAGAGTATTTATTTTGGACAAGGCAGTTGCCATGTAGTTTTGTTTTTGTTTATATATTATTTATTTATTTGTTTAAAACTGGCCACGGTTATTTATATTGCTTTATTGTTGTGTAAAAGAAACACTACGTATTGTTATGTTTGGCCAAAAAGCTTGAATAAAATATATTTTTAAAAAAAGAATGACAGATTAATTTACTGGAAACCCGTGATGCTGAACCCATACCTAGAGCAGGCCCATGATTTAAACAACATCATGGGCGAAATTCTCCCCCAACGGTGCGATGTCCGCTGACTGGCGCCCAAAACGGCGCCAATCAGACGGGCATCGCGCCGCCCCAAAGGTGCGGAATGCTCTGCATCTTTGGGGGCCGAGCCCCGACATTGAGGGGCTAGGCCGGCGCCGGAGGGATTTCCGCCCTGCCAGCTGGCGGAAACGGCGTTTGTTGCCCCGCCAGCCGGCGCAGAAATGACATCCCCGGGCGGCGCATGCGCGGGAGTGTCAGCGGCCGCTGACAGTTTCCCGCGCATGCGCAGTGGGGAGAGTCTCTTCCGCCTCCGCCATGGTGGAGGCCGTTGCGGAGGCGGAAGGGAAAGAGTGCCCCCACGGCACAGGCCCGCCCACGGATCAGTGGGCCCTGATCGCGGGCCAGGCCACCGTGGGGGCATCCCCCAGGGTCAGATCGCCCCGCGCCCCCCCCCAGGACCCCGGAGCCCGCCCGCGCCGTCTTGTCCCGCCGGTAAATACCTACTTTAATTTACGCCGGCGGGACAGGCAATTTCTCGGCGGGACTTCGGCCCATCCGGGCCGGAGAATTGAGCGGGGGGGGCCCGCCAACCGGCGCGGCCCGATTCCCGCCCCCGCCGAATATCCGGTACCGGAGACTTCGGTAACCGGCGGGGCGGGATTCACGGCGGCCAACGGCCATTCTCCGACCCGCTGGGGGGTCGGAGAATGACGCCCCATATTCCCCATTAGAGACTCCTGTAGTGCATAAAATAAAAATGTCCATTACCAGTACACCTGTAGAGTGACCAGTACAGTGGATGTTGTGTATCTGGACTTTAAAAAGGCTTTTGACAGGGTCCCACCCAAGAGATTAATGAGGAAAATTAAAGCTCATGGTATTGGGGGTAATGTATTGACGTGGATAAAGGACTGGTTGGCAGACAGGAAGCAGAGAGTGGGAATAAATGGGTCCTTTTCAGAGTGGCAGGCAGTGACTCGTAGGGTACGGCAGGGTTCAGTGCTGGGGCCCCAGCTGTTCACAATATATATTAATGATTTGGACAAAGGATTTTCATGCAATATTTCCAAATTTGCAGACGACATTAAGCTGTGTGGCAATGTGTGCTGTGAGGAGGATGCAGAGGCTACAGGGTGACTTAGATAGGTTGGCTGAGTGGGCAAATACTCGGCAAATGAAATATAATGTGGGTAACTGTGAGGTTATCCACTTTGGTGGCAAAAACGGGACGGCAGATTATTATCTGAATGGTGGCAGCTTAGGAAAAGGGGAAGTGCAACGAGACCTGGGTGTCATGGTGGAACAGTCGCTGAAGGTTGGCGTTCAGGTACAGCAGGCTGTGAGGAAAGCTAATGGCATGCTGGCCTTCATAGCGAGAGGATTTGAGTGTAAGAGTAGGGATGTCTTGCTGCAGTTATACAGGGCTTTGGTGAGGCCACACCTTAAATATTGTGTGCAATTTTGGTCTTCTAGTTTGAGGAACGACATTCTTGCTATTGAGGGTGTTCTGCAAAGTTTCACCAGACTAATTGCCCAGATGGCTGGACTGACGTATGAAGAAAGACTGGATCGACTGAGCTTGTACTCACTGGAGGTTAGAAAAATGAGAGGGGATCTCATAGAAACATATAAAATCCTGGTGGGACTGGACAGGCTAGATGCGGGAAGAACGTTCCCAATGTTGGGGACGTCCAGACTAGGGGTCCAGACTAAGAATAAGGGATAAGCTACTCAAGACGGAAATGAGGAAGAACTTCTTCTCTTAGAGAGTTACGAACTTGTGAAATTCTCTACCACAGAAAGCTGTTGGGGCCAGTTCATTGTGTATATTCAAGAGGGAGCTGGATGTTGCCCTTGCGGCTAAAGGGATCAAGGGGTATGGAGAGAAAGCAGGGGCGGGATACTGAATTTGCATGATCAACCATGATCATATTGATTGGTGGTGCAGACTCGAAGAGCCGAATAGCCTACTCCTGCACCTATTTTCTATGTTTCTGTGTTTCATTGCTAAAACCTGCAACTCTGGCCAAAGTTTGAATCAAAGTTGGAAGGGTGAGGGAGCATATATACCATGGCAATCCAATAATATGCAGATCTTATAGGTACTGGTTTCATACACCAAAATCTAATTAGAAACGCTCACTACAACAGGCAGGCAATCTGACATTTTGTTGGGTTTTTGTTTACAGTATTGGTCTGCTTCTCCTTTTTGTTATCTAACATATTGCTGTCTAGTGCAACCTGTTTGTGGTTTGGCTAGGCGTCGACTATGATCGCACAATGTTTCACGATGGGCTGCCTTCCCGAATAAAGGAACTGTGGAGCAGTTAATATATCCTTAAAATGTAAATTGTCATTAAATCCTAAAAACCGGTAGAAGTGGACAATCTTTCAGTGGAGTACCATTCAATATTGGCTGAGGTTATTCAAGAAGGCCCTGCCTTCTCAACTTTGCACCTCACATGATGTGTGGTAAAGTTCAGGGTAAATCAATCACCGCCAGTCAACTCTCCCCCTCAAAGGGGAAAGCAGCCCATGGTCACCTGGTACTATGGCAAGTATATACTGTAAAGTATACTCAATCCATGAAAAGAAACAAGGCATGCAGGTTTTTATCAACATAATTGCAGCATGGTGGTGCAGTGGTTAGCACGGTGGCACTGCTGCCTCACAACGCCAGCGACCCAGGTCTGATTCTGGAACTTTGGTGTCTATGTGGAGTTTGTACTTTCTCCCTGTGTCTGCCTGGGTTTCCTCCGGGTGCACTGTTTCCTCCCACAGTCCAAAGATGTGCAGGTTTGGTGGGGTTAAAGGGATAGGGATGGGGAGTGGGCCAAGGTAGTTTGCCCTTTCAGAGGGTTCTTGCAGGCGTAATGGGCTGAATGGCTCCATCTGCACTGTAGGAATTCTAAATAAAATGTATTAAATTTCAGGCATTTCTGATCGAATGTCTGCACCTTATAATGTTGTAATCTGCCACAAGTAGTGCAATTCTTTTATCATGGTGCAACATCCTGCAATTCGCAACCATTGTGTGTAACATTCCCTCTGAGTCTCTTCATTCACCTGCACTTTAACTGTAATCTGTCACATGTTTTAAAGTGCCAGTCTCTCTCTCTCAGCCTACGGAAGAGTGAAATGTGTCCACCTGATTACTGTAATACACTGATCTATTTTCTTTACCAGCACTGTTTAGAATCAGTGTTTAGAATCAGTGAAGTATCACTGAATGCATCATGTACTGACTGCACAAACAGTTGTTATGGCAACCAGTCAGGCTTACAGACTCACAATATGTTTTGCTCTGAACACTGGCATTCACTCGTAGTATTAATTTTAAAAATTACAACAGCTTACAGCTGAGTGAATGCCAACTTCGCTGTTGCAGTGAGCACCTGGAAAATTATTTAACTCTTGGGTGAAGTGAGAGAAGTGGAACACCGATGTGGTGATATACATCACTGTAAGTACACAAAGGGTTAATGTACATACACTACACCTAGCTAGACACTTGAGGGAACACCAGAGACATAACACACAGACAGTCAACCAATAGGTCAGTAAGATAGGACACGACCAATGGGCATTCACGATACACACAGAGGTGACACTACCACAGGAGGGCATTACAGCAACCCATATAAAAGGACACATCACACATGCTCAGTCTCTTTCCAGTGGAGACACTCAGTGAGTACAGACACAGGGTTGATTCAACATCACACCCACCACGTGGATTGTAGCAGACTGGTTAGTCAGTCTGAGTAGCTATATCAGGTTTAACAGTAGAGTTGAATCCAAGTAGGAGAATTGTTGATAGTTTAATAAACGTGTGAAAGCTATCTCCAAGTCTGACCCTTCCTTTGTCAGAGTGCACATCAAGGAAGCAGCTTATGCTATGACAAGAGCATAACAAAACATGGTTCCAGGAGTGAACTGTTAAATCCATATAGTTGCAACTCAGCGAACAGTGACAACCAGCAACAACAGCCAGGCAAGATGTTCGGGATTCTGGTTCCACAACCGCTCAGGTACCAAGGCAATCTCAGTGAAAACAGGCGTTGGTTCAGGCAGAGATTCGAGATCTACCTGATAGCGTCCGACCTAGATGGCGTGGCGGATGCAGAGAAAATAAAGCTTCTACTTACCATCGTGGGTCCAGAAGCAGCTGAAATCTTCCAGACCTTCAAATACTCAAAGGGGCAAAACAAGAGCGATTCCAGGCAGTCCTGGACAAATTCCAAGAATTCTGCGAGGAACATACAAGAAGAAAAGGTAAAAGAGGCGCCAAAACTCACCGCAAGGTAGGCTTGCAGCAAGGAACGGCAGATTTGAGTTGCAGCCATCTTGGAAAAGGTGCTGCACATGTGCAGTAGCGCAAAGAGCGCAAAGAACGGGAAGGTCCGTTTGCGCATGTGCAAGAAGCCGCGCATGCGCAATTGCGAAAAAGGCCCCAAATAAAGGAACAGTGATCTGCGCATGTGCAATTGCTTCCTACGCATTACGTCACACGCTTCATTATGTCAGAGGCCCCGGACCACGCCCACTTAAAGGGGAAATGTCCCAAAACACACAAAAAAAATTTAAAGCCTCAAAACCAGATTGTTTCACCTGGAACGACAGCACAATGCAAGATATTAGACCAGTAGCTGAAAGTAACCTCCGCAGAACACTGCAACAAGCAGTTAGCACCATCCGAAGAGATGATACAGTCCTTGAAGACTATGACTCAGACCTTGAATCCTTCTTTGGACATCACGAGCCCAATGCCAGCTCCGACACAAAACGTGATGATATGGTCATGGAAGACAACGACTCAGACAAAGCTTTCACCTGGGGAGGCTACCCCAGTACCAAATCCAAACCGCAACTAGATGTGTTGCACATTGACGACTCCAATGATGAGTTCTTCGGATTCGGGATCTTCAGCCCAGCATATACGATATCCCGACTCCTGAGTGCAGGATGATGCTGCGGCCTGACACCAAGAGACAGAGAGCGGCCTGCTGCCACACAGAGAGTGGTCCACGCACCACAAAGGGTCCCAGCCTCCACACAGAAAGTGATGAAAGACTCCATAGCGAGCTCGTGGACAGACTCCACGATAGAAGCAACGCAAGACTCCACAGCGCAGTCCTTGCATGAACAAGAAGTGACTCGAGTGACACAAGCCTCCACAGCGAGCTCGTGGACAGCCTCCACGATAGAAGCATTGCAAGACTCCAAAGCGCAGTCCTTGCATGAACAAGACCATGAGGGTCTCGCAACCTCCTCTGAGCAACCAGCAGCAGACAATGCAAGTCTGCCATGCTCAAGTGAACAACAGAAAGACTATGACAGTCTACCACACTCCAGTGAACAAGAAGAAGACTCTGACAGTCTACCACGCTCAAGTGTACAGCAAGCAGACTATGACAGTCCACCCAGATTATTTGAGCCACCAGAAGAAGACTCTGACAGTCTACCCAGCTCAAGTGAACGACAAGAAGACACTGAGGCTCTATCCACTGTATGTGAGACAAGTGACAACGACATCCCACTTCCCATACAAGATGTGCAACGTGAAAGACCTCAGCTCGAATGTACGGAGGCACTCGACAATCACAGTGAGACTACTGGTGATTCCGGTGACACCGCGTTACTTCAGACCTCATTCGCTCGAGCCTCTCCACAAGCAAATGAATTCCTGAACGTTTTGACTCCAGACGTGGAGCATCACGAAACTTCAGAAGATTCAAGTGCACCTAAAATGACTCTGGACATGGGGCATCAAGAAACCTCAGCTGACTCAAGTGAACCTGCAATGACTCCGGACGGGGAGCATCAAGAAACCAAAGCTGATCCAGGTGACCCAGAAAGGGCCCCAGTCGGGAAGTATCGACAAACCAAAACTAACTCAGGTGAAACAGACCAGACTCCAGAGGGGGAGCATCGACAAGCCAAAGCTGTTTCAAGTAAGCCGGACATGACTCCAGACAGGGAGCGCCGCAAACTCAGTGACGGCATGCTCAAGGAGACAGCAGATGCCACAAAGCACGCTAACACGAGTAACTGTGTGAAGAACTCGTATTATCCACAGAGTGTGGTCCTTGAGCGCAGCAATCACGGCAACAAAACCAACAACATCAAAGACAATAGCAAGAAGTGTACCAAAGGCAACAACGTCGGCAACAAGCACGACAAACACAACGCCAATGGAACTACGACTGGTACGACATGGTACAACTCTGCAAATGAGGGACACTGTTACTGCTCAGCTCAGTACAATGACATGCCATGGCAGGACGATGCATCTTACCAATTCACGTTTGCTGCACTACCAACAGGCAACCTGGCTTTCAGAACAGATGCCATCAAGAATTACCACCACAGGCATCGAAAGAAAAAAAGCGTCCAAATCCGACAACAAAGTGATTTGACCACTTCTTGGTTCCTTCAGCACAGGGACACTGATGGTGTTTACAATGCAATGCCACCATCAACATCACCAACTCACCAACCAAACAAGAAAGCCACTCGCCCATAATAATTAATGCACTTTGGACTCATGCGTATGATTTGGACTTATTGTTTAATGATCACTGTTATCATAACTTGTACAGAGTATCACTCATCTACCTAGTTTGTTCAATTTTCTTTAACCCTGTACAGAAAATATGTAACACGAAAAAAGGGGGGGTTGTGGTGATATACCTCACTGTAAGTACACAAAGGGTTAATGCACATACACTACACCTAGCTAGACACTAGAGGGAACACCAGAGACATGACACACAGACAATCGGTCAGTAAGATAGGACACGACCAATGGGCATTCACGATACACACACACACACACACACACACACACACACACACACACACACACACACACACACAGAGGTGACACTACCACAGGACGGCATTACACCAACCCATATAAAAGGACACATCACATGCTCAGGCTCTTTCCGGTGGAGACACAGGGTTGATTCAACATCACACCCACCATGTGGATTGTAGCAGACTGGTTAGTCAGTCTGAGTAGCTATATCAGGATTAACAGTAGAGTTGAATCCAAGTAGGAGACTTGTTGATAGTTTAATAAACGTGTTAAAGCTATCTCCAAGTCTGACTGTTCCTTTGTCAGAGTGCACATCAAGGGAGCAGCTTATGCTACGACAAGAGCATAACAAAACAACCAACACTTTAAAACATGCTGCAAATTAACCATTTGTGTTGCAATTGCTCTATAATGTGCATCTTATCGAATTCATTATACAGGAGGCCAAACATTTCACTGGACAGAAAGCAATAAAGTTCAATGGTCAGATTAATGCCAAGCCACGACTGATGACCAAATCAGCATAGTTATGTGCTATGGACCAGAGTAGCTGGTCATCCTTTGGGTTAAGGGTGGCATCCGGCTGAGTAAGATAATGACGTTAGTGTGGTAGATCAAATAAAATAGTGCAGTGTTCCACTCAAACACAAAATATTTGCCATTAATTAAATTGAATTCCAGTCAACTCATTTCTAAATAGAAGTTTGAATGTCTAGTCTTTCTTACTTTTCTTGAAGCCCAGGTGAGGTATTCTGGCAATGGGAGTGTTGCGATCACACATGAAGTTATGCAAAGCCTTCAGGAAATGTTGTTCTGCGGAAAGAAGGTCATTTGAATTGGCTGGCTGATTCGCTTGTGCACTTCCAGCTGCCATACTTTCTGATTCAACTTTGTTCTGGAAGGAAAGAAATTTTACATTGAAATTCAAGAAGTAAAAAGACAGAACCATCTTGTGACAAGAATGCCATGGTAACAGATGAGGGCTTTACACTGGCGTATGTCACCATCTGACAGAGACTTGCCTAAAAGCAGGGCAACCCACTTAGCAAAAAAAGGCCATTTAGGTGTGGAGGGAATAGACAATCTACATTATGGCAGGTGAAGAGGTCCATGCAAACCTACCACGTAACTCTATAGATCTTATTACTGCAATTTGTTAACTTTATTTCGTTTATCTAGCTGGCTTCTGTTAAGAGAATAAAAAAGAAACACCAATTCTGCACAGGCTCAGTTAGGGTTTGACAATGTATGACAAATTACATATAATAACACTACATATAATGCTGTAATTGGAGTCGACCGCAATATTTGTAAAAGTCAATCAACATGTAGGAGCTGAAGGAATGTTCAAAACAAGATCTTAACTGCTTATAGAGCCACTGTACAGCCAGTCATGTCAACACATGAATTAGAGCCAATATTAGGGAGACCATTATTTTCTGCTAAGTTCAAAATGGAAATCTACATGGCGCCATCCCAGCAGATCTCAACTTTGGGCACATGGAGGTACCTGTGAATGGTTTTAAGGATTGCAGGAGGCATTGTAGTTAATCTTTTCCTTCCCAACTAAAATCTTTTGCCCAAACTGAATTAAAATGGAAAAAAGGTAACTAGCGCAGCACGCAATTCCAACTTACAAAGAAGTGGGACCATTGCAAAACAAAGATCACCAACAGTGGAGTGGGAGAATGCCCTGATCTTAGCCAACAGGTAAGGGGGGATGCCGGGATTCTCAACAGTACAAAAGGGAAATAAATAAATGCAAGTATAACCAAATCAGATTTGTTCGCTTACAAACAGCTGGTTGTCAAACCAGTCCAACAAAGTCTTGGAACAAAGACAAATCACTTTTACAGACAATAAACATTTATTTTCCTACAAAGACAATTGAAAAACAGGAAATGTAAACTGTTGAATTCAACTTTTTATTTTCCCAACCAATCAACGTTCAATATTTTGTCACTTATCCACCTGCACAATGCAAGATTTAATATCTGAGGCATAGTTGGAGCACCAACGTGACTATGGCCGGAATTTTCCAGCACCCCCCCCCCCCCCCCCCCCCCCCGACCGGTCATGGATTTTCCCACAGCTGGACCAGTGGGCCACATGAAGGGCTGAAATATTCCAGCCTATGTGACTGCGGGAGGCGCCATTGTCTCATCCAGTCCTGCTCCAACATTCACATTAACTGCAGGGGTTGCAAGAGCACTCACTTCAGTAATACGGTGAATTTTTTGAAGGCCACTATGTTGCTCTACTTCTCTTGCTTTCTCAAATCTCGGATACAGTCTCTTCCTCAACTTAACTCAAGTTTCCAGCTAGCTTATGGCCCCTCCCTTTTTGTTTAAAATTTGTGAATGGGATGTGGGCATTCCTGTCAAGACCAGCATTTATTGCCCACCTCTAACTACTGTCCTCAAGGGAGTGGAAGTGAACTGCCTTATTGAATCACTGCAGACCGTGTGGTGTAAGCACAGCCACAGTGTTGTTAGGTGGGGAGTTCCTAGATTTTGTCCCAGTGATAATAAAGAAATGTGGACACATTTCAAGTCAGGATGATGCGCGACTTGAAGGGGAAAGTGCAGAAGGTGGCATTTCCATATGCCAAATGGTCTTTCATGCACTAGGTCACATGCTTGGAAGGGGCTGTCAAAGAGGACTTAGTGAAAAAACTACCGCAATGCATCTTGTAGATGGTACAACCCTGTCACAGTGCTCTGATGGTCAAGGGAGTGAATATTTAAAGGTGGTGGATGGGGTGCCAATCATCAGGCTGATGTCCCCTGGATAGTGTCAAGCTTCTTGAGTGGTGCCTTGAGAATCATAATGCCAACAAGTGGAGAGTATTCCATCACACTCTTGGGTCTGTTGCTTATAGATGGCGGGCAGGTTTTGGGGAGTCGGGTGGTGGGTTGCTTTCTGCAGAAAATCCAGCCACTGACCTGCTCTGCTAGTCACAGGTAAATAAGAGTAAGACAAATCCACAGAGGAGAAATTTACCCTTGATTAGGCAAGGCAATCTCTAATAATCCACAAAAACGCTTCCAGTTCTGAAGAAGTCATATTTGTCTCAAAATGTTTAACACTGGGTGGAAGTTTCTGTGCAACCCTCCGCACGTTTGTCAGTGGCGGAGACAGCCCGCCATTGGCTTGTGGTGGGATCTTCTGGTTCTGCCACTGTCAACAGGGTTTCTTTGAATGCATCCTTCGCCGCCAGGAAACCCGTGGCGGGGTGTCCATTGGAGTGCCCGAAGATCATGCTGACATGAAAGGCTGGAAACCTGCTGAAAACTTCCAGCACTTTCTGTTTCTATTGCAAATTTCCAGCATCCACAGTATTTCACTTTTACTCTATTTTACTACACTGGTTGTAAAATACTGTACTTACTTCTGGGCAACAATGTAGTCAGACAGTGAGTGTGTGAAGATTCACCACTTGCATCCCGCGCTGATCTTTCCAAGTTATCCACAGTAATGGAAGATATAAATGGCAGCATCATCACCAAACTTTCATACTGTATAGTATGCTTCTGACAACCTCAGTTCATGGCTAACAGCTATGGACTTCACCTACATGCCATTAAACCCTAAATGCTCTCTTTGGCATAATTTAAACTTGGAAAGACAAAGTTGAGAAATGCACACCTGTGTATTTTTCATAATTCAGGTAGATATGACATGAAAATGTCATGCACTCGGTATAATGCCTTATGTAAAATAGTAACGTATTCAGTGATCATTGGTCTGCTCAGCGCTGGCACAAGAACTTCAAACAATGTAACCTTCCCATCAAGACTACTAACGTGCACCTCCAAAATACTGCCTTGAAGCATCCATGAACAATCAGGTGCCCCATTTGAAAAGGGGCACTGCCTACTGTAACAAAAAACTCTACAATTAATTGAACAATTCAAATTAAAATGACGTTCCTGGGATTGATGATGCACTCCAGCAGGCCAGGCCCAGGAGCAATCCAGCAAAGAGGTTTCCCGATCAGCCCATTCTCCTCTGTACCTCAAAAATATCATTCATCTCTGCCTTCGCCCCATCTTACTGCTGATGAAATGCTCTCTCGCCTTTTTCACATCAATTTTCAATTTTTCCAGTCCAGCTTGCTGGTTTTCCAAGCTTTGTGCCTCATTGATAAACTATCCAGTCACCCCTGGCCACTATGGCTCCCTATTCTCTGATTTGCCATAGCTGGTCAATAGCAGCCTCCCTCCCCGTCATCAGTTATGATGTTTTCAGCCACATTGCTTATAAACTCCGGGATTCCCGTTCCAAAAATCTAATCTGCTATTTCTCTCTAATACCTGTCTCTTCTACAGCATCTTTGGCCACTACATCTCTCCGCCTCCTATTCCTACTCAAGTCCAACAGGTTTACAGTAATGGGGAGTACTGTCACGAGATGAACCGGTAGTTTCTAAACTAGTTCTTGGAAAGGAGTTTGACATTGGATTTTCTGACGGAGAAGTGACCTGGGCAACCAAGGAAGGCAAATGGAAGCTAACAGGGAGCTTGGCTTTTGGCCTGTTGTGCTGCAGAAGAACGGACACAGAACACAGAGTACCCAGGGGAAGTAAGCTGAGCTCTCTACCCACTGATAATAACGGTATCCTGAGACCTTGGGTGAAGTGTTGCAATGTCAGTGATGGAGTCTTTCAAAGGTGATATTAAACCTATGTCGTCTCAGATGGCCGCAAAGAGTCCCATAACAGGTTTCAAAGAAGAGCAGCTGAATTCTCCCTGATGTTGCGGTCAATAATTATCTCTCAGTTAACATAGAACATAGTGTGTAGAAAGAGGCCATTCGGCCCATCGAGTCTGCACCAACCCACTTAAGCCCTCACTTCCATCCTATCCCCGTAACCTAATAACCCCTCCTAACCTTTTTGGGCACGAAGGGCAATTTATCATGGCCAATCCACCTAACCTGCACGTCTTTGGACTGTGGGAGGAAACCGGAGCACCCGGCGGAAACCCACGCAGACACCAGGAGAACGTGTAGATTCTGTACAGACAGTGACCCAGCGGGGAATTGAACCTGGGACCCTGGCGCTGTAAAGCCACAGTGCTATCCACTTGTGCTACCGTGCCGTTAATACAGCAAATTACTGACCATCATATTGTTGTGTGTGGGCTTTGCTGTGCATGAATTGGCTGCTGCATTTCCTGCATTCCAACAGTGACTATACTTCAATTGGCGTAAAGTACTTTGAGACATCCTGAAGTTGTAAAAGGCAACTGTGCAAATTAAGGTATTTCTTTCTTTATGTGATTGGTTTCTGTCCTTATCAAGGCGCCCAGCCATCCCCATTGTGTGGCCTTTTTTAAATATGGCAATCCAATGTAAAAAATAAAAGACATGAAATCAGACAGGATTAAAAAAGATTGTTCAACTAAGATGGCCAGGCGCTGACTGAACAGTTTCGTCACAAACAAATAGTGAAACTTCCATTACCAGAGATTGCCAGCTTGTGGTCTCAAAATCTCAGTGAGCAAATGAGACAAAATATCACTAAACCAAGCCTCAGCGGACGGAGGGCAAGTTCTCCAAAGCCCATTCTACAAATGACCGCACATTTACAAACCTTTTCTTCCTTGACATCCGACTGGCTGGGCCGCCGGTTCTCCTGCGATGGGCTCTCGTCGTTCTTTCTGCTCGTCAATTTCTTCTTTTTTCGAAATTGTCCTTTGAAATGAGTTGCTGCACGGAAGAACAAGGCGAGAAAAATGTATCAGTGGCAAGTAGATGGTGTATCGTTAGATCATTGCCTGAGGGGAAGCATACTTTTTTTTTGTTTCCCCAAATATGGACTTGTGCTTGGCTCCAGCTAAATATATTCAACAACAGTTGAAATTTGCATACTGTTCCCTTGGTGCTGTTTTTCTCTCCCTTCTGTGGTTTTCTTCTGGTATGCAGAGTAGTTTCAATAAATGAATACCATACCCGTAAAAATACAGTTTAAGCAATCGCCCTCAGGCAATTTACATGGCATTTCTGGGATATAGAATCATAAGCAGCAAATAATGTAAACAGTGCCAACAAGCTGAGCGATCCCCATACACATTACCAATCAAGAGCCAGGCCACATGTCGACATTAAAGTTATAAGCAACCGTTCCCACCTTGCCACCCACCCACAACAATAAACACCATGAAAGTGATGAAGAACGGGAAACTAAAGCCTTGGTGTTGAGATTACTTACTGTGGTTACAACACTGAAATGTAAAAACGAGTACATGCAATGGTTGGCCCTTATCTACACTCCAGTCAATATCAGCCTGTCCACACATGCACTCTGTCAATGACTCAACCTCAACTGGCTTTGTTACACAAGGCTGAATGACTGACTGCAAGACATAAGGGTCTGCTTGTGCAACAAAACTAATTCAATTCAAATGACAAATCCAACAGGACAGTCGCAAATCCTCACTCACACAAAACCTGTGTCTCTTCATTTAAATATGCTAAAAGGCGGAGGAGAAAAAGTAAAAACAAATTGCACAATGATAGCAATAAATCTGCATCAATGTCATTAAACAAATCAAACAGTTTAGTTCTGTACTTCCAAACACCGTCACAAATACTATTCCACTTCCGTACAACTACCTAACTACTCATCATTCCAATACCATTAAAAGCTAGCTCGTGAGTCATATCACTTCCACATTAATGTAATTATAAAAGTGTCATATTCTTTCATGTGAACTGGGATTTGTAATTAGTCTCACATCGCTCCCTGTCTATTTGTAATAATATGGTTTAATAATTACAAAATTAGATAGAAGCGTTACAGTATTTTACACCCTTTCCAGTTTGATTTGTAATCATAATAATTTTACAAAAACCGTTGGTTTATTAGGAAATATATTATTTTAACTATTCCTTCACGTAAGTTTTTTTTGCATGCTTCTTTGCAGATTTGTTGCAAGAGTTTTATGTTGTCCCTTTGACATTTGGAATCGTAAGCAGGTATTTCACATTCCTTCATGTATAACTAACAACTATGATACTCACAATTTTACATTTTATCAGCCAACACTGATCTTCCAGAGTCCACTCTGTGGCAGATCAACAGTACAAATTCCATTTAGTCCCCTGGAGTATTGCTGCTGCTGCAGCAAGCAATGTTGTGCCAGTACGGTTAAATAAAAGCGGCTCCCGATAGTTCCCTGTTCCTTGATCTGCTCTTTATTATCTCAAACAAATTAGCCCTACCTTAGACATGCTCACTAATATCCTCCCAAGTTACATATTAAAGCAGCCAATTGAAATCACCGCTGACAGATTGAACAAGTCAATTACAGAGCACATTGAATCAGTAGCTTCCTGCATACCTAACCAATGAGAACAATTGACTTTTTATTGCATCTTGTCCAAATATGTTCAACTATTCAAATTTGCATAAACCCATCCAGCAGCTTTACATTGTGCCTTACAGCGTGGTGTCATCTTTCCCATTATGTGACCTTCAGAAAAGAAAAGGTGCTTTCAGAAATATTTAACTGAACTTTGGAACCTCCCCCAGTTACCCATTTTAAATCTCGTATTGGCTCTTATAGGGGATCCAGACTGCAGTCCTGGCATTGTTAGCATCATGCTCAAACCAGGTTAGATAACCATACTCAGTGCCAATTCATATCAGTTTAGTTCTTACCTAAATAAATCATTATAATATCAAAAGGAGTTGAGGGTGACAAGAACACTTTTATATTCTCAGTGTTCTAAACATTCAAGAGGCCAATCCGACCTTTGGGCCCCAACCACCCAGTTATTCATTTTAAACATACTATCTGTGAATAAATCTCCGACAATACTTTCAAGAAAATGATCATTTTGAATAAGTCATATTGCACTCGAAGTGTTTACTCTGTTTCTCTCTGGGGTTGCACAGTGGCAAGGTCTGCGTGGACTTTCTCCGGGTGCTCTGGTTTCTTCCCGCAATCCAAAGATGTGCAGGTTAGGTGGATTGGCCATGCAAAATTGCCCCCCATGTGTCCAAAAGATTAGGTGGGGTTATGGGGTTACAGGGATAGGGTGGGGGAATGGGCCCAGGTAGGGTGCTCGTTTGAAGGGTCGATTCAGACCCGATGGGCCGAATGGCCTCCTTCTGCACTGTAGAGATTCTAAGATTCTCTTTCCACAAATGCTGCCAGACCAGTTGAGTTTTTAAATCAGCATTTTCTGTTTTTACGTCAGATTTCCAGCATCCGCGTTATTTTGCATTCATTCAAGAAAATTATGATTATATCCATAAAAACAAAATAATTTAATTGAGTTCTACTGGCCACTATGTTCATGGATTCCACAAAGACACTATACTCAGGGGAGATCTATCCTTCTGCACTGGCTGATTCACCTTAATGAGAATGACTGACCAAAATGCCCCAGGAGGTAACTGGCGCATAAATGTTGAGACGCTGTGAGTACAGTGGTTTTGTTTGTACTGATTATAAATGAAATTCTTAATCATATTTTAATCCAACAGTGAAAAGTTGGGTTTCTGCCCTGTTTCTGTTGCACTGCCATGACATTCCAGTGGACAGGTCTGTTATAGGGGCATCACGGAAAGAAAGTCATTGAAAGGTCGGTTCCATTCCTCTCTATTGAAAGCCACATAGCACAATTACAGAGCATGAGTTGTGGCCTGCATAGCAATCTGGAAATGATGGAAATTTGAAATAACGCTATGGTCTTCATCCAGGTCTTTCTCGTCTCCAAAACATCAGATGCTCTTCAATTTAAGCATGAGCCTCTCAACGGACCCTAGAACCAAGGGGGATCCCAAGCATGGATTTTTGTTAATTTGCCACTCGATCAGACTTTCCTATATATTGGTATTGGTTGAACTCAGACATTTCAGTTCTAATGCAATGCACTGAAGAAATAGTCTTCAATAATGTTCTACAAAAGGTAGTTCCTGCCAAGGTCCTGGTATTTTGAGCCTTTTTGCCATATGTTCTCAGGAGATTTTAGGTTCTAACCCAGTGGATTGGTGTGGAGTTTGAATAAAACTGTTGAGGAATATCAAAATCCTCATCGAAGGCGGCTCTGGGAAAGAAAACCTTGGTGGGAGCCCGACAAGGAATCTGGGGAGAAAAGATGGCGGAGGCAGCTGTATCCATCACGCTAGAAATATTAGCTGGGGTGATGGCCCAGGAGTTGGAGAAGTTTGGCAGGCAGATGGATGGCCAATTCAAACGACAAGGGAAGGAGCGTCGTTCAAAGCCACCATCGAGGTGGTGTTGGGCCCGATAGGGAGCATGGGCAAGACCAGCAAAGCTGGAAAGCAGCATGGGTAGTCGCTCAAGGGCCTGGAGGAGGCCTTGTGAAATGAAATGAAAATCGCTTATTGTCACAAGTAGGCTTCAAATGAAGTTACTGTGAAAAGCCCCTAGTCGCCACATTCCGGGCCTGTTCGGGGAGGCTGGTATGGGAACCAGCTTGCATCGTTGGAAACCGAGATGCTCTCATGTCAGTCAGGAATAAGGGCCTGAAGGCCAAAGTGGAGGGTTTGGAGAACAGGTTGAGGCGCATGAACCGGAGTGGTGGGTTTTCCGGAAAAGGGGGAGGGCACGAGGCCAACCAAGTATTTCTCGGAAGTTTTCTCTCGGTTAGTGGGTGGGGGTGAAGTATTTGCCACGCCAGAATTGGACAGGGTCTCTCGGGCCTTGCAGTAGAAGTCGAGCCCGAATGAGCCACCGCGGGCGGCGATCGTGAGTGCGTCGTGGGTGGGCCAAGAAGAGCCAGAACATTGATTGGGATGGGCACATGGTGTGCATTATGGTAGCACAGTGGTTAGCGCTGTTGCTTCACAGCTCCAGGGTCCAAGGTTTGATTCCCGGCTTGGATCACTGTCTGTGTGGATTCTGCATGTTCTCCCCGGGTCTGCGCAGGTTTCCTCCGACAAGTCCCGAAAGACGTGCTTGTTAGGTGATTTGGACATTCTGAATTATCCCTCTTTGTACCCGAACAGGTGCCGGAATGTGGTGACTAGGGGCTTTTCACTGTAACTTCACTGCAGTGTTAATGTAAGCCTACTTGTGACAATAATGATTATTATTATTAGGACATTGGGACTATTTCTATTTTTATTTCAGTGTCTCCCGGTGTTTCTGCCCAAGTCACTTTTTCAAGCGGCTTATTTCCTGTTTTATTTGGGTGGGTAAGGCCCTGAAGATTCGGAGAGGAGTGCTTCAGAAGAAGACACAGGCAGGGGGCTTAGTGTTGCTAAAGTTGCTGTATTATTATTGGTCAGCTAACGCAGAGGAGGTGCTGGGATGGTGCGGTGTTCCACGGGCTCTCTGGGTTCAGATGGAGTCGGAGTCATGTAGGGGGACAAGTTTGGGGCACTGGTAAAGGTGCTACTTCCGTTGATGCCAGCAAAATACCCAGCAAATTCAATGGTGGCGGCCACATTAAAAATACGGAGGCAACTCCTCCCAGCATTTTAAGCTGGGGCAGCTCCAAGGCTGGCTCCCATTTGAGCGAACCACCATTAAAGTGCTTTCAACAAGAAGTCCCTGGTGTGGTGATGTGCATCAATGTAAATACATGTAGGCTAGCTAGACACTAGAGGGAGCACCAGAGACATCACACACACACACTCAACCAATAGATCAGTTAGATAGGACACGACCAATGGACAATCACGATATACACAGAGGTGACACGCCCACAAGAGGGCATTACACCAACCCATATATAAAGGACACCACACACATGATCTGCCTCTTTCCAGTGGAGACAGTCAGTGAGTAGAGATACAGGGTTGATTCAATATCACTCCCACCACGTGGATTGCAGCAGCTGGTTAGTCAGTCTGGGTAGCTATAGTAGGATTAGCAGTAGTGTCAAAGCAGAGTAATAGAAGTGTAAATAGTTTAATAAACATGTTGAAGTTATCTCCACGTCTGAACCTTCCTTTGTCAAGTACATCACAAGGAAGCCGCTTAGGTTCCACCTAGAACATAACAAATCATGGTACCAGGCGTGAACTGTTTCAATCCATATAGCCATACCTCAGCGTACAGTGACAACCAGCAACAATACCCAGGCAAGATGGTCGAGATCCGGGTTCCGCGGCGGCTCCAGTGCCACGGCGATCTCCACGAAAACTGGCGGGCATTCCGGCAAATGTTTGAAACCTTCCTGGTAGCAGCCGAACTAGAAGACGTGGCCGAAGCTGAAAAGACAGAGCTTCTCCTCACCATCGCCGGTGCCAGAGCAGAAGAAACCTTAAAAATTTCAAGTTCTCCAAAGGGCAAAACAGGAGCGACTTCCAGGCAGTCCTGGACAAATTTGGCAAATACTGTGAGGAAAACACACTCCAACCAGCAAGAAAAGGTAAGAGAAGCGGCAGTACTCACCACGAGGCCGAGATCCTGGAGCAGAGAACAATTGTGATCGGTGGCCATCTTTCTAAAGGGACTGCACTTGCACAGTTGCGTGAGAAGTGCACAGAACGGGACGGCCGCGCATGCGCAATCACGAAAACGGCCATCGGTACAGGAACAGCGATTCCGCTTCCTACGTATGATGTCACATGCGTCATGACGTCAGAGGCCCCGGACCACGCCCATTTAAAGGGAAAACGTCCCAAATCAAAGAAAGGATTTGAGGATCTTCAGCCCAGTAGATATGACATCCCGACTTGTGAGTGCAGGATTAGTCTGTGGCCTGACACCAAGAGACAGAGAGCGGTACAAGCCCAAAGAGAGCGGCCTTCTACCACACAGAGCGTGGTCCACGCACCGCTCAGGGTTCCCGACTCTACGAAAGAAGACACGCAAGACTCCAGAGCGCAGTCCTTGCATGAATAAGAAGTGACTCCAGTGTCACAAGCCTCCACAGCGAGCTCATGGACAGAATCCACAATTGCAGAAACGCAAGACTCCAGAGCGCAGTCCTTGCACGAACAAGAAGTGACTCCAGTGTCACAAGCCTCCACAGCGAGCTTGGGGACAGACTCCACGATAGAAGAAATGCAAGACTCCAGAGTGCAGTCCTTGCACACACAAGACGTGACTCCAGTGTGTACAGAGGCACTCGACGATCACTGTGAGACCACTGGTAACTCCGGTGACACCATGATACTTCCACCCTCATTCGCTCGAACCTCTCCACAAGTCAATGCATTCCTGCATGTTCCGACTCCAGACGTGCAGCTTCACCAAGAAATCTCAGCTGACTCCAGTGAACCTGCTAAGACTCCGGACGGGGAGCATCAACAAACCAACACTGACTCAGTTAAAACAAACCAGACTCCAGATGGGGAGCAACCAAACGTCGACTCCGATTCACGTAAGCCGGACTTTACTCCAGACAGGGGGTGCCGCAACCTCAGTGATGGCATGCTCAGGGTGACAGCAGATGCCACAATGACAGGAGATGGATCACTTAACAATTACACTGGGTCAGTAATAACAAGCAGCAGCTACAGTCCAAGAGGAATACACCAATATTCACCACAGCTATATCCACACATTATTTCCACACCAGCAGTGCAGCCAATGACAGCTCATGCTGGACAAACCCAGTATTCAGGCATGCAGCAGCCAGCAGTCTATGCAGCACATTCTCAAACAGGCCAGAACTACGGATTGCCCACTAATGGAATCAAGACCGAAGGAGGACGACCGCAAGCGCAATCTTCACTACAGACCGGATGCCTTAGTTACAGCCCAGGATTTGCTGCACCCCAGTCTGGTCAGACGGCATATTCCTATCAGATGCAAGGTCCTAGTTTCACACCATCACCAGGTATTTATGCGAGCAGCAATTCTGTTTCCAATTCGATATGCTTCAATGCTTCTCAGCAGGATCACCCTTGCTGCACAGCACATGGCCAGAACCCGTATGTACAGTCTTATCCAACTTCAACATATGGCACATCCATGACCTTGAATGATACTGTTGATGGTACCTCTTCAACGTCAGCACCTTATCAGCTACAAGATGCCATCCGACAGCTATATAAAGGACACCACACACATGATCTGCCTCTTTCCAGTGGAGACAATCAGTGAGTACAGACACAGGGTTGATTCAATATCACTCCCACCACGTGGATTGCAGCAGCTGGTTAGTCAGTCTGGGTAGTTATAGTAGGATTAGCAGTAGTGTCGAATCCGAGTAATAGAAGTGTAAATAGCTTAATAAAAGTATTGAAGTTATCTCCACGTCTGAACCTTCCTTTGTCAAGTGCACCACAAGGAAGCTGCTTATGTTACACCTAGAACCTAGAACATAACAAATCACCTGGGTACTATATACATTAACACCTATATATTGTTCCTCCTGCAGATAATTTTTAAGGCTACTCAAGTGTTTCTGCCCGCAGCACAAGTGGACTGAACGCTTAACCCCATTTCAGTGAATATCTATATGCACAAATTTCAGCTCAGCAAATGAGAACAAATTCCAAAACCCTTTTATCTTGGCCCATTGTTTGCAGTCCTGTTACATGAATCAGCAGATCTCTGATAAGTGGAAAGAAACTGAAAATCCAAATCAATTTGTCTAATTCTGCTCATGGCTAATGACACCCAGTTTCGCTCAGGCTGTACAGTCCATATTCCAGTCTCCTTCCATGCAATTCATGCTACTCCAGGCCAGCTAAAACACGTCAAAAATTTCACCAAGAAATTTTGGGGCAGCACGGTGGCACAGTGGGTTAGCCCTGCAACCTCAGAGCGCCGAAGCCCCAGGTTCGATCCCGGCTCTGGGTGACTGTCCGTGTGGAGTTTGCACATTCTCCCCGTGTTTGCGTGGGTTTCTCCCCCACAACCCAAAGATGTGCAGGGTAGGTGAATTGGCCACGCTAAATTGCCCCTTAATTGGAAAAAATGAATTGGGTACTCTAAATTTAAAAAAAAAGAAATTTCACCAAGAACACTTCCCAATTACAAAATACGACTAGCTGTCTTAATTCAACACTTATGACTTCTGGTGGCGGCTATGAAGGAATAAGTCGCACATTCGGTGGCTCCCGCTCGGGTCGGACTTTTGGACCTTTTTCCCTGATTTTTAACCAGACTGGATTTGAAAAATCGATGGCAAAGGCAATTGTGTACTGAATTCCCACATCGGTGCATGGAGAGGCGGACTAGAAGTGCTCGCAAAGGCAGAAACAGACGGACAAAGAAGGCTTGGGATGAAGCTGCAGGGGGAGAAAGCATGGCGGTTGACCGGACCTCTGGCTTGTCAACCCAGCGGTCAACGGAGCAGCTCTTGCAATTTATCCAGGAGGGCTTCGCCAAGCAGAAGCGGGACTGCTTGGACCAGAATAAAGAGTCAATTGCACGGCTGGAACTTAGATTGGATGCTCAAGATCGGCGATCCAGAAAGTAGAGAAGGCGCTGGCTGAGCAGGAGGAACATCAATCTGTGGTGGAGCTGGAGGTGGGGAAGCTGAGATCCCAGCAGAAAAGGCTCACCGGCAGAATTTGAGAATCGTTGGGCTCCTGGAGGAGTCTGAAGGTGCGGACGCTGGGGCATACATAGCGGACATGTTCGAGAAGCTGCTGGGGGATAGAACATAGAACATAGAAAATACAGCACAGAACAGGCCCTTCGGCCCACGATGTTGTGCCGAACCTTTGTCCTAGATTAATCATAGATTATCATTGAATTTACAGTGCAGAAGGAGGCCATTCGGCCCTTTGAGTCTGCACCGGCTCTTGGAAAGAGCACCCTACCCAAACTCAACACCTTCACCCAACACCAAGGTCAATTTGGACATTAAGGGCAATTTATCATTGGCCAATTCACCTAACCTGCACATCTTTGGATTGTGGGAGGAAACCGGAGCACCCGGAGGAAACCCACGCAGACACGGGGAGGACGTGCAGACTCCGCACAGTCAGTGACCCAAGCCGGAATCGAACCTGGGACCCTGGAGCTGTGAAGCAATTGTGCTATCCACAATGCTACCGTGCTGCCCTTGAGAAAAAATAAATCTACACTATATCATTTAACCGTAATCCATGTACCTATCCAATAGCTGCTTGAAGGTCCCTAATGTTTCCGACTCAACTACTTCCACAGGCAGTGCATTCCATGCCCCCACTACTCTCTGGGTAAAGAACCTACCTCTGATATCCCTCCTATATCTTCCACCTTTCACCTTAAATTTATGTCCCCTTGTAATGGTTTGTTCCACCCGGGGAAAAAGTCTCTGACTGTCTACTCTATCTATTCCCCTGATCATCTTATAAACCTCTATCAAGTCGCCCCTCATCCTTCTCCGTTCTAATGAGAAAAGGCCTAGCACCCTCAACCTTTCCTCGTAAGACCTACTCTCCATTCCAGGCAACATCCTGGTAAATCTTCTTTGCACCTTTTCCAAAGCTTCCACATCCTTCCTAAAATGAGGCGACCAGAACTGTACACAGTACTCCAAATGTGGCCTTACCAAAGTTTTGTACAGCTGCATCATCACCTCACGGCTCTTAAATTCAATCCCTCTGTTAATGAACGCGAGCACACCATAGGCCTTCTTCACAGCTCTATCCACTTGAGTGGCAACTTTCAAAGATGTATGAACATAGACCCCAAGATCTCTCTGCTCCTCCACATTGCCAAGAACTCTACCGTTAACCCTGTATTCCGCATTCATATTTGTCCTTCCAAAATGGACAACCTCACACTTTTCAGGGTTAAACTCCATCTGCCACTTCTCAGCCCAGCTCTGCATCCTATCTATGTCTCTTTGCAGTCGACAACAGCCCTCCTTACTATCCACAACTCCACCAATCTTCGTATCATCTGCAAATTTACTGACCCACCCTTCAACTCCCTCATCCAAGTCATTAATGAAAATCACAAACAGCAGAGGACCCAGAACTGATCCCTGCGGTACGCCACTGGTAACTGGGATCCAGGCTGAATATTTGCCATCCACCACCACTCTCTGACTTCTATCGGTTAGCCAGTTCGTTATCCAACTGGCCAAATTTCCCACTATCCCATGCCTCCTTACTTTCTGCATAAGCCTACCATGGGGAACTTTATCAAATGCCTTACTAAAATCCATGTACACTACATCCACTGCTTTACCTTCATCCACATGCTTGGTCACCTCCTCAAAGAATTCAATAAGATTTGTAAGGCAAGACCTACCCCTCACAAATCCGTGCTGACTATCCCTAATCAAGCAGTGTCTTTCCAGATGCTCAGAAATCCTATCCTTCAGTACCCTTTCCATTACTTTGCCTATCACCGAAGTAAGACTAACTGGCCTGTAATTCCCAGGGTTATCCCTAGTCCCTTTTTTGAACAGGGGCACGACATTCGCCACTCTCCAATCCCCTGGTACCACCCCTGTTGACAGTGAGGACGAAAAGATCATTGCCAACGGCTCTGCAATTTCATCTCTTGCTTCCCATAGAATCCTTGGATATATCCCGTCAGGCCCGGGGGACTTGTCTATCCTCAAGTTTTTCAAAATGCCCAACACATCTTCCTTCCTAACAAGTATTTCCTCGAGCTTACCAATCTGTTTCACACTGTCCTCTCCAACAATATCGCCCCTCTCATTTGTAAATACAGAAGAAAAGTACTCGTTCAAGACCTCTCCTATCTCTTCAGACTCAATACACAATCTCCCGCTACTGTCCTTGATCGGACCTACCCTCGCTCTAGTCATTCTCATATTTCTCACATAGGGATGGCGCATTCTCCCGACCCTTGGAGGTGGACAGGGCTCACAAAGCACTCGCGAGGAAGCTGCGAATGGGAGACCCCCCACCTCCCCCCCGAGGGCAATGGTGGTGAGATTCCACAGGTATTTGGATAAGGAGCGTATTTTATAGTGGGCCAAGCAGACACGGAGCTGTAAATGGGAGAACAGCATCCTGCGGATCTATCACGACCTGAGTGCGGACGTGGCCAGGAGAAGAGCGGGGTTTAATCTGATCAGGTCGACCCTTTTTTTAAAAAACAATTTTATTGAGGTATTGTTTGGCATTGTAAACAGTTACAGATAACAGAACATCAATATAAAACCAATACTTAAATCAAACCATACTGCACATGCCCGCTCCTCTCCCCTAGACACTACCCGCCTATTTATCCCTCGTACTCTACTCTAATCCCCGCTCCTCCCCCCCCCCCCCCCCCCCCCCCGCCGACGTTCACTCTCCCGCGAAGAAGTCGATGAATGGTTGCCACCTTCGGGCGAACCCCAATACAGAGCCCCTCAAGGCGAACTTAATTTTTTCCATACCCAGAAAACTTGACATGTCCGAAAGCCATAGTTTGGTCTTCGGGGGTTTTGAGTCCCTCCATGGCAGCAGCATTCACCGCTGGGCTATTAGGGAAGCAAAGGCCAGAACATTGGCCTCTTTCTCCCCCTGGACTCCCGGGTCTTCCGAAACCCCGAAAATTGCCACCCCTGGACTCATCACCACCCTTGTTTTCAGCACCCGGGACATGACCCCCGCAAATCCCTCCCAGTACCCCCTAAGCTTAGGACATGCCCCAAACATGTGAACATGGTTCGCTGGTCCTCCCGCGTATCGAGCGCATTTGTCCTCTACCCCAAAGAATTTGCTCATCCGAGCTACCGTCATGTGGGCCCGGTGAACGACCTTAAACTGAATCAGCTGAGCCTGGCACATGTTGCGGTTGAGTTTACCCTACTCAGAGCCTCCGCCCACAGCCCGTCCTCCATCTCCCCGCCAAACTCCTCCTCCCATTTGAGTTTCAGTTCCTCCGCCTGGGACTCTTCACCCTTCATGAGCACCTTGTAGATATCCGAGACTCTACCATCTCCTCCTTCTCCTCTAGAGACTATTCTGTCCTGGATCCCTATTGGCGGGAGGCGTGGGAAGGATGGGACCTGTCTGCGTACAAAGTCCCGCATCTGTAAGTACGTAAAGTCATTTCCCCTTAAGAGCCCAAATTTCTCCTCCAAGCCCCTCAAACTCGCAAAGCTCCCCTCCAGGAACATATCGCCCACCCTCCCCAACTCCGCCCACCGCCATGTTCGAAACCTTCCATCCATGTTCCCGGGGGCGAATCGATGGTTATCACATATTGGAGCCCAGGCAGATGCATCCACTACCCTTACGTGCCTCCTCCACTGGCCCCATATCCGCAGGGCCACCCCCACTACCGGGCTGGTGGAGTACCTGGCCGGCGACAGCGGTAGGGGAGCAGTGAGCAGGGCTGCCAAACTGGTGCCCCTGCATGAAGCCACCTCCACTCGTTCCCAGATAGACCCCGTACCCACCATCCACTTCCTTACCATGGCTATGTTAGCCACCTAGTAGTAGTTGATCAGACTCGGCAATGCCAGTCCCCCCTAGCTGCGGCTCCTTTCAAGCATCGCCTTCTTCACCCGCGGGGATTTTCCCGCCCAGATAAAGCTCATGATGATTTTGCCAGTCCTTTTGAAGAAGGACCGTGGTATAAAGATCGGGAGGCACTGGAAGATGAACAGAAATCTAGGGAGGATTGTCATCTTTACAGTCTGCACCCTCCCCGCCAGTGACAGCGGGAGTGCATCCCATCTCCAAAACTCCCTCTTCATTTGTTCCACCACCCTAGTCAAATTTATTTATGCAACCTGCCCCAGTCTCGTGCCACCTGTATCCCCAAGTACCGGAAACTTTCCCCAACCAGCCTAAATGGCAGCTCCTTCAGTCTATTCTCCTGGCCCCTTGCCTGCACCACAAACATCTCACTCTTGGCCATATTTAATTTGTACCCTGAAAACCGGCCGAACTTCCTCAATGTTTCCAGTATATTTCCCATCCCGGCCAGTGGGTCCGACATGTACAGGAGCAGGTCGTCCGCATAGAGACAGACCCTATGTTCCACCATCCCCCTAGTCATTCCCTTCCACCCCTTCGCAGCTCTCAACGCCATCGCCAACGGTTCTATGGCCAGCGCGAACAGCAACGGGGAGAGTGGGCACCCCTGCCTGGTCCCGCGGTGTAGTCTGAAATAATCTGACATTATCCTGTTCGTCCTAACGCTAGCTTTTGGGGCCTGGTACAATAGTCTGACCCAATTAACCAGTCCCTCCCCGAACCCGAACCGTCCAAGCACCTCCCACAAATAGCCCCACTCCACCCGGTCGAAGGCCTTCTCAGCGTCCATTGCCACCACCACCTCCACCTCCTTGCCCGTCGGGGGCATCATGATCACATTAAGCAATCTTCTCAAGTTAGCTGTCAGCTGCCTGCCTTTCAGAAACCCTGTCTGATCGTCCCCAATCACCTCCGGTACGCAGTCCTCAATTCTAATCGCCAGGACCTTGGCCAGGAGCTTGGCATCCACATTGATCAGGGAGATTGGCCTGTATGACCCGCAGGATTCCGGCTCCTTGTTCCGCTTCAGTATCAGCGAGATGGTGGCTTGCGACATCGTCGGTGGCAGGGTCCCTCTGTCCCTTGCCTCATTAAAAACCCTAGTCAGGACCGGTCCCACTATCTCCGAGAGCTTCTTGTAAAACTCTACTGGGTATCCATCCGGTCTCGGGGCTTTCCCTGACTCCATGGCCTTTAGGCCCCCCAATACCTCCTCCGCTCTAATCGGGGCCCCCAGCCCGTCCACTAGTCCCCTGCCTACTTTTGGGAAGGTTAGTCCATCCAGGAACCTTTTCATCTCCTCCGGCTCTTCCGGGGGTTCTGAAGTGTACAGCTTACTATAGAAGTCCCAAAATACCTTATTCAGTCCTGCCGGGTCCTCCACTCTGCTCCCCTCCCCATCAACCACTCTACTTATATCCCTGGTCGCCTCCCTCTTCCTGAGTTGCTGCACTAGCAATCTACTGGCTTTCTCCCCATGCTCATACACCACTCACCTTCCTAAGTTTTTCCACGGCCCTACTCGTGGATAGCACCCCCAGTTCTGCCTGCAATCTCCGTCTCTCCCGGAGTAGGTCCTCCCCCGGGGACCCCGCATGCTCGGTCGACCCTTTTTAAGTAAAAGGTGAAGTTCGGACTGCTGTATCCGGCCCGTTTCTGGGGCACGTACGAGGAGCAACATTTTTATTTCGAGCCACCTGAGGAAGTGAGGACTTTGCGAAAAGGAAAGGACTGATGGGCGGACTGAGAACTTTGAACTTTGCTGCAACATTCATGTTTAAAAAAGTTTCTCGTTTTTTTGTTTTGTGGACGCTATTTGTAATACCTTCTGTATTGATTTGGGGCCAGTTGCAGAGCTGAGAGTTAAAGTTAACATTTGCACTGTTGGGGGAATGGAGGTGTGTTTGTTCAGATGCTGGATCTCTTGCTTGATCCTTTCTTTGTTTAGTGTTTTTTTTTTCTGTCGGGCAATTGTGTTGGGATTGTTTGTCAGTTGAATATGTGTGTAAGGAGGTGGGGAGGGAACAATAGGTGGGAGAATGTCTGGCGCCAGGGGTGGGGGCCACCAAGCTAGCTGGGCGGGCTAGCTCACGGAAGCGTAGTGGGGGTTGAGCAGATGTTAGGTTTATCAAAGAGGGCGATTTACATTGTGCTGATACTGGGGGGGGGATGTTCTGCTGACGAGGGAGGGACTGTTGCTGAGGGACAGAGAGGAGGGATCGGGGGCGGAGGCTGCCTGGGGGCGGGTCGGTGGAGGCACGGGGCGCGGGCTGGTGACTGGCCCAAGAAAGGTGATGGCTGGTCAGTGAAGGGGGCGGGGGGGTGGTGGGGATGAGCCCCCCAACTCGGCTGATCACCTGGAATGTACGAGGGCTAAATGGGCCGGTCAAGAGGGCACACGTGTTCGCGCAATTGAGAGGACCGAAGGCGGATGTGGTAATGCTGCAGGAGACACACCTTAGAGTAGCTGACCAGATTAGATTAAGGAAAGGTTGGGTCGGACAGGTTTTTCACTCGGGACTGGACTCGAAGACTAGAGGGGTCGCGATTCTGATCAACAAGCGGGTGGTGTTTGAGGCGGGAAGAATAGTTTCGGCTGTGGGAGGCCGGTACATTATGGTCAGTGGGAAATTGGAGGGGGTGCAGGTGATACTAGTAAATGTGTATGCACCAAATTGGGACGATGTGGAGTTTATAAAGAGGATGCTGGGGAAGATACCAGACATGGATTTGTATAAGTTGGTCATGGGAGGGGACTTCAACACAGTTATTGACCCTTGTTTAGACCGGTCAAGCTCAAAAACGGGCAGGGTGCCAGCAATGACAAAGGGACTAAAAGGGTTCATGGAGCAGATGGGGGGGGATGGAGATTTGGGCAGCCGAGTGTGAAGGAGTTCTCATTCTACTCACACGTGCATAAAGTGTACTCCCGGATTGATTTCTTTATTCTGAGCAGGGCCTTATTGAGGGGGGTGCTGGACACGGGGTACTCGGCAATCACAATCTCAGACCATGCCCCGCACTGGGTTGACCTACAGGTTAGTGACGATAGTAACCAGCGCCCGCACTGGAGGTTAGATGTGGGTCTTTTAGCTGACGAAGTGGTGTGCGGGCGACTGAGGAAATGTATTCAGAACTACCTGGAAGTCAACGACATGGGGGAAATTTCGGTAGCGGTGGTCTGGGAAGTACTGAAGGCAGTGGCTAGAGGGGAGCTGATCTTGATACTGGCCCACAGGGAGAAGGTAGACAGGGCAGAGACAGACCGACTGGTAAAGGACATACTACAGGTCGACAGGAGATATGCGGAGACCCCAGAGGCAGGACTTTTAAGGGAACAGCGGAGGCTACAGGCGGAGTTCGGCTTGTTAACCACAGGGAGGGCGGTGGAGCAGCTGAGAAAGGCGAGGGGGGCAATTTATGAGCATGGAGAGAATGCCAGCAGAATGCTTGCACAGCAGCTTAGAAAGAGAAGTAAAGGATGGAGATGGGAACCTGGTTGGAGACTCAGTAGGGGTGAATAAGGCAGTTAGGGATTTCTACAGTAGGCTGTATGGGTCGGAACCCCCAACGGGGCCAGAGGGGATGAGGCACTTCCCAGGGGGCTGAATTTCCCAAAAGTGGATGGGGTGCTGGTCGAAGGGGAGGGGGCCCTGATCGGGATGGAAGCGATAGCGGAGGGTCTGAAGGCCATGCAGTCGGGTAAAGCCCCGGGGCCGGACGGGTACCCAGTGGAGTTCTATAAAAAGTTCTCTGGGATATTGGGGCCGTTGTTGATGAGGACATTCAATGAGGCAAGGGAGAGAGGGGTGCTTCCCCCGACGATATCACAGGCCACGATTTCGCTGATCCTGAAGTGGGACAAGAACCCGGAGCTGTGTGGGTCCTACAAGCAGATATCCCTGTTGAATGTGGACGCCAAACTGCTGGCCCAACTTTTGGCCTCTAGGATTGAAGACTGTGTTCTGGACGTTATTGGGGAGGACCAGACGGGGTTTGTTACGGGAAGGCAGTTGGTGGCCAATATAAGGCTATTAAACGTGATCATGATGCCCCCGGAAGGCAGGGAGGTGGAGGTAGTGGTCGCAATGGTCGCAGAGAAGGGCTTTGATCGAGTAGAACGGGAATATCTGTGGGAGGTACTGGGATAGTTCGGATTTGGGCGGGGCTTTATTGACTGGGTCAGGTTGCTGTATCAGGCTCCTGTGGCAAGCATACGGACGAATCGGACTATTTTAGGTTGCATTGTGGGACAAGTCAGGGGTGCCTGCTCTTCTCACTGTTGTTCGCATTAGCTATAGAGCCGCTGGCAATTGCACTGAGAGCCTCAAAGGGCTGGAGGGGGCTGGTCCGGGGGCGGGGTGGAGCACAGAGTCTCACTTTACGCAGGTGATCTGCTCCTGTATGTATCGGACCCAGCAGAGGGGATGGAAGAAATCATGAGGATTCTGGGGGAATTTGGCCGGTTTTCGGGGTATAAACTAAATATGGGGAAAAGTGAGATGTTTGCGGTCTCAGCGAGGGACAGGAGAGGCGACTGGGGGAGCTGCCGTTTAGATTAATAGGGGGAAGCTTTAGGTACCTAGGCATTCAAGTGGCGCGGAAATGGGAACGGCTGCACAAACTAAATCTGGCCCAACTAGTAGACCAAATGAAGGATGATTGTCGGAGGTGGGACGTGCTCCCGCTGTCACTAGCCGGGAGGGTGCAGACAGTGAAGATGACGGTCCGCCCGAGATTCCTATTTGTGTTTCAGTGCTTCCCCATCTTTATTCCGCGGTCCTTTTTTAAACGAGCCAACAAAGTGATCACTGGCTTTGTATGGGCAGGCAAGACCCCACGAGTTAAAAAAGGGATGATTGAGCGGAGCTGGGGAGAGGGCGGGCTGGCGCTGCCAAACTTCAGTCACTACTATTGGGCGGCGAATATAGCCATGATCAGGAAGTGGGTGGTGGGGGGAGGGTCGGCATGGGAACGTATGGAGGCGGCTTCATGTAAGGGCACCAGCTTAGGGACGGTGATAACGGTGCCTCTGCCGTTCCCGCCGGCACGGTACTCCACCAGCCCCATGGTGGTGGTGGCCCTGAGAATCTGGGGGCAATGGAGGAAGCATATGGGAGCAGAGGGAGCATTGGTTTGGTCTCCAATTTGTAATAATCACCGGTTTGCCCCGGGAAAGATGGGGGGGTTTTCGGAGATGGTAGAGAGCAGGGATTGAGAGGATGGGGGATATATTTATAGAGGGGAGCTTTCCTAGCTTGAGGGAGGAGAAATTTGGACTGGCGAGGGGAAATGAATTCAGGTACCTGCAAGTGTGGGACTTACTATGCAGGCAACCTTCCCACTCCTACCACCAAGGGGGATACAGGACAGGGTAGTTTCCAGAGGGTGGGTGGGAGAAGGGAGGGTCTCTGACATTTACAAGGAACTTATGGGGTCAGAGGAGATGCAGACTGGGGAGCTAAAGCGCATGTGGGAAGAGGAGTTGGGAGGAGAGATAGAGGACAGTCTATGGGCAGTCGCGTTGAGTCGAGTCAACGTGTCCACAACTTGTGCCAGGCTCAGCCTAATACAATTCAAGGTCGTTCACCGGGCTCACATGACAGTGGCCCGGATGAGCAGGTTCTTTGGGGTAGAAGGTAGGTGTGCAAGGTGTGCGGGGGGGGGGGTATGCGAATCCAGGAGGAGAAAAGGCAAATGTTTTGGCCTTTGCTTCTCTGGTAGCCCGAAGATGGACATTATTAGCTTGTAGGGACTCAAAGCCCCCGAAGTCGGAGACCTGGCTATCGGACATGGCTAGCTTTCTCTGTTTGGAGAAAATCGCCTTGAGAGGATCAATGTCAGGGTTCACCCGGAGGTGGCAACCGTTCGTCGACTTCTTTGCGGAAAATTAAACGTCAGCAGAAGGGGGGGGGGGGGGGCGGGGGTTAGTTTAGCTTAGAGTAGGGGGTTAATAAAGGATGAACCTGGAAGGGAGGAAGATGGCTTTTGCACTACATTTAGAGATTCATGTATATTGTTTATTTGGTTGTCGCTGTAAAACCAAAAAATACCTCATTAAAATGTTTATTAAAAAAAAATTCAACACTTATATACAACAATCAACATCTGACCAACAAGACCATGTAGAATCTACAAGGTACATGAGAAATAATTAAAACAGTGCCATCTGGTAGCTCTGAAGCAAGCCGTGCCTAGAGGAAAGAGCCGGCCGTAACAATACCTCATAAAACTATCCAAAGCCTTACTGATGGTCGAGTAGGTTATGACAAGCTAGGGTGCAGCGAGCCACACGGACCAATAAGACTCAGGTCTAAATTTTTGATCATGCTGAATCTCTGCTGGGAAAACACTTAGATTGCAACACGTCTGGGCTAGACAGGTAAAAACCTTCCAGTTTCAATTACTCAACAGAACAATGCTGTTCCATAGGCATGAGGGAACGTCTTCCTGAGGTATCCTTTTTTTCAACTTCTTGCTGCACACCACTGCCTGACAGCAAGGTATCATTCTTCAAAGGTCTGGCTGTCTTTTTGGTATCTGCATCAAGGAACCAAAATGGTGGATGTCGGATAAATAGAGGTGAACACTCAAACGTGGCATCACAGTCAGCACAGAGGGAAGAACGGAAGGGTTACGTAAGTTACAGATAAGTATTTAGCTCATTGGTCAGTAAAAATGACCCGGTAATCTGTTTTTGAGAGATTGTTGAGAGGTAAATATTGGCTAGGACGCTTGCGCTAATTCCCAACTGCCCTTCAAAATAGTCTTTTGCGATCTCGTGGATTAATTGTAGAGCATCAACGTCGGTTTAACGCCCAATCCGAAAGATGGAACCTCCAATAGTGCAGGACTCTCTCAGCACTGCACAAGGGCAAAGACCTAAGTTTTTAATCATGAGTCTCTGAAGTCACAACCCTCTAATACACAGAAGGAGCAGTAGGCCATTTGGTCCCTCAAGCCTGCATCCCCAATTATTAACACCATGGCTGGTCTGATTGTTGCCTCAACTCTACTTTCCTGTCTATAGCATTTGACACCCTTATCAATCAAAAAATCTAATTCAACCTTAAAAATATTCAACTTCCACTGCCCATGGGAAGAGTATCCCTCAACAAAATAACCTGAGAAAACAAAATTTTCCTCATCTGTCTTAAATGGGAGTCCCCTTACTTTTACACTGTTATCTGATTCTGGTCTCTCCCACCAGGGAGGACAATGCTTTCAATATCTACCCTGTCAAGTTCCCTCAGAATCTTATAGGATCACCTCTCATTTCATCTAAACTCCAATGGATACAGGCCCAACCTATCCAACCTTTTCTCATAAGTTAACCCGTTTGTCAGGAAGCATTCATGGGAATATTCTCTGTACTGCGACATGCTTCTGGAATCATGAAGACCAAAACTACCCTGATGTGGTCTCACCAATGCCCGATATACTGCAGCAAAATTTTCCCACTGTAATATTCATTTCCCTGGCACTAAATGGCAACATGCCATTTGCCTTCCTAATCACTTACTGCAACTACATACTAATGATGATTGTGATTTGTGCACTAGGAAATCCCAGTCCCTCTGTACCACAGAGTTCTGCAATATCTCTCTATTTAAATACACTACTTTTCTCATTTCCCTGCCAAAGTGGACAAGTTCACATTTTCCTACATTCCATTTAGTGAGGTCATCTATTCCTTATGCAATCAATGCAGAAGCAATGATCAAAGAAGCATCTGGAGATTACAGAGCACTTGTAGCAAGTAGCGAAGGATTACAAGAACTAATGGATAGACAAGTAACAGCATACATGAACTTTGGAATGAAAGTGAACATTGGGAAAACCAAAGTGATGCATATCTCAAGATCACCAAGAAATATTCATATACTCATAGAAGGAAAAGAACTGAAACAAGTACAAGAATTCAAGTGTTGAGCAAAGCATTATATTTGCAGACGGAAGATGCACCACAGAAACAAGAACAGGAATGTTGATGGGAAAGGCCGTATTCGATCAGAAGAAATAGTTGTGATGCACGATCCATGACCACTAAAGCGAGATTGTAGTCCAACTGAAGGCTTTAATAAGCTAGATGTTTCCCCCAGCAGCTCAGGTATAGAATGAAGGCTGCTGGGGCGGCACGGGCTCTTATACCCCGTCTGGCAGGGGGGAGCTACCATACAGTTTGACCAATGGGAAACATACAATATCTACCAAAGGTGTTCCAGCATTACCAGGTACCGTAATACCTCTACAGACTACCACATTCACCCCCTGTTAAAACAGAGTCCGGCGGGGGTGGTGGCCTGACATTACAGCATGGTAACGTGGTAGAAATTATTTTTTTAAAAAAAATATGTTTTATTGAAATTTTTTTCCCAAACAACAATTTTTCCCCTCTTACAAAGCAAACGCAACAATAACAATACAGAAATTTTTAACAATACACAAGTAACAAAACCCCTTTATCTTTGACCTAAACTAAACTAAACCCACCCCCTCCCCCCCCCCCCCCCCCCCCTGGGTTGCTGCTGCTGGTCATCTGTCTTCCCTCTAACGTTCCCCTAGGTAGTCGAGAAATGGCTGCCACCGCCTGGTAAACCCTTGAGCCGATCCTCTCAGGGCAAACTTTATCTGCTCCAGTTTAATGAACCCCGCCATATCATTTACCCAGGCCTCCAGTCCGGGGGGTTTCGCCTCCTTCCACATGAGTAGGATCCTGCGCCGGGCTACTAGGGACGCAAAGGCCACAACGTCGGCCTCTTTCGCCTCCTGCACTCCCGGCTCTTCCGCAACTCCAAATAGAGCTAACCCCCAGCCTGGTTTGACCCGGGCCTTCACCACCCGCGAAATCACTCCCGTCACTCCCTTCCAATACCCTTCCAGTGCCGGACACGCCCAAAACATATGTGCGTGGTTTGCCGGGCTCCCGCCACACCTCCCACATTTGTCCTCCACTCCAAAGAACCTGCTCAATCTTGCTCCCGTTATGTGTGCTCTATGTAGCACCTTAAATTGAATCAGGCTAAGCCTGGCGCATGAGGAAGAGGAATTTACCCTGCTTAGGGCATCAGCCCACATACCCTCCTCTATCTCCTCCCCTAGTTCTTCTTCCCACTTTCCTTTTAGTTCGCCCACCGACTCCTCCCCCTCTTCCCTCATCTCTCGGTAAATCTCTGACACCTTGCCCTCTCCGACCCACACCCCTGAAAGCACCCTGTCCTGTATCCCCTGTGTCGGGAGCAACGGAAATTCCCTCACCTGTTGTCTAGTAAACGCCCTCACCTGCATATATCTCAAGAAATTTCCCCGGGGCAACTTATACTTTTCCTCCAATGCTCCCAAGCTCGCAAAAGTCCCATCTATAAATACATCTCCCACCCTCCTAATTCCCAACTGGTACCAGCTCTGAAATCCTCCATCCATTCTTCCTGGGGCGAACCTATGGTTGTTCCTGATTGGGGACCCCACCAGGGCTCCCCGCACCCCTCTCTGTCGCCTCCACTGTCCCCAGATATTCAATGTTGCCGCCACCACCGGGTTCGTGGTAAACTTTTTAGGTGAGATCGGTAGCGGCGCCGTCACCAGCGCCTCTAAACTCGTCCCTTTACAGGACTTTCTCTCCAGTCTTTTCCACGCCGCTCCCTCGCCCTCCATCATCCATTTACGTATCATTGCCACATTGGCGGCCCAATAGTAATCGCCCAAGTTCGGTAGTGCCAATCCTCCTCTGTCCCTACTACGCTGAAGGAACCCCCTCCTTACTCTCGGAACTTTCCCTGCCCACACGAAGCTCGTGATGCTCCTGTCTATTGTATTAAAAAAGGTCTTGGTGATTAGTATAGGGAGACATTGAAATACAAATAAGAACCTCGGGAGGACCATCATCTTAATTGCTTGCACCCTGCCCGCCAGCGATAGAGGCTGCATGTCCCACCTCTTGAAGTCCTCCTCCATTTGTTCTACCAACCGTGTCAGATTAAGTCTGTGCAAGGTTCCCCAGCTCCTAGCGATCTGAATCCCCAGGTATGGGAAGTTTCTTTCCACTTTCCTTAGAGGCAACCCTTCTATCTCTCTACTCTGGTCCCCTGGATGTATCACAAATAATTCACTCTTCCCCATGTTTAGCCTATACCCCGAGAAATCCCCGAACCCCCTCAAAATTCGCATAACCTCTATCATCCCCCCCGCTGGGTCCGACACGTATAACAATAGGTCATCCGCGTATAACGAGACTCGGTGTTCTTCTCCCCCTCTAATCACCCCTCTCCATTTCCTGGAGTCTCTCAACGCCATGGCCAGAGGTTCAATTGCCAACGCGAACAACAATGGAGACAGCGGGCATCCCTGTCTTGTTCCCCTCTTTAGTCGGAAATACTCCGATCTATGTCGACCTGTAACTACGCTTGCCGTTGGAGCCCCTTAAAGAAGTCTAACCCAACTAATAAACCCGTTCCCAAACCCAAACCTCCTTAACACTTCCCATAAATACTCCCACTCCACCCTATCAAATGCCTTCTCTGCGTCCATTGCCGCCACTATCTCTGCCTCCCCCTCCACTGGGGGCATCATTATCCCCCCTAATAGTCGTCGCACGTTAACATTCAGTTGTCTCCCTTTTACGAACCCTGTCTGGTCTTCGTGCACCACCCCCGGGACACAGTCCTCTATCCTCGATGCCAGTACCTTTGCCAACAATTTGGCGTCCACGTTCAATAATGAAATGGGTCTATAGGACCCGCACTGCAACGGATCTTTATCCCTCTTCAAAATTAACGATATCGTCGCCTCCGACATCGTCGGGGGTAGAGTCCCCCTTTCCTGGCCTCATTGAACGTCCTCACCATCAACGGGGCCAACAAGTCCACATATTTTCTGTAATACTCCACCGGGAACCCGTCTGGTCCTGGGGCCTTCCCTGCTTGCATGCTTCCCAGTTCCTTAATAACCTCGTCCACCCCAATCGGTGCCCCCAGGCCTACCACCCCCCGCTCCTCCACTTTCGGGAACCTCAATTGGTCCAGGAACTGCCGCATCCCCTCCTCTCCCTCTGGGGGTTGAGACCTATACAGTTCCTCATAGAAGGTCTTGAACACCTCATTTATCTTTCCTGCCCTTCGCACCGTGTCTCCCTTTTCATCTCTAATTCCTCCTATCTCCCTCGCTGCTGCCCTCTTTCGCAATTGATGAGCCAACAGGCGACTAGCCTTTTCCCCATATTCATACCTCCTCCCCTGTGCCTTCCTCCACAGTACCTCCGCCTTTCTGGTGGTCAGAAGGTCAAATTCCGTCTGGAGTCGTCTCCTTTCCCTGTACAATTCCTCCTCCGGGGTCTCTGTAAATTCCCTATCCACCCTTAAAATCTCCCCCAGTAATCTTTCCCTTTCCTTGGCCTCTGTTTTCCTTTTGTGGGCCCCAATGGAGATCAGCTCTCCTCTGACCACCGCTTTTAGTGCTTCCCATACCACTCCCACAGGGACCTCACCATCGTCATTGACCTCCAGGTATCTCTCAATACACCCCCGCACTCTTGCACACACTCCCTCATCCGCCATCAGTCCCACATCTAATTGCCAGAGTGTTCTCTGCTCCCTTTCCTCTCCTAATTCCAGGTCCACCCAATGTGGGCCATGATCCGAAACCGCTATGGCTGAGTACTCAGCTTCTTCCACCCTAGAGATCAACGACCTTCCCAAAACAAAAAAATCTATCCGGGAGTACACTTTATGGACATGGGAGAAGAAGGAAAACTCCCTAGCCCTAGGTCTAAGAAATCGCCATGGATCCACTCCCCCCATTTGGTCCATAAACCCCTTAAGTACCTTGGCCGCTGCCGGCCTTCTTCCGGTCCTTGAGCTGGATCTATCTAGCCCGGGTCCAGCACCGTATTAAAGTCCCCTCCTAAAATCAAGTTTCCTACCTCCAAGTCCGGTATACGCCCCAGCATCCGTCTCATAAATCCCGCATCGTCCCAGTTTGGGGCATACACATTAACCAACACGACCTCCATTCCCTCCAGCCTGCCACTCACCATTACATATCTACCTCCGCTATCTGCTACGATGTTCTTTGCTTCAAATGCTACCCGTTTCCCCACCAAAATGGCCACCCCTCTATTCTTTGCGTCCAGTCCTGAGTGGAACACCTGCCCCACCCATCCTTTCCTTAGCCTAACTTGGTCCGCCACCTTTAGGTGCGTCTCTTGGAGCATAACCACGTCTGCCCTTAGTCCTTTCAAATGCGCGAGCACTTGGGCCCTTTTTATCGGTCCGTTCAGGCCTCTCACGTTCCACGTGATCAGCCTCACTAGGGGGCTACCTGCTCCCATCCCGTGTCGACTAGCCATTACCTTCTCTAGGCCAGTCCCATATCCCGCCTCCGCGCTCCCGCTCGCTCCCCCAGCGTCGCACACCATCCCCGCCCACCCACTCTTTAGCCATTTCCTTTTGGATTTCCGCAGCAGCAACCCAGTTGTACCCCCCCCCCCCCCCCCCCCCCCCGCTAGATCTCTTTCTAGCATGATTGCTCCCCCATATTACTTCCGTAAGTCAGCTGACTTCAACTGACCCCGGCTACTCCTGCTCACTCCTCGACCCCCCCGTGTGGGGAACTCCCATCCGCCTTGCGCCTGTCTTCCCGCCTTATTCTTTCTGGCGCGGGAACATCCCTTTACCTGACCCGCCTCTTATGGCGCAGCGCCCTTTCCCCTCCCCCTCCCCTTCCCCATTCTCCAACTATGTCCCGTCTTTCCCCCCTCACCGGCGCCCACATTTCCCCAATGTCTCCCCCCTTCCCAATTTACTTCTCAATTAACTTCAACCATAACATTAACAATAACATTTCCTGCAGCATCAGTCCCTCAGTTCCGATCCAATTTCTCTTCTTTGATGAAGGTCCATGCTTCCTCCGCCGTCTCAAAATAATGGTGTCTCTCCTGACACGTGACCCATAGTCTTGCCGGCTGCAGCATCCCGAACGTCACCTTCCTTTTATGCAACACCTCTTTGGCTCGGTTGAAGCTCGCCCTCCTTCTCGCCACCACCGCACTCCAATCCTGGTATACCCGTACCACTGCATTCTCCCATCTGCTACTCCGCACCTTTTTCGCCCATCTCAGGACCTCTTCTCTATCCTTAAGGCGGTAAAATCGGACGATTATCGCCCTGGGTGGTTCTCCCGCTTTTGGTCTTCTCGCCGGAATCCGATTTGCCCACTCCACCTCCAAGGGGCCCGTAGGGGCCTCAGCACCCATCAGTGAGCTCAGCATCGTACTTGCGTACGCTCCACAGTCCACTCCTTCCACACCCTCAGGGAGACCCAGTATCCGAAGGTTCTTCCTTCGCGCTCCATTTTCTAGGGCTTCGATCCTTTCAGTACACTTTTTATGAAGTGCCTCGTGCGTCTGTGTCTTAACCGCCAGGCCCAGGATCTCGTCCTCAATATCTGTCACCTTTTGCTCCACCACGCGGAGCTCTGTCTCTTGGGTCTTTAATGTCTCCTTGAGCCCCTCAATTGCCTGTAGCAACGGGGTCAGCACCTCCCTCTTCAGCAGCTCCACGCACCGTCTCACAATTTCATCCTGCTCAGGCCCCCATGTCGCCTGCGCTTTCTCCGCCGCCATCTTGTACTTCTCTCTTTCTGACCCTTTGGTCGACGATTCCTCGCGCTGCAGCCGCCGCCGCCGGTTTTTTCCTCCTTCGTTTGGGGGGGACTCCCTTCTCACACACCCCACACCGGGTTGCGTCGTCGAAAAATTCCCCGTTGGGGCTCTTAAAAGAGCCCGAAGGTCCGTCGGAGCTGGAGCCGCCGAAGCGTGCGGCTAGCTAGGTATCACCGCAACCGGAAGTCCCTTCAGTGGCCTTGATGAGGTCTTTTCACAGTTGTTCCCTCTGCTGCTAGAATTCACCTTTGATACAGGCCCTCAGGTCAGCTTGCAGCTTTAAGCTTGCCCTTTCCCCGCCTGCATGCTGGAAGAGGCCCTGTTTATCCTGCAGTTGCAGCCAAATCTTTTAATGTTTCTGCCGTGTCTGGGAACCCAGAGACATACCCTTACTGGGGGACACTGTCGGGGGAATATTGCAGCCTTCTTCCCACACCGGGAAATGTCAAACAAATGCCGTGGGGGCCCTGTAACGAGCCCAAAAGTCCGTTCCAAGCAGGAGCTGCCGAATATGCGACCTAGCTCTGCATAGCCGCACCCGGAAGTCCCACGTGGTAGAAATTATAATTATGGAGGTACCGTAATACCTCTGTACAGCGTTTTGTAATTATTTACAATTCTATTTCCTATTTATTATTCATAATTAAGTATACACTTTAAAATGAAGCAATCAGTCGATCGGGGGCCCTGGTCGTCCTCTGTGATCGTTGAAGCTTCGGTGGTGACTCCGGTGGAGGCTCGGGCGTCTGTGACTCCGGGAGCGTGGCCTCGATCCTGTGGCAGCTTCGACACCCCTAGATGGCGCTGGTGGGGAAAACGGTAGACCTGGGAAGGGAGCGTCTGCGGGGTGCGTCGGTGGGTGGGGGGGCTTAGACGGGGCCGGCGGAAGGACCGACCCTCCTGTAAGGTGCACAGGTGGGAGGGAGGGTGGGACTGGTGGCTGGAGTGTGCGTGGGGCTCCGGCGAGCGCCAAGTCTCGTAGGGAGACCGTATCTTGTCGGCCGTCGGGGTACGCCACGTAGGCGCACTGGGGGTTAGCGTGGAGAAGATGGACCCTCTCGACCAATGGGTCCGACTTGTGCACCCGCACGTGTTTTCAGAGCAGGATGGGTCCGGGAGCTGCCAGCCAGATTGGGAGTGAGGTCCCAGAGGAGGACTTCCTGAGGAAGACAAGGAGACATTCGTAAGGTGTTTGGTTGATTGTGGTACACAGCAGTGACCGGATGGAGTTGAGGGCATCCGGGAGGACTTCCGGCCAGCGGGAGACTGGGAGATTCCTGGACCGTAGGGCCAGTAGGACGGTCTTCCAGACCATTCCGTTCTCCCTCTCTACCTGTCCGTCACCCCGAGTGTTGTAACTGGTCGTCCTGCTCGAGGTGATGCCCTTGCTGAGCAGGAATTGACGCAGTTCATCGCTCATAAAGGAGACCCCCCTATCACTATGTATGTAAGCGGGGAACCTGAACAGTGCAAAGATGCTATGGAGGGCCTTGATGACGGTGGTTGCTGTCATGTCGGGGCAGGGGATGGCGAATGGGAACCGGGAGTACTCATCAATCACGTTCAGGAAGTACGTGTTGCGGTCGGTGGCGGGGAGGGGGCCTTTGAAGTCCACGCTGAGTCGTTCAAAGGGACGGAAGCCTTTATCGGGTGTGCTTTCTCTGGCCGATAGAAGTGCGGTTTGCACACCGCGCAGATTTGGCAGTCCCTGGTGGCTGTCCTGACCTCCTCGATGGAGTAGGGCAGGTTGCGGGTCCTGATAAAGTGAAAAAAGCGAGAGACCCCAGGGTGGCAGAGGTCCTCGTGGAGGGCTCGGAGGCGGTCCACTTGTGCGTTGGCACATGTGCCGCAGGACAGGGCATCAGGAAGCTCGTTTAGCTTCCTGGACGATACAAGATCTCGTAGTTGTAGGTAGAGAGTTTGATCTTCCACCGCAAGATCTTATCGTTTTTTATCTTTCCCACTGTGCATTATCGAACATGAAAACAACTGACCGTTGGTCAGTGAGGAGGGTGAATCTCCTGCCGGCCAGGTAATGCCTCCAATATCACACAGCTTCTACTATGGCCTGGGCCTCCTTTTCGACTGAGGAGCGGTGGATTTCGGAAGCATGGAGGGTACGTGAGAAGGCGGCCACGGGTCTGCCTGTTTGGTTGAGGGTGGCCGTCAGAGCTACGCCAGATGCGTCGCTCTCGACCTGCAAGGGGAGGGACTCGTCGATGGCGTGCATCGTGGCCTTTGCAATGTCTGCTTTGATGCGGCTTAAGGCCTGGCGAGCCTCTATTGACAGGGGAAAAACTGTGGATTGGATCAGGGGACGGGCCTTGTCCGCATAGTTGGGGACCCACTGGGCATAGTAAGAGAAAAACCCTAGGCAGCGCTTCAGGGCCTTGGAGGAGTGAGGGAGCGGGAACTCCATAAGGGGGCGCATGCGTTCAGGGTCGAGGCCTATAACTCCATTTCACACTACATAGCCGAGGATGGCTAGGCGGTCAGTGTTAAACACGCATTTATCCTTGTTGTATGTAAGGTTAAGGATCTTTGCGGTCTGGATGAATTTTCGGAGGTTGGTGTCGTGGTCCTGCTGGTCGTGGCCGCAGATGGTGACATTATCGAGATACGGGAATGTTGCCCGTAAACCTTACCGGTCAACCATTCGGCCCATCTCGCGTTGGAAGACCAAGACCCTGTTGGTGACACCGAAGGGAACTCTTAAGAAGTGATAGAGCCACCCGTCTGCCTCGAAGGCAGTATATTTGCGGTCACTAGTGCGGATGGGGAGCTGGTGGTAGGCGGACTTAAGATCCACCGTGGAGAAGACCTTGTAATGCGCGATCCTGTTTACCAGGTCGGATATGCGGGGGAGAGGGTACGCATCCAGCTGCGTAAACCTGTTGATGGTCTGACTGTAGTCGATGACCATCCTATGCTTCTCCCCGGTCTTTACCACCACTACGTGAGCTCTCCAGGGACTGTTGCTAGCTTCAATGACTCCTTCCCTCAGTAGCCTTTGGACCTCTGACCTAATAAAGATCCGATCCTGGGCACTGTAGCATCTGCTCCTAGTGGCGACGGGTTTGCAATCCGGCGTGAGGTTCGCAAACAGGGAAGGCGGATCGATCTTGAGGGTCGCGAGGCCGCAGACAGTGAGGGGGGGGGTATAGGGCCGCCGAATTTGAAAGTTAGGCTTTGGAGATTACACTGGAAGTCTAAACCTAGGAGTGTGGCCGCGCAGAGGTGGGGAAGGACGTAGAGCCGGTAATTTTTAAACTCCCTTCCCTGGACTGTGAGGTTTGCTACACAAAACCCCTTTATCTCTACTGAGTGGGAACCGGAGGCCAGAGAGATTTTTTGATTAACGGGGTGGACGAGGAGAGAACAGCGCCTTACCGTGTTGGGGTGTATGAAGCTCTCCGTGCTCCCAGAGTTGATTAAGCAGGACGTCTCGTGCCCGTTACAGATTACAGATTAATACAGTTGCTGTAGCAGTTGAGAGTGTCCGAGGCCGGGACTGATCCAGGGTCACCGAGGCTAATCTCAGCAGTTTGAGTGTTCTCTTCGGGCGGTGCGTGGTCAGCCGAGCTGGGGTCCTGGGAGTCCATCCAAGATGGCAGCTCCCATTGGTCGCACATGGCTGGGGGTGCACAAAATGGCGGTGCCCATCCTTCGAACGTGGCGTCCGCGGAACAAGATGGTGGCATCCGCAGGACAAGATGGTGGCGCCCGGGGGCCGCACGTGGCCCTGGAGTAGGAAGATGGCGGCGCACGGGGACCGTGGAGAGGTTTGTTGTGGTGGTCCGCATTCGCCGCCGGAGACCGCGGTGACCGCACGGGCCTACCACCACGAAGTGGCCCTTTTTACCGCATCCCTTGCAGGTGGATGCGCGGGCCGGTCAGCGCTGCGGGGGTGGTTTGGCCTGGCCGCAAAAGTAGCAGAGGGGCCCCCCGGGGTTGCCAGGCCGCCTTGCAGCACAAGCTTGTGGGGCGATGGGGGATGTCAAGGGGTCGGCTACGGAGGGGTTCCACGCTGCCCTGGGGGCTGCCGCGCGGTCAGGAACGTAAGCGCGGGCGTTTCTGGAGGCCACATCCAGAGAGCCTGCAAGGGCCTGTGCCTCTGTGAGGCCTAGAGTGTCTTTTTCCAGCAATCGCTGGAGGACAGCATACCTGCCACGAAAGCGTCCCGAATCAAGAGTTCTGTGTGGTCGCTCGCCGAAACATGCGGGCAGCTGCAGTTTCTCCCCAACAGCAGGTAGAATTCTTCCAGCGATTCCCCAGGGATTTGTCGCCTCATTGCTAGCAGATGTCGGGCGTAGGCCTGGTTTACCGGGCGAATATAATGTCCTTTTAGCAGCTCTATTGCTGCATCAAAGTCTTCCGCTTCCTCAATGAGGGTGTAAATTTCCGGGCTCACCCTCGAGTGCAGGACTTGCATTTTCTGTTCTCCCGTGGGTGTGTTTTCGGCTGTTCCGAGATATCCTTTAAAACACGCCAGCCAGTGCTTGAAGATTGCCGCTGAGTTCGCCGCGCGGGGGCTGAGTTGCAGACACTCCGGCTTGACTCGGAGCTCCATCCTTTTAAATCTAGCTTATTAAATTGATGCACGATCAATGGCCACTAAAGCAAGATTGTAGTCCAACTGAAGGCGTTAATAAGCTAGATGTTTCCCCCAGCAGCTCAGATACAGAATGAAGACTGCTGGGGCGGCACAGGCTCTTATACCTCGCCTAGCAGGGCGGAGCTACCATACAGTTTGACCAATGGGAAACATACAATATCTACCAATGGTGTTCCAGCATTACCAGGTACCGTAATACCTCTACAGAGACTACCACAAGTTGCTAATTTGCAGACGGAAGATGCAGCACAGAAACAAGAACAGGAATGTCGATGGGAAAGGCCGTATTCGATCAGAAGAAATAGTTGCTAATTGGAAAGCTTAATGAACTCAAGAAACAACTTGTAGAGAGCCTGCTTTGGAGTGTTCTTTTGCCTGGATGTGAAACTTGGATCTTATGGGAAGAGGAAACCAATTTGCGAAATGCTTTAAAATGAAGAGAAAGAAAAGGTTGAGTTGGACAGAGAAAGTACCAAATCATGGAAGTGCCGAGGCGAAGGAACAAACAAAGAAACTCGTTGGGCGTAATTAGGAAAAAGCAGAGTGTCTGAGTAGGGAACATCTTGAAGAGGAAATAGGCTTGTAAGAGATATTATAGAGGGAAGACCTTTAGAATCATTGCAATTAGGCTGGGAAAGAAAGAGTTTATCCAACTGCCTGGACGAAAGGATGTATGAAGTCAATGGAGTAAAAATCCAATGGCAAGATCCAGAGATCTTTATAACCCAGCCATTTACGGAACCAAGATTAGAAAAAGTGATTTCACTATGAATTATTTCACATGGATGAGGCCCGCTGGGCCTACCACTGAACTTTGGCAGCACGATCACAAGGTTTATATTTAGTAAGAATATTGGCATTAATACACTTCTGGGGGGGGCGGGAAATCACACTTAAACCAATACAGCTCTTTACTCATCACATGGAGGGAAATTCCAGCGGTAGGCACAAACAAAGATTCAGTTGGTGGACACAGAACTGCTGTATGACCAACAGAAATGAAACCTTGTTCACTGCAAGATTCAGTTTCACAAAACAATACTGGCCACCTCCGTAATACTGTATTTTGCTTCACTCAGATCCAATCAGGAAACCAAATCTCTCTGTTTCATTTGCACTCGCCCACAGTTCTGCTTTTTATAATCCACACTGGAAATCTATGAATCCATGGTATAGTTGCCAGTTGTGTTTAAAGCAAGCAGTCAGCAATATGGGCACATCTGGCACCAGTCACATGGGGCTGAATTGTTTCTGAATTCCCAGTCATCTCCTCTCTGCCAATATTTACCTGCACACACCTGCAAAAGAGGCAAGCCGATATTCTTTTGAAAAATCACAGTGAGCTTGCTGGCTCCCAGGTAAAAATACATGTTCACCATTACAAAAAGCTTAAATTTTGCCCCCCCCCCCAGTTTTTTCACCTGCATATTGCCAAGTCATACATACGCAAGGCTTTCAATAGATAAAGTAAATAATTGCAGAATATGCTCCCAAAACTTGACCATAGGTTCCTATTCAGCTGAAACTTCTTTTTAAACTGTTTGAGTTTTTTAAAAGCCGTTTGTCAGATTTTCCAAGTATTGTTGGTTCATGTGCATGTTTCAGCATTGTAGCCAGCTAAGCAGGGCTGGAATGTGCTGGGATTTACAGCACAGAAATGGGCCCTTTGGCCAGCGGGTCTGTGTGGATGTTTGTGCCTTCTCTCGGTCTATTTCATTTTCCCCAATTAGAAACCTCAGATATTCTTGCAGTTTGTCCTTCTGTACACTTTAAAATTTTGGCGGGATTCTCCGTTGGGAGCCCAGCTCGCTACCGCTGCCAGCGAGGACGGAGATTTTGGTGCTCAGCCAAATCTCCATTCACTGCAGCCGGAGCAGAGAATCCCGCCGGCGTGAAGGAACAGAGAATCAAAGTCTATAACTGCACACATGGTCTTCTGTGAAGAAATGAATCTGATTGTTTCTAACTGGGAACTACTCAAGAGCAGAGAAAAAAAACAATGGGGTCGATTTTCTGGCCACGTTGCAGATCCCGCTATGTCTGGAGAATCCTGGAAGAGCCCCTAAATGGGTTCCCAACAGGCACCGAACAGAGTACCAGCTCCCAGTCCATTGCAGCAGATATAACCTGTTTCAAGCCCAGCGAAGGCATGAATCAGATTAACGTATTTAAATAAGCACTTAAATATGCTTTTGGTCAGTTGTAAGTCGGATTCTCCCAGCTCCCGGTATTCTCCACCACCCCCTCCCACCAGCGCAGCGTGGGGCCAGCAGAAATTACTACAGTTCTCCAGATGACCACGACAAGGGGCTCGAAGGCCATTTGGAGCCCCGGGTGGTCGGGAACATGGCAGGGGCAATGTGGGTGCCAGTTTGACACTGCCAAGTGTAGGGTATTTGGCTATGCCATAGCTGGGTGTCTGGTACCTGCGATCGGAGTTGGGACCTGATGCCAGCTGGAATGGGGACGGGGTGGGGTCTGAAAGGAGACCCTTTGGGAGGGCCCCGGTCAGTGATCCTTTGGGGGCGGGCGGGGGGGGGGGGGGGGGGGGGGGTGGAGAGTAGGGGTTAACGCTAGCAAGGACGGTTGGTCAGGTATGGGGTCACTGAAGCCCAAATTCCTGTGATGTTGTGGGGAGGGGGAGAGCTGCACTGTCACTTTGAAGTGACTTGAAGGACTTCTGCAGAACCGGGCTTGCCTGCATCTGCGGGTCCCACACTCACTTTTTCGGCATATTCACCCCTGGCTCCAAAGAAATGGCTAAGTGTGGGAAGACCGCGATGGGAATCGTGCTGGAATAGCCAGCGCAATGTGCACCAGTTTTCCCACCCAAAATTACACTTAGCCATTTTTTAGGAGAATTCACCCATTTCCTCCATATTCAGGATCAAAGCAAATCTTTGGACACAAATAGACAGTCAACCTGCGAGTACCACTGAGACTCCATCAGAATGCACTTGTGTAAAGACAATTTCTCCTTGTTCAAAGTGGGCAAAGAAAGGACCCATGTTTTACTGGTCTATTGTCGATCAAATGAAGAATGCAGAAACCTGGGCAGATTAAGAAAAATACAGTTTTTGAGAACTTTAACCAAACATTTCCAAACCAAGTGCTGCGTGGAAATAGTCACAGGCCAGCTGGTATCAGGTTGAAGTCCTTTCAGTATGACTCCACTACCTACCTCTTAGCAAGTGCACAGATGTTGCCCCCTGCTGTTTAATTTCAGTACAATCACAGGGATAGGTAGAGAACAAGGAAGCAACAAGTGATTGGATTGGGAAATGTGAATGAGACAAGAAAGAGTTCACTTCGCCAGCACCAAAATAGTTTCAGTTTTATTCTACTCTACTTCCACTCGTCCGCTTCTGAAATCCTTTTTCTTATCCAAAGTCGGACCATCCTAATGCACTTCTAGCTCACCTCCCAACCTCCATAAATTCCAGCTTATCCAAAGCTCTGCTGTCTGTATCCTAACTTGCACCTAGTCCCATTCATCATCCCCCCTACCCTCACATGCCTACAGTATCTCCTGGTTGAGCAACGCCTCGATTTAAAAATTCACATCCTTGTTTTGAAATCCCCCCGCAGTCTCACCTTTTCCATCTCTAAACTCTTTTAACCCTCCCCTTGTTCTCTGACCTATACAAGAGCAATATGTCAAGGAGCGAGCTAGGGAAGAAAATTATAGAATGGTAACTGCACAGAAAAGAGACCATTTGGACTGTGGAGCCATGCTCGCTTTCTCTGCAACAGCAACTTAGTTAGTCCCCAGTCCTCTCTGATCTTTTCCCACAACCTTGTAAACATAATCAGGTGCCCATCCAATTCTCTTTAGTAAATCACAGTTGCACCACACTCTCGGGCACTGTATTCCCAGTCCTAACCATTTGTTGCACAAAAAGCGATTTTCCTCATGCCAACTTTGGTTCTTTTACCATTCACTTCAAATCTACAGCCACTGCTTCTCCATCCATCTGGAGAACTGCTTATCTTTCATACTCTCGCCAGAGCTCTCATGAGTTTAAGCACCTCTATTAAATCTCCTCTCAACCTTCCCAAAGGAGAACCCATTCCACCAGCCTGCCTATGTCCTCCTGAAGTCTATAACCTGACAGTTATAACCTAACTCCTGACAGTTCAGTATATTCTAAGATACATGGCAAGGTACTATAGATCTAATAATATGTGAAGAAACAGGGTTATTTAGCAATGAATCTCTGAAGGAAGATCATAAGATGACAGAATTTCATATTATGTTTGACAGTGACATGCTTAAATCAGAAACTGAGATTTTAAATTTAACCAAAGCCAATTCTGAAGTCCGAGGGATGAGCTAGTTGGCTGAGGAAGATTGGAAATGAGATCAAATGATATGACACTTGATAGTTAATGAAAAACATTTAAACACATAATTCATGATTCTCAAGAAATATACATTCCCTTGAATTACAAAAATTCTGCTGGAAAAGTGGCATTGCCAAAGCGAAGTAAAAAATACAGTACTGGATTAAAATAGTAGTAAACGTGAGGATTCGGAGAGCTTTAATAATCAGCAAATGATAACCAAGCAATTGATAGAAAGGGAGAAAACAGAATGGAAATAAACTAGCAAGAGCTTTTAAAATTATGTAAAAAGAGATCTGTTGAAGTATAATAAAAGCAAATGAGTTTTTAAACTAATAAGAATTCTGAAGAAGTCACACCGACTTGAAATGTTAACTCTCTTTTCTCTTTCCACTGATACTGTCAAACCTGCAGTTTTTCCACCCTTTTCTGTTTATGTTCCTTTAAAGAACACATGGGACGTTTACAGGCGGACACAGGAGAAATTCAAATAGGAAATAAGGGTATCGCCAAGATGTTACACATATTCAATGTCGGACACAAAAGCATACAAGAAATTGTGGGGATTTAAGGATTCCAGGATTGGAACTGTAACAAGGAAGAGAAAAAACAAGCAAGAATGGTCAGCCTGACATCAATGGTAAGGAAAATTATTATGAAGGATGTGGTAACAGGGGGGGGCACAGTGGCTAGCAATGCTGCCTCAAGGTGCTGGGGGCCCGGGTCACTGTGCATTCACCCAATGCTGGTGTTATGCAGTTACATTGTATACCTTGTGTTGCTCTATTACGTATTTTCTTTTATTTCCTTTTCTTTTCATTGGCTTAATTATCTGTTGAGCTGTTTGCGGATAAATACTTTTCACTGTACCTTGGTACACGTGGCAATAAACAAAATCCAAATCCAAATGTGAAGTTTGAACATTCTCCCAGTGTCTGCGTGGGTCCCACCCCCACAACTCAAAGATGTGCAGTGTAGGTGGATTGGCCACGCTAAATTGCACCTTAATTGGAAACAAGAATTGGGTACTCTAAATTTATAAAAAAACAAAAAAAAGAAAGGATGTGGTAACAAGGCACTTGCAAAATCACAATAAAGTCAACATAATTTCCTGAAAAAGTGTTTAACAAAGCTATTCCAGCTGTATGAAGGTGCAACTAACAGAGTAGATAAAGGGCAATCAATTGTTAGGAAAGCGTAATATTCCCCAGTACTCAAGTTAGAATTGGAGCTTTAATTGTTTAATAGACCACACTTACTGTTTGGTAGACTGCACATATTATAAATATAAAATAAAGGGGGTACAGGTAGCACTGTGGAATTGGAGGAGTAGTGATTGTAGAACACAATAAAATTGGGAGCTGAAGAAGACTTGCTTTTTAGTTCTTATTACAGGGATACCATCGGAGCTTAACAATGGTAGCAGAGGATGGTTCCTGCATGTAAGTAAAAGGGAATGCAAACTAAGATTTCTTCAGATGAAAGACTGTATTCTGAATTTTAGCCTAGAAGTGCAATGACGTGGAGGTTAGTTGATTGGCCATGCAAAATTGCCCCCTAGTGTCCAAAGATGTGTAGTTATGTTGGGTTGCGGGGATAGGAAGGGGGAGGGGGGGGGGGGGGGGACCTGTGTCGGGTGCTCCTTCAGAGGATCGGTGCGGACTCAATGGGCAGAAGGCCTATTTCTGCACTGTAGGGATTTTACGGAAAAGTGACTCAGATAAACTTGGGGAAAAAATGGCTGAATCCAAGTGTAGTGTAGTGTTGGGGTATGACTACCCACCATTGTTTGATGAGTGTCAACCCCATAACCAATGGAAAAATTAAGTTACCATGTGAACTTGGGTTATGTCCTTGCCCAAGAAAAAAAACAAGGAATGGCTATGGCACTTGGTCCTTACTGTACAAAAGCAAAATAAGATGAAAGGTATTCTCGGAATTGGATTTGGATCAGTTGGACTCAGATGAAGATTTGGATACATTATTAACTTTCATGGAGTAAATTACGTGCTTATGAGGCCTGCTCAGATTCTGACAGATTTAGAAAGTCAGAGTATACCGCCATAGAAGAATATAATGGAATTCAGCAGACTATATACTAGGCTGAAAGAATTGTGTCTAAAAATCCCTCAATCAGTACTGGCATTTAAATTATCGCAAAAGTTACAAATATGGATAGGCTTCTGGTTTTGATGGGAGTTAAATTTGCACAAAGATAAACCCTGTTACAACAAATGCCAGAGGCTCTAAGAAAGGTTCCTGGGCAAATGTTCCTTCCTGGCAGCATTCATGACACATGGGTCGATCGGCAATAAGACTATGGAAGACCGATGTTAACGGGGTGGTGAGGTGGTCCAGAAACAGGCCGCAAGTGTCAAAACGAAAGAAGATTTATAACAAAAAAATAATGAGGACAGAACCACCTTGAACAATGTCAGGAAGAATGAGTTGGGAAATTGGGAAAAATGAACCCCAGAAATGGTGAGGGTGTGGTCAATCGATGTTTTAGGTGTGATTCGAAATTCCATTATGCAATAGAATTGGGGGCAGCATGATACACCTTTCATACCTTTCCGAGAATACCTTTCATTTTATTTTGCTTTTGGGGGCGAGAGTTGGGGGCAGCACAGTAGCATAGTGGTTAGCACTGCGGCTTCACAGCTCCAGGGTCCCAGGTTCGATTCTGGCTTGGGTCACTGTCTCTGCGGAGTCTGCACGTTCTCCCCATGTCTGCGTGGGTTTCCTCCGAGTGCTCCGGTTTCCTCCCACAGTCCAAAGATGTGCAGGTTAGGTGGATTGGCCATGCTAAATTGCTCTTAGTGTCCAAAAATGTTAGGATGGGTTATTGGGTTAGGGTGGAAGTGAGGGCTTAAGTGGATCGGTGCAGACTCGATGGGCTGAATGGCCTCCTTCTGCACTGTATGTTCTATGTCTATGTCTAATAAACTGTCCAAAGTGGACTTCCGGTTGCGGCAATGCGGAGCTAAGCCGCACATTTCGGCAGCTCCCGGATAACGGATTTTTGGGCTCTCCAGCGGAGCCCCAACGGAAATTTTTTGATTCAATCCCATGTGGGAAGGTGAAGTAAGGTCCCCCCTTACGTTGTATGGCGGAGATTAACAGTGGAGCGTCGAAGAAAGAGGCTCTGGAGCAGCGGCAAAAACGAGGGGAAAAAAACAAGATGGCGGAGGGCGGAGATCGAGCAGCATGGGGGCCGGACCAGCAGGAGTTCCTCAAGCGATGTGTGGAGGAGCTTAAAAAGGAGGTGCTGGCGCCAATGCTGTTGGCGATCGAGGGGCTGAAGGAGACCCAGAAGGCCCAGGCGGTGGAGCTCCGCGTGGTGAGGGATAAAACGAATGATAACGAGGACAAGATCCTGGGCCTGGCGGTAAAGATGGAGGCGCACGAGGCGGTGCACAGGAGGTGGGCCGAGAGACTCGAGGTCCTGGAGAACAAGTCGAGGAGGAAGAATCTCCGGATTCTGGGTCTCCCCGAAGGAGTGGAGGGAGCTGATGCTGGGGCATACGCGAGTACGATGCTCCATTCGCTGATGGGTGCGGAGGCCTCTCCGAGCCCCCTGGAGCTGGAAGGGGCTCACCGCGTCCTGGCGAGGAGGCCCAAGGCTGATGAGCCGCCAAGGGCGATAGTGGCAAGGTTCCATCGCTTCGCGGACAAAGAAAGTGTTTTGAGATGGGCCAAGAAGGTGCGGAGCAGTAGATGGGAGAATGTGGTGATCCGAGTCTACCAGGATTAGAGTGCGGAGGTGGCAAAGAGGAGAGCTGGCTTCAACCGGGCCAAGGCGGAGCTGCACAAAAAAAGTGTCAGGTTCGGCATGCTGCAGCCTGCGCGACTGTGGGTCATTTATCAGGACCGACACCATTATTTTGAAACTCCAGAAGAGGCTTGGACCTTTATTCAAACGGAAAAATTGGACTCAAACTGACGGGCTGTGGTTGTGGAGGGGATGTTGGCTGTATACGGGGTTGTAAATATGGGGAAAGAATGCTTTATGGGTGGGATGATGGATGGGGATGTGGGTAGAGTTCTGGTTAAAATTCTTTTTTTTCTGTTGACGAGATAATGGGGAATGTGGGCGTCGGTGCTGGAGGGAGGTGAGACTCGGGGCTGGGGGAACTGGGATAAAGGCCGCAACAGGAGCTGCGCCACAGGGGGCGGGGCTGGTTCAGGAAAGCACGGGCTTTTTCCCACGCTGGGGGGGGGGGGGGGGGGGGGGGGGGGGGGGGAGGAGATGGAGGTGGAGGAAGGTAAGGAGGAGAGACCCCCACACGGGGAGATCAACGGGAAGGCGGGGGAAGCCGGGGTCAGCAGAAGTCAGCTGACTCACGGAAGTAGTATGGGGGGAGCAAAAGAGCTAGATGTGGATCTAGCGGGGGGAGGGGGGAGAGGGGGGGGACAAGAGGGTTGCTGCTGCACTGGCCGGGGGAACTGAAGATGGAAGAGGTGGTCGGGTCTGGGGTTCCCCGTCTGGGGGACTGGAGGGTGCGGGAGGCGCGGGCACGGGAATGGCCTAAGATAGGAGATTTTTTTGGGGGGGTAGCCCCCCAATCCGGCTGATCACGTGGAATGTGAGAGGCCTAAATGGGCCGGTCAAGAGGGCCTGAGTGTTCGCGCACCTAAAGGGACTGAAGGCAGACGTGGTCATGCTTCAGGAGACACATCTGAAGGTGGCAGATCAGGTCAGGTTAAGGAAGGGATGGGTAGGACAGGTGTTCCATTCGGGGCTGGTTGCGAAGAATAGAGGGGTGGCAATACTGGTGGGGAGGCGGGTGTCGTTTGAGGCCAAGAATATAGTGCCGGACAATGGAGGCCGATACGTGATGGTGAGCGGGAGGTTGCAGGGGACGGAGGTGGTATTGGTAAATGTATACGCCCCGAACTGGGACGATGCTGGATTCATGAAACTGATGTTGGGGCGTATTCCAGACTTGGAGTTAGGGAGCTTGATAATGGGTGGGGATTTTAGCATGGCGTTGGACATAGCATTAGATCGTTCCAGATCTAGGACGGGGAAGAGGCCGGCTGCAGCCAAGGTGCTCAGGTGGTTTATGGATCAGATGGGGGGAGTAGATCCGTGGAGATTTGCCAAGCCTTTGGCCAGAGAATTTTCTTTTTTCTCCCATGTACATAAGGCCTACACCCGGATAGACTTTGTTGTTCTGGGCAGGGCATTGATCCCGAAAGTGGAGGGAACGGAGTATTCGGCCATAGCCATTTCAGACCACGCCCCGCATTGGGTGGAGTTAGAGCTGGGGGAGGAGAGGGACCAACGGCCGTTGTGGCGGTTAGATGTGGGACTGCTGGCAGACGAGGAAGTGTGTGGGAGGGTGCGGGGGTGCATCGAAAGGTACCTGGAGGCCAACGACAATGGGGAGGTGCAGGTGGGAGTAGTATGGGAGGCGCTGAAGGCGGTGGTCAGGGGAGAGTTAATCTCCATCAGGGCTCATAGGGTGAAGAGAGAGGGCAGGGAAAGGGAGAGGTTAGTGGGGGAGATTTTAAGTGTGGACAGGAGATATGCAGAGGCACCTGATGAGGGACTACTTAGGGAGCGACAAAGTCTCCAGACGGAGTTCAACCTGTTGACCACAGGGAAGGCAGAGGCACAGTGGAGTGTATGAATATGGGGAGAAGGCGAGTCGGATGCTGGCACATCAGCTCTGTAAGAGGATGGCAGCGAGGGAAATAGGTGGAGTCAAGGATGGCAGGGGAACTACGGTGCGGAGTGCGGTGAAAGTGAATGAGGCATTCAAGGCCTTTTACGAGGAGCTGTATAGGTCCCAGCCCCCAGGGGGAAAAGAGGGGATGCAACGATTCCTGGACCAACTGAGGTTCCCGAGGGTGGAGGAGCAGGAGGTGGCTGGTTTGGGGGCCCCAATTGGGGTGGAGGAGCTGGTTAAAGGACTGGGGAGCATGCAGGCAGGCAAGGCCCTGGGGCCAGATGGGTTCCCGGTGGTGTTTTATAGGAAGTATGTAGACCTGTTAGCCCCGTTGCTGGTGAGGACCTTCAATGAAGCAAGGGAGGGGGAGACCCTGCCCCCGACAATGTCGGAGGCGACGATCTCTTTGATCTTGAAGCGGGATAAGGACCCACTGCAATGCGGGTCGTGTAGACCGATCTCGCTCCTCAACGTAGATGCTAAATTGCTGGCAAAAATGTTGGCTACGAGGATTGAGGACTGTGTCCCGGTGGTGATTCACGAGGACCAGACGGGATTCGTAAAGGGTAGGCAGCTAAACACCAATGTGCGAAGGCAATGTGATAATGATGCCATCGGTGGAGGGAGAGGCGGAGATAGTGGCAGCCATGGACGCGGAGGCCTTTGACCGAGTAGAGTGGGAGTATCTCTGGGAAGTGTTGAGGAGGTTTGGGTTCGGGGGAGGGTTTATTAGTTGGGTTAAGCTCCCGTATAGAGCCCCGGTGGAGAGTGTGGTCACGAACCGGCAGAGGTCGGAGTATTTCCGGCTGTATCGAGGGACGAGGCAGGGGTGCCCCCTGTCCCCTCTGCTGTTTGCATTAGCAATTGAACGTTTGGCCATGGCGTTAAGGGAGTCGGGGAAATGGAAGGGGGTGGTCCGAGGGGGAGAGGAACATCGAGTGTCGCTGTACGCAGACGACCTGTTGCTGTATGTGGCGGATCCAGTGGAGGGGATGGTTGAGGTCATGCAGATCCTAAGGGAGTTTGGAGACTTCTTGGGCTATAAGCTCAATGTGGGAAAGAGTGAGCTCTTTGTGATCCATCCGGGGGACCAGGAAAGAGGGATAGACGACCTACCGCTGAGGAGGGTGGTAAGGAGCTTTCGATACTTGGGGATTCAGGTAGCTAGGAGGCACTGCACTATCTTAATTTGACGCGGCTGGTGGAACAGATGGAGGAGGATTTTAAAAGGTGGGACATGTTACCACTCTCGCTGGCGGGCAGGGTACAGTCGATAAAAATGGTGGTCCTCCCGAGGTTTCTTTTTGTATCCCAATGCCTCCCAATTGTGATTACAAAGGCCTTCTTTAAGAGGGTAAGCAGGAGCATTATGGGATTTGTGTGGGCGAGCAAGACCCCGAGGGTAAGGAGGGGGTTCCTGGAGCGTAGCAGGGATAGAGGAGGGCTGGCGTTGCCGAATTTGGGTGGCTACTACTGGGCAGCCAACGTGGCGATGGTCCGTAAGTGGGTGATGGAGGGAGAGGGGGCGGCGTGGAAGAGGCTGGAGATGGCGTCCTACAAAGGAATGAGCCTGGGGGCACTGGTGACGGCACCGCTGCCGCTCTCGCCGACAAGGTACACCACGAGCCCGGTGGTGGCGGCAACGCTAAATATCTGGGGGTAGTGGAGATGACATAGGGGCGCGATGGGAGCCTCGGTGTGGTCCCCGATCAGGGATAACCATCGGTTTATCCCAGGAAGGATGGACGGGGGGTTTCAGAGCTGGCATCGGGCAGGGATTAGAAGAATGGAGGAACCTGTTCATCGATGGGACATTCGCGAGCTTAGGGGCGCTGGAGGAGAAATTTGGACTACCCCAGGGAAATGCCTTCAGGTACATGCAAGTGAGGGCGTTTGTGAGGCGGCAGGTGAGGGAATTCCCGCTGCTCCCGGCACAGGGGATTCAAGACAGGGTGATTTCGGGAGTATGGGTCGGAGAGGGCAAGGTGTCGGCGATATAAGAGGGGGAGGCTTTGGTAGAGGAGCTGAAAGGTAAATGGGAAGAGGAGCTGCGGGAGGAGATTGAGGAGGGGCTGTGGGCTGATGCCCTAAGTAGGGTTAATTCCTTTTCCTCGTGTGCCAGGCTTAGCCTGATACAGTTTAAGGTAGTTCACAGAGCGCATGTGATTGGGGCGAGGCTGACTAGGTTCTTTGGGATGGAGGACAGATGTGGGAGGTGCTCAGGAAGTCCGGCGAACCATGTCCATATGTTTTGGTCATGCCCGGCACTGGAGGGGAGTTGCGGGAACAGTATCTAAGGTGGTGAAAGTACGGGTCAAGCCAAGCTGGGGGCTAGCACTATTTGGAGTAGTGGACGAGCCGAGCGTGCAGGAGGCGAAAGAGGCCGGCATTCTGGCCTTTGCGTCCCTAGTCGCCCGGCGAAGGATCTTGTTAATGTGGAAAGAGGCGAAGCCCCCCAGCGCAGAGGCCTGGATAAATGATATGGCTGGGTTTATCAAGTTGGAGAGGATAAAGTATGCCTTGAGAGGGTCTGCGCAGGGGTTCTACAGGCGGTGGCAACCGTTCCTAGACTATCTCGCGGAGCATTAGATGAAGGTCGGTCAGCAGCAACAGCAACCCTGGGGGGGGGGGGGGGGGGGCGGAAGAGGAGGGAGGGAGAAAGGGGGTTTATCTGGGGGGCATTTGAGCAAGAAAACACATGAATGATCCGGAAAACTGACATGTACGGGAGGAATCCAATGTACAAAGTTCTGTATCATATTGATTTGCCATATTCATGTCTTGCTATGCGAGCTTTCTTTTTTTTTGTTGCGGGGGGGGGGGCTGTTTGTAAGGCTGAAAATTTTCTTTAAAAAATCTTAATAAACATTTTTTTTTTAAAAAAGCTGTCCAAAGTGATATAATAGAGTGTTAGAAACCAAACACGAAACAAAAGACTCTGAAGAAGAAGAGGAAGATACTGACCAAAGAGAAGGCATTGTCTTAGCAATGAGAAGTTTCAGTGCAGTTCTGGTCACAGAGTCAGTCAATTGTACTGAATTAGTCAGTGGATGTACATCGACAGTATGTGGAACGGACTGGTTGAAATGTTAACTTGAGTCTTAAGTGACAAAGATCAGAACGAGGTTAAAGAATTTGGAAGTTCTACGGGTTTCAGATTTGGGGATGATAATACCCTTAAAACTCGCTGAAAAGAGTAGTGATTCCTTGTAAAATCGGCAGAAGGAATCAATTTATTGGCACAGATCTTGTATCCAATGAATACCTTTATTATTGAGCTGACCATCGAAGAAAAAACGTGTATGAAACTTGCATTTGGAAAAACTGTGAGCATGTAATTTACACAATCTGGACACTAATGTACCCTGTTAATGAATCCTAATTTTTCTTGTAAAGAAATTAAGAAAGTACTGTTAGCATCAGAGAACAGGAATTTAGAAAACAAAAAGTTGATTGCGTTAAAGTTGCACCAGCAGAACTTCCGGTGACAGGGATGTGCTGAGCAGTCACACATCAGGTGGCTCTCCTCCGAAAGACAGAATAATAGGCACTTTTAGCAACATTTAGCCCAAAATATTCGGACTAAAACATTCCCTCACCTTTAACAACAAGAAATACAGCAAGGATGCCAGGAAGCATCAGTTCAAGATGACGCAGAGACACTAAAAACTGCGGCAAGGGACAGGGGCAGCAAGCAAGCGGGTCAGTGGACCCACAATGTGAGGGGCCCACTCCCGAGACAAGGAGGCAGGTGACGGGAAAAACGAGTCCCCTACTCCCCCTGGCACCAGGTGATGGATGGAAGACATTCCTCACCAGGGAACTGAAGGAGATGAGAGACGATGTTCAGGCCAAAATAGAGGCGCAGGTGAAGGAGACAATGAGACAGCAGGGAACAGGCAAGGAGGGGGGAGGGCGGGGTATGGGAGAGGCCAGGGAGAGAGAAGGAGGAAGCTGGAGAATGGTTGAAACGTATATCCGGGTGCCTAAAGCAAGGCCACAAAGAACAGAACCCCCAAAGAAACACCAAAAACAGGATGTGGCGGGTGGGGGAGACAATCGACAAAGGGGGGAGGGGGAGGCGAGGGGGAAACAACTGCATATATGTAAATAGCTGACAATCGCCCACTGAATGGTACAAGACCTTTTTAAAAATAAATTTAGAGTACCCAATTATTTATTTTTTCCAATTAAGGGGCAATTTAGCGTGGCCAATCCACCTAACCTGCACATCTTGTGATTGTGGGGGTGAAACCTACGCAGACACAGGGAGAATGTGCAAACTCCACAATGATACAAGACCTAAGGAAATATCTTAAAGCAACAAAAAGTGGGGGCAGCGGGCGGGGGCGGTTGAAGGGTGACCGATACAAATGGAAATGTCTTGGATATTGTACCCAATGCACATACCCTTGTTTATTGTACAAGTGGACAAAATGAAAAACAGCAATAAAATCATTTTCAAAAAAGAATTCGCATCAGCAATTTGCCCATCCATCTTCCCAAAGATTAAAATATTTTGCTCAGGGATGTGGGTATAAGAGATGAAGAAATACAAAACTTATAGAACAGATATGCAGTAGATGGGATTTTTGTAATAATAATAATCTTTAATATTGTCAGATGTAGGCTTACATTAACACTGCAATGAATTTACTGTGAAAATCCCCTCGTCACCTGTTCGGGTACACAGAGGGAGAATTCAGAATGTCCAATTCACCTAACAAGCGCGTCTTTCGGGACTTCGTGCGAGGGAACTGGAGCACCCGGAGGAAGCCTATGCAGATACGGGGAGAACGTGCAGACTCCGCACAGACCGTGGCCTAAGAAGGAACTGAACCTGGGATCCCGGCGCTGTGAAGCAACAGTGCCAACCACTGTGCTACCATGCCAAAATATAGAAAACTATAGTCAGAAATACAGAAGAAACCATTGCGACTCATAGCGAGTATACTCTTAGCAGGAAATTTTTATGAATTTGTGGCTAACGTGTGGGATAAAGAAAAGAACATTTTCATTTTACACTTTGTAGACATGACAACTAAGTTTAGTCAGTCGACGAATATACGTAGTAAAGAAAGTAATTGTGGAAAAATGGATAGGGAGTGGACTGGGGCCACAGGATAATGGGGGGGTGGGGGGAAATTGGCCGCTGATGAATTTCGGGATGTGTGAGAACATGAACATAATAGTTGTGAATACAGCTTCAGAAAGTCCATTTAGTAACACGAGAAATCATTCTGTGATAGATGAAATGCTTCGTAAAATTTTGGCAGATAGGCCAAATTGTAAATTAACTTTGGGTGGTTTTAGCATGGGCAGTTCATACAAATAATTCATTACAGATGGTAGGGGGCTGCAGTCCATGTCAGGTTTTTTTTACAGAAATCCCCAAATTCCTTTACTCATGAATTATCATCCTCCAACTTGGGAGGGGACTACGATTAGATTTTCCTTTTCTGAGCATTTGAGTGCACTGCACATGGGAAGTACAGCATTCCTGACAGCAGAAGTTTCAAAGAATTCAGAGAGCTTTGGGGCACAATGTACGGCTATCGGAAACTATTTTCAAACAGGGAGACATGACATACAAAAAAAGAGATGGATCTAACGGCAGAAAATTCCAGGCAAGGTTATAGGTACAGCTGGTAAAAAAAAGTAATTTTGTAGCATGGAAACCAGCCTTCGGGTACACTCGTCAAGATTAGTGGGCACCGATTACAAGTTTGAAGATTCAAAAGGGGTTACTGAAAGCGCTGAGTGGCGGCACGATGGCGCAGTGGTTAGCATTGCTGCCCGACGGTGCCAAGGACCCGGGTTTAATCCCAGCCCCGGTCACTGTCTGTGTGGAGTTTGTACATTCTCCCAGTGGAGTTCTCCCAGTGAGCCAGAGAAGACACAGCCAGAGTAAGGCAACAAAGAGTGAGTTTGAGAATTTGAAGCTAGGTGGGAATTTGAAGCTGGGTGGGGAGTAGGTGCTTTTTAACCCTGGTAAGTGACTTGTAAGTAGTTTTTCTTTTCATTGTCTACTTTATTTATTTATTTTTTCTTTCGTTTTTTGGAATTGTAGTTGTATAAGTTAACCTAAGGTTTAAGATAAGGTAGGAGATCCCAGACCCATGTCATGTTCCTCGTGTGCGATGTGGGAGCTCAGGGACACGTCCACTGTCCCTGGCTCCTTCACGTGCAAGACGTGTGTCCAGTTGCAGCTCCTGTTAGACCGCTTGACGGCTCTGGAGCTGTGGATGGACTCACTTTGGACCTTCCGCGATGCTGAGGACGTTGTGGATAGCACGTTTAGCGAGTTGGTCACACCGCAGGTGAAAGTTACTGAGGGAGATAGAAAATGGGTGAACAAAAGACAGAGCAAGAGTAGGAAGGCAGTGCAGGTGTCCCCTGCGGTCATCTCCCTGCAAAACAGATATACCGCTTTGGATACTGTTGAGGGAGATGGCTCATGGTTCATGGCATCGTGGCTGGCTCTGCTGCGCAGCAGGGCAGGAAGAAGAATGGCAGGGCTTAGTGATAGGGGACTCAATTGTCAATTGTAAGGAGAATAGACAGGCGGTTCTGCGGACGCAATCGAGACTCCAAGATGGCATGTTGCCTCCCTGGTGCAAGGGTCAAGGATGTCTCGGAGCGGCTGCAGGACATTCTTGGGGGGGGGAGGGGGGGGGGTTGAACAGCCAACTGTCGTGGTGCACATAGGCACCAATGATATAGGTTAAAAAACGGGACGAGGTCCCACAAGCTGAATTCAGGGAGTTAGGAGTTAAACTAAAAAGTAGGACCTCAAAGGTAGTAATCTCAGGATTGCTACCAAAGCCACGAGCTCATCAGAGTAGGAATGTCAAGATCGAGAGGATGAATGCGTGGCTCGAGAGATGGTGCAAGAGGGAGGGCTTCAAATTCCTGGCGCATTGGAACTGGTTCTGGGGGAGGTGGGAACAGTACAAACCGGACGGTCTGCACCTGGGCAGGACTGGAACCAATGTCCTAGGGGGGGTGTTTGCTCGAGCTGTTGGGGAGGGTTTAAACTAATATGGCAGGGGGATGGGAACCGATGAAGGAAGTCGGAAGGTAGTAAAACAGGGACAGAAACAAAAGGCAGTAAGGGGGAAAGTGCAAGGCAGAGAAGCCATAGTCAAAAATCAAAAAGGGCGACGGTACAAGGTACAGTGACTGAGGGGAGTTCAGTGAATAGGCCCAGTAATACTAAAAGGAATAAAACGGGAAGTAAAAACATAAATGGTAAGCGACGCAGCAGGTTGTGACATGAAGCTATGGGTTCAACGACAAGGAAAATTAGGAGAAACGTTATGAGGAAATATAACTTAGGAGAGGTTACTGATCGAGGTGTTAAGATTCAAAACAGAGGTATAAAAGCCAACATAAGTGTACTGTACCTGAATGCTCGTAGTATTCGGAATAAGGTAAATGAGTTGATGGCGCAAATCATCGTGAATGACTATGATTTAGTGGCCATTACTGAAACATGGTTAAGGGATGGTCACGACTGGGAGTTAAAATCCGAGGGTATCAAACTATTCGGAAGGACAGAGTGGATGGTAAAGGAGGTGGTGTAGCTCTGTTATTTAAGGATGACATCTGGGCAATAGTAAGGGATGACATCGGTGCTATGGAGGATAAGGTTGAATCCATTTGGGTGGAAATCAGGAATAGTACAGTGAAAAAGTCACTGATAGGAGTAGTCTATAGGCCACCAAATAGTAACATTATGGTGGGGCAGGCAATAAACAAAGAAATAACTGATGCATGTAGAAATGGTACAGCAGTTATCATGGGGGATTTTAATCTAATGTCGATTGGTTTAACTAGGTCGGTCAAGGCAGCCTTGAGGAGTTTATAGAATGTATCCGCGATAGTTTCCTAGAACAGTATGTAATGGAACCGACGAGGGAACAAGCGGTCCTAGATCTGGTCCTGTGTAATGAGACAGGATTGATTAATGATCTCATAGTTAGGGATCCTCTCGGAAGGAGCAATCACAATATGGTGGAATTTCAAATATAGATGGAGGGTGAGAAGGTAAAATCAAACACTAGTGTTTTGTGCTTTAACAAAGGAGATTACAATGGGATGAGAGAAGAACTAGCTAAGGTAGACTGGGAGCAAAGACTTTATGGTGAAACAGTTGAGGAACAGTGGAGAACCTACCAAGTGATTTTCCACAGTGCCCAGCAAAGGTTTATACCAACAAAAAGGAAGGACCGTAGAAAGAGGGAAAATCGTGGATATCGAAGGAAATAAGGGAGAGTATCAAATTGAAGGAAAAAGCATACAAAGTGGCAAAGATTAGTGGGAGACTAGAGGACTGGGAAATCTTTTGGGGGCAACAGAAAGCTACTAAAAAAGCTATAAAGAAGAGTAAGATAGATTACGAGAGTAAACTTGCTCAGAATATAAAAACAGAAAGTAAAGGTTTCTACAAATATATAAAACAAAAAAGAGTGGCTAAGGTAAATATTGGTCCTTTAGAGGATGAGAAGGGAGATTTAATAATGGGAGATGAGGAAATGGCTGAGGAACTGAACAGGCTTTTTGGGTCATGCTTCACAGTGGAAGACACAAATAACAGGCCAGTTACTGATAGAAATGAGGCTATGACAGGTGAGGACCTTGAGACGATTGTTATCACTAAGGAGGTAGTGATGGGCAAGCTAATGGGGGTAAAGGTGGACAAGTCTCCTGGCCCTGATGGAATGCATCCCAGAGTGCTAAAAGAGATGGCTAGGGAAATTGCAAATGCACTAGTGATAATTTACCAAAATTTACTAGACTCTGGGGTGGTCCCGGTGGATTGGAAATTAGCAAACATGACACCACTGTTTAAAAAAGGAGGTAGGCAGAAAGCGGGTAATTATAGGCCAGTGAGCTTAACTTCGGTAGTAGGGAAGATGCTGGAATCTATCATCAAGGAAGAAATAGCGATACATCTGGATGGAAATTGTCCCATTGGGCAGATGCAGCATGGGTTCATAAAGGGCAGGTCGTGCCAAACTAATTTAGTGGAATTTTTTGAGGACATTACCAGTGCGGTAGATAACGGGGAGCCAATGGATGTGGTATATCTGGATTTCCAGAAAGCCTTTGACAAGGTGCCACACAAAAGGTTGCTGCATAAGATAAAGATGCATGGCATTAAGTGTAAAGTAGTAGCATGGATAGAGGATTGGTTAATTAATAGAAAGAAAAGAGTGGGGATTAATGGGTGTTTCTCTGGTTGGCAATCAGTAGCTAGTGGTGTCCCTCAGGGATCAGTGTTGGGCCCACAATTGTTCACAATTTACATAGATGGTTTGGAGTTGGGGACCAAGGGCAATGTGTCCAAGTTTGCAGACAACACTAAGATGAGTGGTGAAGCAAAATGTGCAGAGGATACTGGAAGTCTGCAGAGGGATTTGGATAGGTTAAGTGAATGGGCTAGGGTCTGGCAGATGGAATACAATGTTGACAAATGTGAGGTTATCCACTTTGGTAGGAATAACAGCAAAAGGGATTATTATTTAAATGATAAAATATTAAAACATGCTGCTGTGCAGAGAGACCTGGGTGTGCTGGTGCATGAGTCGCAAAAAGTTGGTTTACAGGTGCAACAGGTGATTAAGAAGGCAAATGGAATTTTGTCCTTCATTGCTAGAGGGATGGAGTTTAAGACTAGGGAGGTTATGCTGCAATTGTATAAGGTGTTAGTGAGGCCACACCTGGAGTATTGTGTTCAATTTTGGTCTCCTTACCTGAGAAAGGACGTACTGGCGCTGGAGGGTGTGCAGAGGAGATTCACTAGGTTAATCCTAGAGCTGAAGGGGTTGGATTATGAGGAGAGGTTGAGTAGACTGGGACTGTACTCGTTGGAATTTAGAAGAATGAGGGAGGATCTTATAGAAACATATAAAATTATGAAGGGAATAGATAGGATAGATGCGGGCAGGTTGTTTCCACTGGCGGGTGAAAGCAGAACTAGGAGGCATAGCCTCATAATAAGGGGAAGTAGATTTAGGACGGAGTTTAGGAAGAACTTCTTCACCCAAAGGGTTGTGAATCTATGGAATTCCTTGCCCAGTGAAGCAGTTGAGGCTCCTTCATTAAATGTTTTTAAGATAAAGATCGATAGTTTTTTGAAGAATAAAGAGAATGAAGGTTATGGTTTTCGGGCCGGAAAGTGGAGCTAAGTCCACAAAAGATCAGCCATGATCTCATTGAATGGCGGAGCAGGCTCGAGGGGCCATATGGCCTACTCCTGCTCCTAGTTCTTATGCTCTCCCAGTGTTTGCGTAGGTCTCATCCCCACAACCTAAAACAATGTGCAGGTTAGGTGGATTGGCCTTGTTAAATTGCCCCCTAATTGGAAAAAAATAACTGGATTCTCTAAATTTACTTTAAAAATAATTGAAAGTGCTGAGTAACCAGGTACTTCTCATGTACATATGTTACAGACGTAAGAGAACCAGATCGCGGAAATTGGCAGGGTGTCTGAAGAGGCACATGATGCACCGAGGCATCATGAGGCTAACTGTCCCAATGGTTGGCACTAAAGTGACATATTTGCCAGAAGGGGCCAGTCAGTGGAAGGATGCAACTATCATTGATAGAGCTGGGGAGGTCACCAGAAAACATAAAAAACTGATTGAATGTACAAGATAATGGCGAGGTTAGGCCCATGGATTAGAAACAGGAAGTACAAAAGTGGAGAGCACAGAAACGCAGTGTCAGTTTGGACAGTAAGTCTGACAGTGAACATACTCATAGGAAGAGATCAAGAACTGTTGAAAAAACATCTCATAATAGGAGGGCAGATCAAGCATTAGCAGTCTCCCGAACTGAGATACAAGACAGGATGGAGGATGCAACTTAACAATGACAAGAAATATGGTACAGGCTAAGAATGATACAAGGAGCAGAAGCCCATATAACTGAGAGGTCTTAGTGGCTTCCAACAAATTAACGATAATTTAGCAAAACAGCAAGAACTTCAAAGTTGGAAAGAATTTTGGGTGTCCACGGAGGTCCCAGACAGGGGACAATGAGTTCTATCTCACAGATGGATATGCATAGAAAAGGTGCTTCCTGATGCAACTTATAAGGCCAAGGTTAGGCTGGAGGCACGGGTTTTTGAAGAAAACCATGGTGACCAAGATATAAGGGTACATTCACCGATGGCAAGAAAAGCTAATTTGAAGATCTTCTTGGCTCTGTTAGCTGCAAATGCAAGTCGATAGATTTAAAAGCTGCATTATTACAGGGACATCAGCTTCAAAGAGAATTTTTTCTTTGTCCTCCGAAAGAGATGCAAAACACAGAAAAGATACTCTGGAAGTTAAGTAAATATGTATATGGATTGAATGACACCTCCAGAGTTTGGTATTTCTCAGTGAGGTTGGTTGTGTTAAAGTTGGGCTGTCTTCAGTTGAAAGCAGATCCTGCAATGTTTTATTGGCACCACGTTGGGAAACCTTTGAGCATCTTCATGATGCATATGCATGATTTTTTGTGGGGTGGTAGTTTCGAATTTGAAAATACTGTTATTAACGGGCTGAGAATGGAATTCAAGATTGGAAGTCAGGCCTCTGGTGCATTCAAATACATTGGGTTAGAAATCGGGTAGAGTGAGTTGCATGTCACTCTACATGAGCAGCCTTGGAGAATATTAACCCAGTAGCAAATATCCTTGGTAAGGCCTCACAAAAGGATAGAGTAGCTTCTGGAATGGAAAAAGAGGAATCCCAAAGTTTAATTGGGCAGCTGAATTGGTTAGCTAGACAAACAAGACCGGTTGCCAGTTTTGATGTTTTAGAACTAAGAACTAAAATGAACAGTCCCAAAGTTGAAGAAATTGTTCAAGTAAACAAAATATTGGCAAAATTAAAATTGGAGAATTGTGTTTTGAAAATCCCATTTTTAGGTGATATGAGACAACTGAAACTGATTGTTTATGGTGGCACATTTTATGCTAATAGTTGTGGTGGCGAGTGCGGAAGCATTTAAAATTTTTCTTCTGGGGAAGAAAGGTAAATGTTGCCCTTTGGCATGGGAAACTAAAAAGATACGAAGAGTGATTAAAAACTACACTGGCAGCGGAAACACTTGCCCTAGTGGAGGCAGTAGATATGGCACTTTTTATATCCGGGTTCCTGACTGAAATTTTAAATGGAACAGGGTATCCGGGAATACTACCTCCAGAATGTCACATAGACAATACATCCCTTTGAGAGAATGTCCACTATATGAAAAGTGGCAATGAAAAGACGACAAATTAATATAACAAACAAAAAACAAATGCTTGATAACAGGGAGATCGACTAGGTGAAGTGGGTTGATAGCAGTTGCCAATTATCTGACTGATGCAAATAGGGGCTAGCTTGAAGAAATTATCAGAAATTGTTAAAGAGGGGCATCCTTTCCTAGAAGGAAGGGAATGTTAGGGTGGATTTTAAAAAATTAAGGGGAAGTAGGGTGCATTTATTTTCGAAAAGAAAATATATACATTTGTATTATGTAAATTTTACATCAAACTTAAAGATTTTCTTCTTTAAGGGGGGGAATCTGTTAGGAATTAGTTAATATTCCCCAGTGCTTAAGTTATAATTGGAGCTTTAATTGTTTGATAGAGTGCATAAATAGACAGCATAGATAGACAGCATAGATGTCCCGTATCAGCCTCCCCGAACAGGCGCCGGAATGTGGCGACTAGGGGCTTTTCACAGTAACTTAATTTCAAGCCTACTTGTGATAATAAGCGATTTTCATTCATTCATTTCATTTAGATAAGACAGCATAGGTAGACGGACAGGTAGACGGACAGGTAGAAAAACATACAGAGATACAGGTGGCACTGTGGAATTGGAGAAGTGATAGTAGAACACAATAAAATTGAGAGTTGAAGTCAAACTTGCTTTTTAGTTCTTATTACAGAGACACCATCAGAACTTAACATCAATATTCATGTTGCATTTGGTCTCTCAGAGGCATTTATAAGATGCCAGACACAGGTTGTTAAACACTAAGAATTAAGAGAAATATATCAGCATAGACAGAGGATTGATTAACAGACAGAAATCAAAGTAGGAATAGATGAATTATTTTTTGTGACAGGTCTACCTTGTGTCACATCACAATGATTGATAATTGGCCCTCAACTATTTGTAACCTATATCAATGACTTAAGATGAAAGATCTGAGAGTTATAGGTCAAAGTTTTCTGACAATACAAAGCTAGGTGGAAAAGTAAGCTTCGAGGAGTACATAAAGAGGGAATATTATGACATAGATTGGCTAAGTGATGGAGTATGAAGGTGGCAGATGGAGTGCAATGTGAGGAGGTGTCAAATTATCCACTTTGACAGAAAAAATAGAAAGTAGATTGCCCCCCCCTCCAAAATGAGTGATTAGTGAATGTTGGTATGTGCAGGAATTGCGTGTACTTGGACTGTCATGTGACAGTACCCTTTAAGAAATGAGTGTTTAAGAAATGTACCTTTAAGAAATGGAGCTGCTCATGTTACTGGAGTGATGTCAGAGTGTGGGTGGAGCTGAGCTCTACTTCTGCTTTTTAGTTTCAGTTTGAGAAAGCTTGGGTGTGTCTGTGTTTTTCAGTGAGCTGCACTGCTGTTGATCTCTGCCATCCAAAGACTATCTATGGATCATTTGGTGAACTCAGAATTGTAAAAAGGTCTCAGTATTAAATGTAAACCTAATGTGCTCCTGTTTGAAGGTTTGTTAAGTCTTTTGGGTGTAAAAAGAACAGCATACAGGTTACTTAGTGTTGTATTCTTTGGGGTGTGTATTTGATTTACTGGTTGCTAAGATATTCACGGTTTGTTTTAAAAAGGTTAACCTGAGTTCATTGAATAAATATTGTTTTGTTTTAAAAAATACTCGTCCATTTCTGCTGTACCATACCTGTAGAGTGAGCCGTGTGCTCCCCATACCACAATCTATTAAAAGTTGTGGGTCAGGTGAACTCCATGATACACTTTGGGATTCTCTATACCCTGGCCCATAACAAATTGGGGGCTCAAGAGGGATAAAAGTCTATCTTTTGGATTGGTTTAGTGAAATTAAAGACAGTGAGGGGTGAGCATATTGTGGTTGTTTTTCAGGTGTGGTATTTCAGTTAAGTAGGGTGTCTGTTGTGGACAATGGCTCTTTCAGAGACTCTGAGGTTTTTGGGGGTGGAGACGGTCACATGCAGTACCTTACGGACAGAGACTAAAAGTAGACTCTTGGATTTGGCAAAAACATTGCAGTTAACATTCCCAGACAAAATGCGAAAAGATGAGGTAATTATGGCGGTGGCTAAGCATTTAAAGTTGCCGGAGATACAGTCTGACTCATTCGAAATGGCAAAGATCCAGTTGCAGATTAATCAACTTGAACATGAAAAAGAATTAAAGCAGCTTGAATATGAAATGAGAGAAAAAGAAAAGGAGAGAGAAGAAAGAAACAAAGAAATAGCCCTAGCATAACAAAAAGAAAGAGATAGAGAGGAAAGGGTAAAAGAGAATTTAAATTTCAGAAAATGGCTATGAAACATAAGTCAGTTAAAATTGGCAGACGTAAAGGGAAACGTACAGTTGGATGATAGTGATGAGGATAGTGAGAAAGAGCGTCAAAGTCGAAGGTTTGGTGGGGATCTATTTAAATACGTCCAAGCATTGCCAAGGTTTGACGAGAAGGAGGGAGAAGCCTTTTTCATTTCATTTGAGAAGGTAGCTAAACAAATGAAATGACCACAGGACATGTGGGTATTACTGATTCAAACAAAGCTGGTAGGTAGAGCTAGTGAAGTGTTTGCATCACTACCGGAGGAGGTATCTGAGACGTACGAGGTGAAAAAATCCATCTCAGGTGCACATGAACTAGTGCCTGAAGCTTACAGACAAACGTTTAGAAATTTAAGGAAAGAATTTGGTCAAACATACATGGGGTTTGAAAGGCTCAAACAGAGTAATTTTGATACGTGGATAAGGGCTTTGAAAATAGACCAAACGTATGAAGTTCTCAGAGCAATTATACTTTTGGAGGAGTTTAAAAATTCAATTCCTGATGTAGTGAGAATTCATGTGGAAGAGCAGAGGGTTAAAAGTACGAGGTTGGCAGTAGAAATGGCAGATGATAAAGAATTAGTTCATAAATCAAAGCTTGGTTTCCGACATCAGTTTCAGCCTGTGAGGGATAGAAACTGGGGACATGAGAAATACTCAAATGGTAAAAGGAGAGGCGATCTGATGGGAGATAATAAGGAGAGTGTACCTCAGATTAAAAAAGAAATCCAGGAGGGTGGAAAAGAAATGAAAAGTTTCAAATGTTTTCACTGTAATAAACTAGGCCCTGTAAAGTCACAGTGTTGGTGGTTGAAGAAAAGCACTGGGAAGGCTGATGTGGTAAAACAGGATAAGACAGTGGGGTTTGTTAAAGTGGTAAAGGAAAGCCAAAGTGAAGCGAAGGAGGTGCAAAAGATTGTACAGCCTGATCAAGAGGTGATTGATAAGAAGGTGCCAGATGTCTTTAAAGAATTTACTTGTGTGGGTAAAGTTTACTCATGTGTATCAGGAGAAGTAGGTAAAGAAGTCACAATTTTAAGAGATACGGGAGCTAGTCAATCATTAATGGTAAGAGATGAGGAGTTATGTAGTTTGGGAAGAACGTTGCCAGAAAAGGTGGTAATATGTGGAATTCAGGGTGAGAGGAGTAGTGTTCCATTATATAAGGTAAGGTTGGAAAGTCCAGTGAAGAGTGGTGAAGTGACAGTTGGAGTAATAGAGAAACTATCTTGCCCAGGAATACAGTTTATCTTGGGTAATGATATAGCTGGATCGCAGGTGGGAGTGATGCCTACTGTGGTCGATAAGCCAGTGGAAAATCAGACAACTGAAGTGTTGAAGGACGAGTATCCTGGGATTTTTCTGGATTGTCTAATAACAAGGTCACATAGTCACAGGTTAAGACAAGAGGAGAAATCGAAGAGTGAAGATGAAGTTGAAGTGCAATTATCAGAAACGATTTTTGATCAGATGGTTGAAAAAGAACAAGAACAGGTTGAGGATGAGGCGGATATTTTTAGTTCAGGAAAATTGGCGGAGTTACAACAAAATGATATAGAAATAAAACGGATGTATCAGAAAGCATATATGGAAGAGGAATCTGAGTGTATGCCAGAGTGTTATTACCGTAAAAGTAATGTCTTGATGAGGAAATGGAGACCTTCACATATGCAGGCGGATGAAAAGTGGGCAGACATTCATCAAGTGGTATTGCCGGTAGGGTATAGAAAGGAGGTGTTGTGAGTTGCACATGAGGTATCAGTGAGAGGTCATTTGGGAATAAGGAAAACTCAAGCTAAAATCGAAAAACATTTTTATTGGCCTGGACTACATAAAGATGTAGTTACATTTTGTCAATCATGTCACACATGTCAAGTGATAGGGAAACCTCAAGCAGTGATAAAACCAGCACCCTTATTACCCATTCCAGCATTTGAGGAACCTTTTACAAGGGTCCTAATTGATTGCGTAGGACTGCTTCCGAAAATAAGTGGGAATCAATATCTTTTGACTATAATGGATGTGTCTACTAGGTTTCCAGAGGCCATTCCAGTACGTAATATTACAGCTAAAATGATTGTGGAGGAATTGCTTAAATTCTTTACGAGAGTTCATAGAATAAACATTGTTTTGTTTTTTAAAATACTGGTCCATTTCTGCTGTACCATACCTGTAGAGTGGGCCGTGTGTTCCCCATACCACAATCTGTTAAAAGTCGTGGGTCAGGTGAACTCCAAGATACACTTTGGGATTCTCTAAACCCTGGCCCACAACAGGCTGCAAATCACAAAGTTAACATGCACATGCAGCAAATAATTAGGAAGGTAAATTGTAGGTTAGCCTTTGTGGCAAGGAAGTTTGCAGACAAAGATAAGGAAGTTTTGCTGCAATTATACAGTTTTGGTGAGACTGGAGCAACGCATACAGTCTGTCTCCAAGGAAGGATAATTGGATTGCTCCAGAGTTTGGTATTTCTCCGTGGGGTCAGTTTTGGGTTGATTGATTCCTGGAGTTGAGAGGGCTGACCTATGAGGAGAGGTTGCGAAGAATGAACTTGTATACTCTATTGTTCAGAAGAATGGAAAGTAATCTCATAGAGCACCTGATAGGGTAGTTGCTGAGAGGATGTTTCCCATGTTCAGAGAGTCTGGAACTCGGGGTCACCTCGGAATAAAGTGTTGGTCAGTTAGGATCGAGACAAACAAGAATTTATTCATTCAGAGTGTTGTGAGGTTTTAAGCTCACCATTACAGAAACTAGCCTTTTAAATCCAGATTTTATTAAATTAGTGTCAAATTCTCCAACTGCCATGGTGGGATTTGACCTCACACCTCTAGACATTCATCTGGACCTCTGGATTACTAGTCCAGTACCATAAACACTATGTTACCGTATCCCATATGACCTCCTCCCGCTGCTATTTTTTTATTTCCATTGTCTTCCAGTCGAGCAAAACCTTGATTTGAAAATTCTCATCCCCATTTTCAAATCCGTCCATGCTCTTACCCCTATTTCCTCAAACATTGCACAAAAGCGTTAATCTGTTTGAAAGCTTGGTGATAGCAGGTATACGTAACTAATATAGTGAGCTGCTCCTGTAATACAGCAGAGTCAGCAAACTGTATCCTGACACTGAAGTGGAACAGCCCTCCATTACAATGCTAGGAAGACCGGACATGATCAGAAATCTGATTGAATAGACATGCGTGTACAGTGGTGACATGATTAAGAACAGGGACATTGAGCTGGCCAAGGGAAGTAAGGGTAGTATGTGCTGACCGGTTCAGGGCTGCCTGTGTGCAGTTCTGTTTCTGGTGTGAAAAGGACAAGCACTCGGGTTGTTCAATGTGGACGCATTTGGAGGAAAGAGCGAGGTGGAACACCAGGAGGAAGGGACTAGTCCTATTGTACATTTCAACTTCCTTCCCCACCACTCTCGTAGACAAGTGGATGGTGATTAAGAATCATTCTCTCTCTAGACGATGTGAAGTGATGAGGTCAACTTCTGTCTCCCGCCCCCCCCCCCATCCCTCTGACTGCAAACCACCATCTCAGCAAAGACTAGGAACTGAATAATGGAGCATTTTGGCCTGTACAACGTCACTGTCCATTTTACCAAACCTTTCAGTGTATGTTAATTTGACCAGAGTACCCAAGAAATTGAACCACCCTCCCTAAAGCTCAACATTAAATTTTGTCCGATAACATGCCTGTGAAGTGGCTTGGGGGCATTTTACTACATTGAAGTTGCTATACAAAACGTTGTTGTAGAATAGATACTTACTCTTCCTAATTGCATCTCTTCACTTACTCTGACTAGAAAGAAGATTGGGAATGGGAATAGAATTGATTCCTGAGTCTAATAATATCTCACCGTAAGGTAGCAAATAGTGCCTCCAGAATCCAAAGGGAGCCACACCTCTGTTGAGGGTCATAAGTGAAATGGATTTCATGTGATCCCTAGGTCACATTATGAGCATCAGTGGGTGAATATCCCTTGGCTTCTGGTTGAAGTGCCTGCACATATTGGACACATTTTGAATTAATTAACTAATTTCTACTTTAGATTGCTAGACAGAATGCCATTGGTAAATAAATGATGCATCTCACTTTAGAATAGAAAAGCAATGTTACATTGTCAACCTGACTAAAATGCCAAATTTACCTCCTGTCAGTTGAAGATGCAGCAACGTCAGTGATCGTGGTTGTGTAGTAATTTGCAGTCTTGTCCGCACCACTCTCCCGGCTGAAGTACGTGTTAAGACACGAGGTGCTAAAAGAGGACAGAAAAATCATACACTTTTCCCAAGTTCAGTCACACAAATGCACTCCACCATTTAAGTCAGTTACATTTGGGTTTAGCTTAATACAGAGGGAAAAAATTCCTGCAAAGGTTCTCCTGCTCATCCTCCACAACTTCAGTTGAAAAATGTGAAAAGAAGTTACAGTGGATGAATGGAAGAACCCCCACCTAACTCCAAACGTTTAAAGCACATCAAAATTAATTTCAGGGTCAAGTACCCTCTATATTCATCTCATTGAGCAATCTTTGGTAAGGTAGAAACAAAGATGTTGATAACACAAAAGGAAGTCATTATGTCTGGGCTGTCTGCCATTTTCAACTAGCAATGGCATCAGGTATACAATATAGCCACAAAATCTGTGGAGGCACTTTTAATAGTTACACCAAATCATTACGTTTGCCCTCAATAGCTGCGCAGAAACGGCGCCATAAGAAATGTTCCCTTTAAGTCGCATAACCGTGCTAAAACCTAAAAGTTCATGGGCATTGCTTGCACAAAATTGGTCCGTTTAAGTTACCACGGCCTTGAAATAAACATTAAAGGGATTGGGCACTTAATTAAATCACTCACAGACTGCAAACTGAAAATAGAGGAAAACTGGTCACAAGAGATCCCTGCCGTTTGCTACGGTTGAAAATTAAAGGGTCAGAAAGCAAGTCAATCCTTGAAAGACTAGAACAGTCATAGATCATAGAATGTACAGTTCAGAAGGAGGCAATTCGGCCCATCGAGTCTGCACCGGCTCTTGGAAAGAGCACCCCACTTAAGATCACACCTCCACCCTATCCCCGTAACCCAGTAACCCCACTTAACCTAAGGGCAATGTAGCATGGCCAATCCACCTAACTGGCACATCTTTGGGCTGTGGGAGGAAACCGGAGCATCTCGAGGAAACTCACGCAGACACGGGGGGAACGTACAGACTCCGCACAGACAGTGACCCAAGCCGGAAATCGAACCTGGGACCCTGGAGCTATGAAGCAACTGTGCTAACCACTGTGCTACCGTGCTGCCCCCTATGCTACTGTGCTGCCCCTCAAAGTCTTGATCAAATGTTTTTTCCAATTATTCCCTCTATCGTTGTGATCAGTGCTTCCTTCGACACCTGGCAGAGATTGGAATTGTGGGCTCATGGCCCCATTTCAAGACACAAGATTTAATTTTAACATGGACAATTTCACATCGGACAGTGAGGCTGCAATTCACATTGTGGAACAAAGGAGCTGAACTGTTGGTTTAAACCAAAAGCAAGGAAATAAACTCATACAGGAAAGGGGATGGCAAACTTTCCAAACTCACCAAACTCATCACATATGGATTTGTTATTCCCTAGCGTTGGGTGTTCAAATGTTTCACGACAGTAAAGAATCTTGGTGTTCTGGTTAACCAAAAGGATCCCTCCAAGGGCCAATAGCTGTGCTTCACTGACACTGTCAGCAGACACTTTCTGAATTCTTTTCCGTATAGCCCGATAGCGACAGTACTGGGGGTAGCTTAATATTTTAACTCGTGGTCGATCATCTTTAAATCCTAAAACACAAAGAAATTATTTTGATAATATCAAAGGCTTGCCTGCACCAATTCATCACATGTAGCTGACCTGAGCTTTAATCCGACTACATATAGACAATGGTTACCTCATGGGTGGCGTCACTATAGCAGATGTGAAAAATGATCCAACTTACAAGACATAAAGCTCCTATGCGTATCTCTACCATTGCAGTGGACTGTCCAGGAGTCAGTTCTGTGAAGCACAGGGTGGGAAACTGAGCCTTTGCTATCTGAATTGATTCATTTGAAGCAACCACGGTCCATACCTTCCATTGCTTAAACACACGTTGGGGGTGGGGAGGTAACTTTCCACTTCATAAAGAGCAGAGCAATCTGATAAGAATGGATCATCAGCCGTAGGGTTGGCTGGTCCCTTTTTGGCTGGTCCAATTTTCATCTCCATGATTTCAATGGGACAAAATCAAGTGGTCTCACCAATAAGCATGTAATCTGTTCCAACAGAAAATTGCCTGGGCAGTAAGCAATGACAATTATCCCCAAGGTGTTGCATTCTTACCAAATACAACTTCTGAAAGCAAATAACTCCACCCCAACACAAGCACAGGCCCTCACACACCTGATGCACACATCTCTATTCCAAACCTGCTCTATTAAATACGTGCACATGACCAAGTCCTACTTGCCAACCCCAGCATCGCACATCTATCGCACACTATAGAGTACTGCACCTCGCATGTTGCCTACTTGGTCCAATAATATTACTGTTCAGTAGCTTTAAGAATAGTCTCAACTTGACCTACCAGATTTCACCTAAAACACCAACCCAAATTGTGGGGCACTGGCAATCATCAACATAGAAACATTCAACCAAGGAAACCTGGGAAACAATTTCTTAAATCTGTATGAGATGATATAATGTCTCTTCCCCCATTGTTGCCTGCCACTGATGCCACCTACTTGCAGGGAGACTTCAGAGTAAGGCTGGTGCGTCTACCTTTGTGTTTCCCTGAAGCATCTACCAGTTTGGCATGAGGACAGACAACAAACCCCCACTGAGAGATGGAATTGGGGTAAAACACAGCAACAGTAATCCAAAAGCGAAATACAAATGATAATTGGGATACACATTAACCTAATTCTGGTGGGGGAGGGAACGAGAGGAGAATCCATAGAATTCCTACAATGTAGGAGGAGGTCATTTGACCCATCGAGTCTGCACCGACCCTCTTAAAGAGCACCCTACCTAGGCCCACTCTCCTGTCCTAACCCCGTAACCCTACCTAAGCGGCACATCTTTGGACTAAGGGGCATGGCCAATCCACCTAACTTGCAAACCTTTGAACTGTGGGAGGAAACCGGAGCACCCAGAGGAAACCCACGCACAGTGAGAATGTGCAAACTTCACACAGATAATCACTCAAAGCCAGAATCGAATCCGGATCCCTGATGCTGTGAGGCAGCAGTGCTAATCACTGTGTCACCGTGTCGCCAAGACATTAGGAATATACAGGAGCAACGCCTTAGTGCTGCCAGGAATCGAGAGCAATAAAATGGTCCGGATAAAGAGATGAATGCAAATTAATAAACTGGTCCTATCAAGGTTAAGTTGTTGAAGTATACTCTTAACACGTACTGCGCTTACCTAGCTCCTGGTGCTTGGAGTCTATCCAATAGGCATTGAAAATTAAAGTCAGAGATTCACTGGGCCACAGGACAGTGTAATTTTCTAATGAGAGTATTCTGCCATTTTCCAAACTTACAACCTTAAAAAAAGTGGGACCCAGAAGACAGAGAAGAATTGACAAGTAAAATGATTAGTTCATTAAAGGCAAAAATGGTGATAGAATAGACAAAACAGGTTTTATATACGCAAAACATTGAATCATTATCCCAAGACTGTGTTCAAACTGTCAGATTTCCTAGATTACAACAGTGACCACACTTCAAAATAAAAAGAATGTCCTTACTTTAACATTGTGATGAATGTAAGAAATTGATATATATTATATTATGTTGCAGTAATGTTATTAAAAAACCCTGATTTAAAATACAGACAATATGTCTGCTAAAGCTGTAAGTAAAGAATTTAAACGGTGAGATAATTATTCATTCCAACCGCTTACTTGGTTATAGATAAAGGGCTAATGGAGTCATGTTTTGATTGCTGGAGATTCCCTGGAGTGTAGAAAATTTATGAGAGGTTGTATTTAGTCCAAGCTAAGCAGATCACAGAACTTATTGGAATACAGATCACGTAATTAATGGGAGGAGTCAGGTTTGTCTGTAGTTTTGCAGTCTGTTATAGGATTTTAAGTTCAACAGCAGTTTTACCAAATGATGTTAGATTGAGCAGAAGTGTACTGGATCTGCTCTTGAAAAGAACTCTCCCCAAAAGTCTCTACACAGCTAAGCAAGTAACCTGTTTGTTAACTTTATTTATAAGTGACATTTGAACTAAATTGGGATGCTTAATTGGAGTTAGTAGCAAGTATAGATAGTAAGGTCAAGTTTTTCCTTTTGTCTAAGAACTGTTCAACTGGTAATTTTAAAGTTATTTCTTTGATGTTAATGTGGTTAATTCAGTGTTTAAATTAAAGTTTGTTTTCACATAAAAGCTACCTATTGGTCGGAGTAATCACTCCTAGGGTGAAATATCCTCTCCTCACAGTTTTATAATTACAAATTATTTGGGGTTCTTGTCCAGCATTCTAGCAAATGTTGGGATCTGGTCCAGTATCCTAGCAACAGGTTTTGGGGCGCCGAGGTTGTGAAAGGCATTATAAAAAAGGCAATAAATCAAATTGGATGCAAGAAATTTTTTCAAACCAAAATAACACCAATTAAACCAGCTGGTTTAAGCAGTGAGTAGTAGTTGGGCTGTACGGAGCAAAAAGGTACCACATTCCATCCTTGTTCTGTGCTGAGGTTAGTTTATCTCAGACAGCATCAACGATATTGGTGCATCACTCAGTTTTAGTGTCCCAGCATCAGAGAGCAGAAAATGTCAGGTTTGGTATTCCTGACTGCTGCCCAGCATTGCCTGCAAAAAGCATGAAATTTGAACCTCTGGCAGGGACAGTAATGGACAACAGCACATGTCTCCCTTGACCAAATAACCAGCTGGCACTCAAAATGGTTGAAGTGAACGTCCACTTGAACAAAGTGGAGGAGAAATACCTCAAGTACATTCTCAAAAAGAGTAGAGAAAATCAACAGGATTAGAAAGGATGAAGAATTGGGCATTCCATCCACCCTTTCTGTGTGAAGTATTTATTTCTAATTCCCACCTCGTTTAACTTTTCCTGAAACCAGAAAACAAGATGATATAAATTTTGAGTCCTTTGTTCTCTCAGAATGCAGTTTGACCGCCACTTGCAAATTATTATATCCAGCTGAATGAGGGTATTATTCCGAAGAAAGAGAACTTTTTTCTTTGGTGAAGCAAATTGTGGCTTCATCAAATCATTCCTGTTGGATTTTTCATTGGTCTGCACACTTGTTCAGTCATGGAAAGCTTTTTTTAAAAAAAATACACTGACCTGGATATTGGGGCCAGCAGCAAAGTAACAGCTTTTTGAAGAAAGTTACCCACAAAGATCTAGTGACCTGTGTGGCATGAATTTCCCCTTCCTCTACCTCAGTTTGAATCTGGTGCCAAGCCAAGGTGAACTGATTCAGCAAGTGACAGGATAATCAGTCAATCATATTTATAGAACATAGAACATAGAACAATACAGCGCAGTACAGGCCCTTCGGCCCACGATGTTGCACCAAAACAAAAGCCATCTAATCTACACTATGCCATTATCATCCATATGTTTATCCAATAAACTTTTAAATGCCCTCAATGTTGGAGAGTTCACTACTGTAGCAGGTAGGGCATTCCACGGCCTCACTACTCTTTGCGTAAAGAACCTACCTCTGACCTCTGTCCTTAAAGTTATGTCCCCTCGTGCCAGCCATGTCCATCCGCGGGAGAAGGCTCTCACTGTCCACCCTATCCAACCCCCTGATCATTTTGTATGCCTCTATTAAGTCTCCTCTTAACCTTCTTCTCTCCAACGAAAACAACCTCAAGTCCATCAGCCTTTCCTCATAAGATTTTCCCTCCATACCAGGCAACATCCTGGTAAATCTCCTCTGCACCCGCTCCAAAGCCTCCACGTCCTTCCTATAATGCGGTGACCAGAACTGTACACAATACTCCAAATGCGGCCGTACCAAGAGTTCTGTACAGCTGCAACATGACCTTTTTATGTATTTATGTATTCTCACAGACAACAAACCAGAAAATAAAATGCAGTGATTTCCTCTACGCTTTTAATTACAGAGAACAAAATGAATTAAGGTAGAAACTGCAAGATTAAAGGTGAGGTTTGTCACAATGGAGACATTTGGCATTCCGCAAATATAAACTTAGTTTTTCCAGGGCCAGTGGGGCTGTTCAGCAATAATTATGAACCTAGTTCAACAAGGTATAACTTTTTCAAGGCCTTTTATAGCTAGACTAACAGTGTAAAAGGGCAGGTTCTCATCAATTCAGTGATTTTTACCCAATTGCATTTTGTGGGTGGAGGGAGGGGAGGAGGTCTTCAACAGTGCACCTGATGCTGACACACAGAATTACTGATAGCAATATCTGTACTGTCATGTACAGGCTCCGTCAATTGCTGTCAGTTTCAGAAATCATGATGATGATGACACCGACAGATTTGTTGTCATTGCTACTGCAAAATACAGGCCAGGTAAGAATAACCTGGATGAAACACACAAAAACATTGGAATTATACGGGTGTGGTGGCCAGCTCTATATAAATTGCACCTTATTGTGAAAAAATGCCTTGCTTTTACTCTTTGGGGCCAGCCAAGTGCCCTAACACACAAGGAATACCATCACCATATTTAAAAGATTTCAAGGCAAGCAGCTGATAAATTTACAATATTAATCACACATTTTCTCCATGTGGGGATTCACCTTTTTTTCCCCCATGCCAAAAGATCCCAGGCACAAACTAGTAACAGACAATATCCAGGGCCAACAGTTTGACAGGGATACTGCTGATGTTTAGGCGTTGCAGCTTCACAGTTTATCAGCACAGATGACCCGTCAATCCCAGAATTTGCCACAGAGAATGCGACTTGGGGTTCCAACATGCTGTATGGTATTTCATAGAATCATAGAAATCTATAACATGGAACAGACCATTGAACCCACTGTGTCCACGCCAGCCAATAAGTAGAGATCCAGCCTAATGAAACGAGGCTGCAGCTCTGGAGGTTACTGCAAGTGCATTTCCAAGTAGTGAGCTCCACTGTTAGGGGACTACGGTCTCACACTGTATAGCAGTGTTTTTCAAACTTTTTTTTTCCTGTGACCCACTTTTACCAACAGGCTAACCTTTGGGACCCACGCTAGTCGATGTTCGTGACCCAGGCCAGTCTAAGGACTTCAACTGACATTAAGTTCTCGCCAAATCCTTTTTAAGAGGTTTGTCTTTGAACTCGCCATGCCTTTGAAGTTTTGAGGGTTGTTAACCTTTCATTTACCAGTAACTCCCTGCATACAGCACACATGGGCTTTACATCCTGATTTACATTGGCAGAATTAAGAAAGCCACAACTCAATAAATTATTTTTATACTACTTTGTTCCCGACTTCAGTTTTTTCTTTGAGTTTTCACGAGAAGCCTTGGAGCTCAGCGTACAGCTCATGCCAATGCTGCTTTGTCCTTCCCTGGACTCTCCTGAGAAGCTCTCTCCAGCAGATTCAGTTGCGAGATCCTGGCCTGTTTGTGTCTCTGATGCTCTCTTCCTTATTACAAAATGACCCATCTTCAGTTCTTCACACAGTCCCCTTGCTTTCTTGCAGGCAGCTGTAAATGGAGGATCTTTCCTGGATGGTTTCACGCACCAAAACATGGACGTGTAGGGCACGTAACGTCAGCGTACATGCCACGCTCATGACTTCTGGCGGAAAGAGTCCATCCTTTGAATTGAAAGAACCGTCGCAGCCAGCATTCTTAAAAGCCTATTGCGGCTGTTGGGACGCTTCACCCGCGATCGGGAATGCCAGAACTGATCGCTCCGCGACCATCCCGACACCCACCGCGATCCAAAGTTTGAAAAGCCCTACTGTATATGATAAAATATGTACATAGATCTGCTGATCGCTATTCCTGAAATTTAAAAAATTGAACAAAGACCTGTAAAATGGCTGAAATTGTGTCTGCCTGAAACTCCCGAGCAAAAGAAACCGCACCGCAGTTTCAGTGAAACTCACCCCTTGTTATATCGGAGCTACTAACAACCACTTGCAGACTGAGCTGCCCAACTTCAATAAGGAACTAACACAAAGGTCATTTGTATTTGATAACCCAGACTGGCCAGTAGAGACGGAATTTCGATGAAGGCAATGGTCTCTCCAACATTCCCTTTGACCCATAATGGCTGAGATGTTATCAGCCTGGAACACAAAGCCAATTTCCAGACACTGGATAAACATCCTTTGTTGAAGACATCGTGGAGGTAAAGTCACGTGACATGGGCCTCTGGCTTGTGGGACAAGCAATATTGCCTTGCTGAACTAGATAGTCTGCTGTTTAACATCGGCCGAGCAGGACACACCAAAGGAGTTCTGTCCCAGGTTGGACACGTGGCTCCATCTACCCTGCCTCTGCTGGAAGTCTGCCTTGGCCTACAGGACAGATTCATCGAAACTGAAAGCGTTGGTTTTCAGGCCCCGACATCCGTGAAGGAATACCATTCCACAAACACTTTGATTCCAGACTCTGGAACCCACATTAAACAGTATTTCTTTTCTGGATCATCACTGCACCGTAAATCCTCAATATCCTCAAATCTCCTCTGCATCCTTTCTAATATCAAATTTCCTATGGTGTGATGGCCAGAACTGCATACAGTACACCAGCTGTGGTCTAACTAGAGTTTTATTCAGTTCTAGCATAACCTCTTACTCGTTTATATTTTAGTATGATATAGGCAAATGTCCGGGGATTCTCCGGTCCATCAGCCACATTTTCCTGAATGGCGCGCACCTGCTAGGAGTGACCTTCTCCATTCCCTCAGCCATTGGTGCCACCATACGCCACCTGGAAACCTGCAGGAGAGGGTACGCTGTTGGCAGACCGGAGATCCCGCCAACGAAGAATTCTGCTTCATGTGTGCCTTCGTAATCACCTTATCTGCTTGTCCAGCCACCTTCAGGGACTTTCATCTCACTTCTTAGCATCCTATCATTTATTGTGAGTTGCTTTGCCTGGTTAGCCTTCTCAAAATGAATTGCCTCACATTTCTCCAGAATAAACTCCATTTTCCACTGTTCTGTCAACCTGACTAGCCCACCGTTATCTTTCTGCAGTCTATAGCTTTCCTCTTCATCATCTACCATATGATCAATTTTTCTATTGTCATCTTGGAGCCATTTCGACTACTTACCTCTCTCTTTCTTCTTCTGGGGAATGGTAATTAGATGATTGACAACTGTTAAGCACTTAAGGAAACAGATAACTGGTCCCTCACAAGTGATGTGTTATGCAGTGTATCTCATTGGGTGCTCACGCGCATTAAGGAAGGTGCTTCGGCCTATCGAGATTAAAGAAATACGAAAAGCCAACAAGTTCAGAAACCTCATCTACCCAACCTCAGTACGAAAAAACATGTACTAAAATAGCAGAGAAAGCCAAAGAAACAATTCTCTCTGGGAATGATGGGAAAGATTCATACGTCAGCTACTTCAACCTCAAAAGCAGAAACACGAACCCAGGTACAATGTGATTTTAAAATAAAATAATTGGAATGCCACACATAATGGGATTCTATTCATCCTGATCAGCTGGCAACCCGCTTCCATTTACTATGATAGGTGTTCAATTGGAGACACATTCTTAAAGCTAAATTATGCATCACTGATGGAAGAACATTTGTTTACCTTCCATACTTTGTACTTGTTGACATGGGATGTCAACATTATTTACACCTCCAGAGTTCCGATCACCTGTGCTCAATGAGTTGAAGGGATATTTTATAGTCTCGCAATGTGCTCAGCAGAACGCTGAGGCTTTAAAAAAATAATAACTGCATGACAGCAATGCACAGGTCAAGACAAAGTCCATCCCTTCTTGGTTAGTCATCAATGTGATGCAGACTTATTCCTTAAACATCACAAAGACTATTCAAACTCTGCAATTTTTGAATCCTTCTATGTACAACTGAGGGACCTGTTAGCACAGTTGGCTTGATGGCAAGCACGTGCATCAGATTAACACCAATAGCATGCCGTTCAGTCCCTTTTTCAGCCGAGATAGACTTGGGGCTGGTCTCCCCACTCTACAGGTGGTACAATTACAGAACTTTGGGGTGGTTCAGCAAATTGTCTTTGGGTAGAGAACTCAAGAAGATGTGTAGGATTGGTATACATTTTGATCCATGGTGCTTCGACCCTGGAAGAGAGTGACAACGAGGCAATTACAGGACCGAGAATCAAGATCACAATATCACAGCTCCATTCCTGACCTGTAGCCCTTTCAAGCTCTCACTAAATATGCAGAATAAGTTTTACAGCACTGAACCAAAATTTAGTCTACCTACTCGCTGAAGAAGCAGTCCATCTGTCTGCACAAGGCTAGGGTTATTCGAATTCAGAGTCCTATAAATGTCAGTTCCAGTGCTCACCATTATTAGAAGTCACTTTATTTCATGAAAAGGCTGAGCTCCACTTTAAAACTTAGCAATTGCTGGATTTGTATCTATGCAATGTCCTGCTGAGCTAATTATAGAGGTAAGGCTACAACTAAGAAATAAGCACTTGATTAACCTTGGCTGCTGTCACAGAGCCAAACAAGAGCACTCTGTTCAGGTAATGGGACCCCGCTACATCAAACCTCAAGTACATACCTGTAGGACTTGATAATTCCAGATGAAAATGCATGCCCATGATGGCCAAACTTACCAGCCAGTTCCCTGAACATACACTGAAGTCCACTCTGTGCATGGGACGAGGCAAAATCTTTCAATAAGCTAGCAATTTTCATGTTGACACAAGAGGAGGGAAGCCATTGTCTGATACACTACACCACTTTGTCCCCCACAGTTACTTGATTTTGTTGATTTTTTTTAAAAACACTGTATTTTAAATAAATAGTGAAAGGCCCTTATGACAAAGTTATCTGGAGCCTAGCAGGTTTTACTGGGGAGCCACGTTGGCTGGGCTGGAAGCAGCTTCAGTGAAGGAATTCATTCAGGGAGTAAACATCATGGGTGTCTAAAATGGACAATTGTGATCAACAGTGTGACCGCAGAAAAAGCAAGCATGCTCAGTCCCCCTTTCTAACTGAGAAAAGTCAGCATCACATGGTTCATAAGGGCAGGAGAGGAAAAAGGAAGACGCAAGTCCCAAGTGACTGATTTAGCCCTTCATTAAGTTCCTTCATGAATTCAGCTCACACGCTGACTAGAAGACACCTCACCTGAATTTTCAGATTCATTTTCCACATTGTTTGAGGTGTGGCAGCAGTGTGCAGGTAGTCTGACATTCAGTTTAGGATTCTCCTCACGGACACTGCTGTCCAAATGGATAGTGCTGGATTTGGCTTCCTTGGTGTTTGTGGTCCATTGTGAACTTTCAGTGCACACCCATTTCGCCAAATCTTGTAGCCGGATAATTATCCTTTTAGAGACTGCAATGACCTCATCCTATCACAGGAAAAAATAAAACACACTCAAGATTTAGTAAGCTTCAACCGGCTACTTATTAAAAAGACTTGCACAATTTCTGAAACATTATAAACACTTCACATGTAAGTTAATTACACCTGATGTACAAAATATTATGTTAACAAAATCACATAAATGAAAAGAAGATGAATGGTAGTAGGTTCTGGTTAGAATGGTACTGACTGAGGGAATATGTTGGCCAGAAATCTGGAAAAGCCAGAGAGGACCCAGATCCAGCATCTCAGTCGAAAGCTGAAACCTTCAACAATGAAGGACGCTTTCAATACTGTACTGGAAATGCCAAATAGATTAGGAGCTCAAATTTCCAACCTTCTGGTTCAGATGTTAACAGTTGTAATAAATCAGAACAGATTTCAATAACTTTTTTTTATTATTCAACAAATGTTTCATGAAGAAGTCTTATTTAACTAAACATCATAAATGCAGATCACTCATCCATACACACCAAATTGGAAATTTCGTCTATGAAAAACCACTTGTTCTGAACAGTTGAACAGCAGCCTAGGGAAGAGAGAGATGTACTGGGCAGATTTTCTTTGCTTCTGACCACTATCCAGAGAATCCTGTCACACAAGCATTTCTATGTTAACAACTGTGCAAATGAGTAAGTACAGTATGCTTGTTCACATTCAATATCCAAATGTGCACAACTAAAACGGCTACTTGGGTGAGGCAGTCGAGGATTTGGGATGACCATACATGTTGGCATATAAGCCAACCTTTGAATCTTCATTACTGAGCTTGCTGCACACGTTGCATGAGGAACCAACCTTGCTGGAAAGAGACCTTTCTTTTAAATTTGTTCAGAGGAGGTGGGTGTCATTGACTGGGCCAGCATTTATTGGCCATCCCTAATTGCAATTTAGAGGACATTTTAGAGTCATCACATCGCTGTGGATCTGGAGTCACATGTTGGCCAGAACAGATAAAGGTGGCAGATTTCTTTCCCTAAAGGATTTTAGTGAACCAATGGATTTTTACTACAATAGACAATGGTTTCATGGTCATCATGAGACTTTAAATTCCAGATTTTTATTGAATTCAAATTTCACCACCTGCCGGGGTGGGTTTCGAGCCAGGGTCCACAGAGCATTACCCTGGGCCTCTGGTTTATTAGTCTAATGACATACATAGAAACATACATAGAAAATAAAGGAGGAGGCCATTTGGCCCTTCGAGCCTGCTCCGCCATTCATTAGATCATGGCTGATCATCAAGTTCAATACCCTGATCCTGCCTTCTCCATGTCCCTTGATCCCTTTAGCCCCAAGAGTTACAACATTTTGGCCTCAACTACTTTGTGGTCGTGAATTCCACAGATTCACCACTCTCTGGGTGAAGAAATTTCTCCTCATCTCAGTCCTAAAGGCTTACCTCTTATTCTCAAACTATAATTTCTAGTTCTGGACTCCCCTACCAGCGGGCATTTTCTTCCTGAATCTACACTGTCTAATCCTGTTAGAATTTTATAAGTTTCTATGAGATTCCCTCTCACCCTCCTAAACGCCAATGAATATAATCCTAACCGACTTGTTCTCTCCTCATATGACAGTCCTGCCATCCCAGGAATCAGCCTGGTAAAACTTTGTTGCACTCCCTCCGTAGCAAGAACATCCTTCCTCAGATAAGGAGACCAAAACTGCACATAATACTCCAGGTGTGGCCTCACCAATGCCCTATACAATTGCAGTAAAACATCTCTATTCCAATACTCAAATCCTCTTGCTATGAAAGCCAACATACCATTTGCCTTCTTTACTGCCTGCTGTACCTGCACACTTACTTTCAACGACTGATGCACAAGAGCAGCAAGGTGACCCTGAGTATCCATCTCTCTCAATTTACACCCATTCAAATAATAATCTGCCTTCCTGTTTTTTCCACCAAAATGGATAAGCTCACATCTATCCACATTATACTGCATCTGCCATGCATATGCCCACTCACACAGCCTGTCCAACTCATGCTGAAGCATCTCTGCATTCTCCTCACCTCTGCATCCTCCTCACAGCTGACCCTCCCACCCAACTTTGTATCGTCTGCAAATTTGAAGATAATACATTTAGCTCCCTCGTCCAAATCGTTAATATATAATGTGAACAGTTGGGGTCCTGGCACAGATCCCTGTGGTACCCACTTAGTCACTGCCTGCCAGTCAGGAAAATACCCATTTATCCAATTCTTAGCTTCCCGTCTGCTAGCCAGCTTTCTATCTATCTCAAGACACTACCTACAATCTCATGCACTTTAACTTTACATAATAATCTGCTATGTGAGACAATACCACTATGCCACCACCTTCCCAAAGAGATACTCTTGTGTGTTTATTGATCTACACAAGACACATGCGAAGGTCAGTTTGGTGCTAATTTTTAAACAAAACATCATTGGCAGTGGCCCGGCCTGGCAGGATATCTTGGATCAGGAAAGCCGGCAGAATGACCATTTTCCTTTCCATCGTTTTATCATTTCTACACTCTAAACAGAAGCATTTATTTAAATGATTGTCTTTTTCTATTTTAACAACTTGGACACCGGGGTCATTCCAAATATTTTTGTTTTTTTAACCTAACACCTCATATACCAGGGCTACCCTAGTTTCAACCATCTTCATGATTTTTGAGCTACAAACATAGACTGACTGAGAGGCAACGGTCTGCTAGTTCATAAAACCTACCCCACACAACAGCTAAACCTTTGTACATCACAATATACAGATCTTGCATCACACCCTGTTCCAAACTGCTTCCTTTCCTGTCGTTTTCTTCCTCTGTTAATGCTGAGCAGGTATCTTTGCTGTCTTGTCTGGGGTCGGCTTAGCAGGAGCTATCTCCCATCTGCTTTTAGAATCTTCACAGTAAAGAGAGTATCTTCAGTTGCTTTTGGACAGTGCTCTGTCTTTTCAGAGCACATAGGCACAGAAGAGGCACAGGGAGATAAAAGAGCGCAGTGAAGAGCGAGAGTGAGAGCAGAGATGGACAAATGAAACAGCGGTGCCGTGGAGAAAAAAAAGAGTGCAAGAAAAAGCGAGACTGAGAGCGGAGAAAGGAGAATAAATGAGCATGAGAAAGAGCAAGATTAAGATCGGAGCCAGGAGGTTAAAAGAGCACAAGAAAGAGTGAGACTGGAGTGGATCCAGGATAAAAGAGCACCAAAAAGACTGAAATCTAGAATGAAGCCATGAGGATAAACGAGAGCGAGACTGGGAATAGAGCCAGGAGGATAAAAGAAAGCAAGGAGCGAGATTGGGAACAGAGGCAGGACGATAAAAGAGTGAGATAGATGCTGGTGCCACTGTTGGCTTCCAGTTGACTTCCAGATTTGGAGAAAATCAAGTGCATAGTGGTTAACACTGCTCCCTCACAGGGCAGCATGGTGATGCGGGGAGGAGCACTGCTGCCTCAAGGCGCCAAGGTCTCAGGTTCAATCCCGGCTCTGGGTCACTGTCTGTGTGGAGTTTGCACATTCTCTCCGTGTTTGAGTGGGTTTCACCCCCACAGCCCAAAGATGTGCAGGCTAGGTGGATTGACCACGCTAAATTGCCCCTTAATTGGAAAAAATGAATTGGGTACTCTGAATTTATTTTTAAAAACACTGCTACCTCACAGCGGCAGGGACCTGGGATTGATTCCTGCCTCGGGTGACTGTGTGGAGTTTGCACGATCTCCCCACGTATGCATGGGTTTCCCCCGGGTCCTCCGGTTTCCTCCCATAGTCCAAATATGTGCAGTTAGGTGGATTGGCTATGCTAAATTGCCCCTTATGTCTAAAGGTGTGCGGGTTAGATGGGGTTACAGGGATAGAGGTGGAGATTGGGCCTACATAGAATGTTCTTTTGGAGGGTCGGTGCAGACTCGATTGGCTGAATGGCATTCTTGTGCACTGTAAGGATTTAAAAGAAGTGTAAAACAATACAGAACAAGGCAAGTCATTGATTGGTGGGGAGTGTTCTGCTCCTTTATCTTGAAATGCTGCTATAATCTTTGGGATCTAAGATTTTCTTCATAATAAGGTTTTTGTAATAGCAGTGGTAAAGGTTACTGGGAGCAGTGGGGTTTATTCATTAAGATAGATATAAACAATAAAACCGAGTTAATACCTAAAGCACATATCTGTGAAATTAAGAAACATATAACTTTTAGTTTAGGTGGTACTTAGCTTTAATAAGCACAGTAAATTGTAATATACATAGGGAGTAATCTAAGTTAATTAAGAAAGTAATTAAACTAAACAACTAGGCAACAATGGCAGGACAGGTGTTATGTTGCAAGTGTGGAATGTGAGCGCTTCTGGACACCAAGGAGATCCAGGACAAATATGTCTGCAGCAAGTCCCCGCTGGGTCACTGTCTGTGCGGAGTCTGCACGTTCTCCCCGTGGCTGCGTGGGTTTCCTCCAGGTGCTCCGGTTTCCTCCCACAGTCCAAAGATGTGCAGGTTAGGTGGATTGGCCATGATAAATTGCCCTTAGTATCCAAAAGGTTAGGAGAGGTTATTGGGTTACGGGGATAGGGTGGAAGTGAGAGCTTAAGTGGGTCAGTGCAGACTCGATGGGCCGAATGGCCTCCTTCTACACTGTCTGTATGTTCTATGTAAGTGTCAGCCGCTAAAGGATTTCGGAATCAGGATTATTGACCAGGAAACTGAACTGCAGACACTGCGCAAAGACTGGTGTGGGAGAAGTGGGTTCCAGTTTGTGAATCACTTACATCAGTAATGGCACAGTACGAAGTCTTACAACACCAGGTTAAAGTCCAACAGGTTTGTTTCGATGTCACTAGCTTTCGGAGCGCTGCTCCTTCCTCAGGTGAATGAAGAGGTCTGTGATCATTCTGGATCACAACGTCTTCACCTTCGACAACAAGTTCTTCATCCAGACGCACGGAACAGCCATGGGGACCAAATTCGCACCCCAATACGCCAACATCTTCATGCACAAGTTTGAACAGGACCTACTCACCGCACAGGACCTTCAACCGATGTTATACACCAGATACATCGATGACATTGTTTTCCTTTGGACCCACGGCGAAGAATCACTGAAACGACTACACGATGACATTAATAAGTTCCATCCAACCATCAGACTCACCATGGACTACTCTCCAAAATCAGTTGCATTCTTGGACACACTCGTCTCCATCAAGGACGGTCACCTCAGCACTTCGCTTTACCGCAAACCTACGGATAACCTCATGATGCTCCACTTCTCCAGCTTCCACCCTAAACACATTAAAGAAGCCATCCCCTATGGACAAGCGCTCCGTATACACAGGATCTGCTCAGACGAGGAGGAGCGTAACAGACATCTACAGACGTTGAAAGATGCCCTCGTACGAACGGGATATGGCACTCGACTCATCGATCGACAGTTCCAACGCGCCACAGCGAAAAACCGGACCGACCTCCTCAGAAGACAAACATGGGACACAACCGACAGAATACCCTTCGTCGTCCAGTACTTCCCCGGAGCGGAGAAACTACGTCATCTTCTTCACAGCCTTCAACACGTCATTGATGACGATGAACATCTTGCCAAGGTCATCCCCACACCCCCACTACTTGCCTTCAAACAACCGCGCAACCTCAAACGAACCATTGTTTGCAGCAAACTACCCAGTCTTCAGAACAGTGACCACGACACCACACAACCCTGTCATGGCAATCTCTGCAAGACGTGCCAGATCATCGACATGGATACCACTATTACACGTGAGAACACCACCCACCAGGTACGCGGTACATACTCGTGCGACTCGGCCAACGTTGTCTACCTCATACGCTGCAGGAAAGGATGTCCCGAAGCGTGGTACATTGGCGAGACCATGCAGACGAAGCGACAACGAATGAACGGACATCGCGCAACAATCACCAGGCAGGAATGTTCCCTTCCAGTCGGGGAACACTTCAGCAGTCAAGGGCATTCAGCCTCTGATCTCCGGGTAAGCGTTCTCCAAGGCGGCCTTCAGGACCCGCGACAACGCGGAATCGCCGAGCAGAAACTTATAGCCAAGTTCCGCACACATGAGTGCGGCCTCAACCAGGACCTGGGATTCATGTCGCATTACATTCATCCCCCACCATCTGGCCTGCGAAATCCTACCAACTGTCCTGGCTTGGTACAATTCACGCCTCTTTAACCTGGGGTTACCCCATCTCTGGATCTGTAAAGATTTAATCACCTGCTAATGCTCGCATTCCAAGCATTGTTTGGCATCTTTGAATTTGTCTATATATGTGTTTCTGGAACAGACCTCTTCATTCACCTGAGGAAGGAGCAGCGCTCCGAAAGCTAGTGACATCGAAACAAACCTGTTGGACTTCAACCTGGTGTTGTAAGACTTCGTACTGTGCTCACCCCAGTCCAACGCCGGCATCTCCACATCATCAGTAATGGCGAATTAGGTGCCAACCGTTGGGGCGGTCTACACCTGAACCATGCTGAGACAAGTTTTCTCTCGAACCGCATAACCATGGAACAGAAAAGGGTTTTAAACTAAACAAGCGGGGTAAGGGTTCTATATTGAGGAAGTATAGCAAATCAAGCGGTAGAGTCAAGGCAGGGAATATAGTAGTAATATGGGAAATGAGGATTGCAGAGTAGCAGGAAGGGATAGAGAGCTGAAACACAAGAATATACCAACAATCGAGACTAGATGTCACAAAGATAAGAAAAACACAAAACTTAAGGCTCTGAATCTGAATTTGTTGGATATCCAAGATGGTGCCGGAGCATGGCGATTCTCTGCGGATCTCTCCCACAGATCCTCTTCCTACATCTCTTTTAACGTACTAACCTTTTAAAATTTTATTGTGTCACTAACACTATCTCTAACCTTTCACCCGATGCCTGTGTCCATATATTTACATTGTGTAATTATGTATGTCCTATGTTTTTCATGTTTGGAACAATTTGTCTGGACTGTACGCAGAACAGTATTTTTCACTGTACACCATTACACGTGACAATAAATCAAATCAAACAATCAATCATCGCATTCTTAACAAAGTATGTGAATTGATAGCGCACATTGAAGTAAATAAATATGACCTAAATAGCCATTTAGGAGACATAGCTGCAGGATGACAAAGATCAGGTCCTGAATGTTGAGGGTTATATGATATTAAAGAAGAATAGGAAGCTAGGTAAAGGTAGATGGGTTGCATTAAGGATGGTATTGGTGCAATAGTTACAGATGATCTTGGTACAGGAAATCAGGATGTAGAATCAATTTGGGTAGAGATGAAGAATAGTCGGGGTGAAGAAGTCACTGACGGAAGTGGTCAACAGGCCACTTCAAATGTGTGATTTGAATCTGAACATAAACTGGAAAAATTAGATTGCCAGTAGTAGCCTGGATGATGCTTTAGAGGTCGTTTCTTAAAAAGCAGCACGTTCTGGAACTAACCAGAGAGCAGGTTACAGACTTGGCATTGTGTAATATGACAGGATTAATTAATTATCTCAAAGTAAAGGCACCTCTCGGTAGCAATAACAGTACTATTGAATTTTACATCCAGTTTGAAACGGAAAAAAGAGTGGGTGTAGGATGAAATTTTAAACTTAAATAAAAGCAACTTTGTGGCATGAAAGCTGAGTGAGTTCAAATGAACTGGGATACTCGGCTAAATCAATTGAGAAGCAATGGCAGACTTTTAAGGGATGTTTCAAAATATTCAGAAAGTATATCCATACTATAAAGAAAATTTTAAAGGGCAGACCCTACAACCGTGGTTAACGAAAGAGTTAAGGAAAGTATCAGACTTAAAGAAAAAACAGATAACTAAAAAAAGATGAGCAGCAGGTCAGGTGCGTGATCAGAATATAAAGAACGACTTCCGGTTGCGGCCATGCCTGAATAGGTCGCACGTTCGGCAGCTCCCGCCAGGAACGGACTTTAGGGCTCTCTAGAGGGGCCCCAACGGCACTTGTTCGATGGCTTCCAGTGTGGGAAAGTGACAGCAAGGTCCCCCCGACAGTATATGGATTGGACCAGGAGTAGAGCGGTGAAAAAAGGGATCTTGGAGCAGCGAAAAGTGAGGGGAGAAAAAGCAAGATGGCGGCGGGTGGAGACGAAGCAGCATGGGCGCAGTGGCAGCAGGAGTTTCTTAAACGCTGCTTTGAGGAGCTGAAGACAGAAATGCTGGCGCCAATGAAGGCGGCGATTGAGAAGCTAGTGGCGACCCAGAGGGCCCAGGGGGCGGCGATCCGGGAGGTGCGGCAGAAAGCCTCGGAGAACGAGGATGAGATCTTGGGCCTGGCGGTGAAGGTGGAGGCACAGAGGCGCTGCATAAGAGGTGGGCGGAAAGATTTGAGGACCTGGAGAATAGGTCGAGGAGGAAGAATCTTCGGATTCTGGGTCTCCCTGAAGGAGTTGAGGGGCCCGATACCGGGGCATATGTGAGCACGATGCTCAATTCGCTGATGGGCGCGGGAGCTTTCCCGAGGCCCCTGGAGCTAGATGGGGCTCATCGGGTCCTGGCAAGGAAACCCAAGGCCAACGAGCCGTCAAGGGCTGTAGTGGTGAGGTTTCACCGCTTTATGGATAGAGAGTGTGTCCTGAGATGGGCCAAGAAAGAGCGGAGCAGCAGGTGGGAGAACACGGAGATCCGAATCTACCAGGACTGGAGTGCAGAGGTGGCCAAGAGAGCTGGCTTTAATCGGGCCAAGGCGGTGCTCCATCAGAAGGGGGTGATGTTCGGTATGCTGCACCCACTGCGATTGTGGGTCACATTCCAAGGTCGGCACCACTATTTTGAAACGCCTGAGGAGGCTTGGAGCTTTATACACTGAAAAGTTGGACTCAAATTGAGGGTCTGTGGTTGTGGGGGGGATGTCTGCTGTATATATGGTTTTAACTACGTGTAGGGAATGTTCCCTTGGTTGGGTGCTGGGTGGGAATGGGTGGAGGGATTTGATGGGGAGACTGTGGGAGAGTGTGGGCGCCGGTGTTGGAGGGAGGGGAGGCCCGGGGATGGGGGAATTCAGATAAGGCCGCAAAAGGAGCTACGCCTGAGGGGGCGTGGCCGGCTCAGGAAAGCGCGGGCTTTTTCCCGTGCCAGGGAAGGACGGCGGTGGGGGTCGGAGGAGCGCACACTGACTGCTAGGGAGGAGGGGGAGGGGGATTCCCACACTGGGGGGGTCGATGGGAAGGCGGGAGAGGCCGGGGTCAGCAGGAGTCAGCTGACTTACGGGAGTGTTATGGGGGGAGCAAAAGAGCTCGATATGGATCTGGCGGGGGGGGGGGGAATAGCGTTGCTGCTGCATTGGCCAATGGGGAACTGGAAATAGGAGAGGTGGTCGGGGCGGGGGTCCGCTGTCTGGGGGACTGGAGGGTGTGGGAGGCGCGGGCACGTGACTGGCCTAGAAAAGAAGATGACTAGTCGGCCGGGGGGGGGTAAGAACCCCCCAATCCGGTTGATAACTTGGAATGTGAGGGGCCTGAATGGGCCGGTTAAGAGGGCCCGAGTGTTCGCGCACTTAAAGGGACTGAAGGCAGACGTGGTCATGCTTCAGGAGACACATTTGAAGGTGGCAGATCAGGTCAGGTTGAGAAAGAGATGGGTAGGACAGGTATTCCTGAGCGGTAGGTTGCAGGGGGTGTGGGTGGTACTGGTAAATGTATACGCCCCAAACTGGGATGATGCCGGATTTATGAAGCGCATGCTGGGCCGGATTCCGGACCTGGAGGCAGGAAGCTTGATAATGGGGGGGGATTTCAACACGGTGCTGGATCCAGCATTAGATCGCTCCAGATCCAAGACAGGGAAGAGGCCGGCTGCGGCCAAGGTGCTTAGGGGGTTTATGGACCAGATGGGGGGAGTGGATCCATGGAGGTTTGCTAGGCCCCTGGCCAGGGAATTCTCATTCTTTTCCCATGTACATAAAGCCTACTCCCGGATAGATTTTTTTTGTTTTGAGTAGGGCGCTAATCCCGAAAGTGGAAGGAACGGAGTATTCGGCCATAGCCATCTCAGACCACGTCCCGCACTGGGTGGAGCTGGAGTTAGGAGAGGAGAGGGACCAGCACCCGCTGTGGCGTCTTGATGTGGGATTACTGGCGGATGAGGTGGTGGTGTGCAGGAGGGTGCGGGGGTGCATTGAGAGATACTTGGAGGCCAATGACAATGGAGAGGTGCAGGTGGGAGTAGTCTGGGAGGTGTTGAAGGCGGTGGTCAGGGGAGAGTTAATCTCCATTAGGGCCCACAGGGAGAAGAGAGAGGGCAGGGAGAGGGAGAGGTTGGTGGGGGAGATCTTAAGGGTGGACAGGAGATATGCAGAGGCCCACGAGGAGGGACTACTTAGGGAGCGGCGAAGCCTCCAGACGGAGTTTGACCTGTTGACCACAGGGAAAGCAGAGGCACAGTGGAGGAAACCACAGGGAGCGATGTACGAGTATGGGGAGAAGGCGAGCCGGATGCTGACACACCAGCTCTGTAAGAGGGTGGCAGCGAGGGTGATAGGTGGAGTTAAGGATAGCAGAGGGAATACGGTGCGGAGTGCGGTGAGAGTAAATGAGGTATTTAAGGACTTCTATGAGGAGCTGTACAGATCTGAGCCCCCAGCGGGGGAAGAGGGGATGCAACGATTTTTGGATCAACTGACGTTCCCGAGGGTGGAGGAGCAGGAGGTGGCTGGTTTAGGGGCGCCAATTGGGTTGGAGGAGCTGGTTAAAGGATTGGGGAACATGCAGGCGGGGAAGGGCCCGGGGCCAGATGGGTTCCCAGGCGAGTTTTATAGGAAATATGTGGATCTGCTAGGCCCGTTGTTAGTGAGAACTTTCAATGAGGCAAGGGAGAGGGGGACCCTGCCCCCAACAATGTCCGGGGCGCTGATCTCGCTGATTCTGAAGCGGGAGAAGGACCTGCTGCAATGTGCGTCGTATAGACCGATCTCGCTCCTCAATGTGGATGCTAAGTTGCTGGCAAAAGTGCTGGCTACGAGAATTGAGGACTGTGTCCCTGGGGTGATTCATGAGGACCAGACGGGATTTGTAAAGGGCAGGCAGCTAAACACTAATGTGCGGAGGCTCCTCAACGTGATTATGATGCCATCGGTGGAGGGAGAGGCGGAGGTAGTGGCAGCTATGGATGGGGAGAAGGCCTTCGACCGGGTGGAGTGGGAGTATCTTTGGGAAGTGTTGCGGAGGTTTGGGTTCGGGGAGAGGTTTAGCAGTTGGGTCCAGGGAAGGGGGATAGACGACCTACCATTGAAGAGGGCGGAAAGGAACTTTCGGTACTTGGGGATCCAGGTGGCTGGGAGCTGGGGGGCCCTGCACAAGCTCAATTTGACGCGGTTGGTGGAGCAGATGGAGGAGGATTTCAAAAGATGGGATGTGCTGCCACTCTCGCTAGCGGGCAGGGTGGTCGGTTAAAATGATGGTTCACCCGAGGTTTCTCTTTGTGTTCCAGTGCCTTCCCATTGTGATTACCAAGGCCTTTTTTAAATGGGTAGGTAGGAGCATCATGGGTTTCGTGTGGGCAAATAAGACCCCCGAGGGTAAAGAGGGTGTTTCTGGAGCGTAGCAGGGACAGGGAGGGCTGGCGCTGCCGAATCTGTACGGCTACTATTGGGCAGCCAACGTGGCGATGATCCGTAAGTGGGTAATAGAGGGAGAGGGGGCGGCATGGAAGAGGTTGGAGATGGCGCCCTGCAGGGGCACGAGCCCGAGTGCGCTGGTGACGGCACCGCTGCCACTCTCGCCGACAAGGTACACCACGAGCCCGGTGGTGGCGGCAACGTTGAAGATCTGGGGGCAGTGGAGACGGCATAGGGGCGAAATGGAAGCCTCGGTTTGGTCTCCGATTCGGGAGAACCATCGGTTCGTCCCGGGAAGGATGGATGGGGGGTTTTGGAGCTGGCATCGGGCAGGGATCAGAAGAATGGGGGACCTGTTTATGGATGGGACGTTTGCGAGCCTAGGGGCGCTGGAGGAGAAGTTTGGGTTACCCCCGGGAAATGCGTTCAGGTATATGCAAGTGAGGGCGTTTGTGAGGCGGCAGGTGAGGGAATTCCCATTGCTCCCGGCACAGAGGGTTCAGGACAGGGTGATTTCGGGTGTATGGGCCGGAGAAGGCAAGGTTTCGGCGAGTGGGCAGAAATCTGGCAGATAAAGTATAATGTGGGAGATGGAGTATAATGTGGGAAAATGCGAAGTTGCTCACTTTGGAAGAAAATGGAGCATGGGAGCAGAATTTCCAAATGCAGAGGGATCTAGATGTTCTCGTGCATGAATCACAAAAAGTTTGTATGCAGGGACAGCAAGTAAATAGGGAGACAAATGGAATGCTACCCAATATCACAAGAGGAATCAACACACAAAAGTAAGGATATTATACTTCAGTTATACAGGATTAGTAAGACCACATCTCAAATACTGTGTGTCGTTTTGGTCTCCTTATTTAAAGAAGGTAGTTTTGTTCTCCTTATTTAAGGAAGGATGTAAATGCATTGGAAGCGGTTCAGAGGAGGTTTCCAATATTTTTTTTTAAATTTAGAGTACCCAATTCTCTTCTTCCAATTAAGAGGCAATTTAGCTTGGCCAATTCAGCCACCCTACACAACTTTTTGGGTTGTTGAGGTGAGACCCACGCAGACACAAGGAGAATGTGCAAACTCCACACGGACAGTGACCTGGGGCCAGGATTGAATCCGGTCCTTGATGCCGTGAGGCAGGAGTGCTAACCACTGCACCAACATGCTGCCTGGAGGTTTATTTTATTGATACCCAAAACGAGTGGGTTGTCGTAAGAGGAAAGGTTGGATAGACTGGGCTTGTTTCCACTGGAGTTTAGAAGATTGAGGGGTGTCTTGATTGTCGTATACAGGATCCTGAATGGTCTTGACAAGGTGGATGTGGTAGGTCGCCACACTACCAGAAGGATGTGGAGGCTTTAGAGAGGGTGCAGAAGAGATTTACCAGAATGTTGCCTGGTATGGAGGGCATTAGCTATGAGGAGCGGTTGAATAAACTTGGTTTGTTCTCACTGGAACGAAGGAGGTTGAGGGGAGACCTGATAGAGGTCTACAAAATTATGAGGGGCATAGACAGAGTGGATAGTCAGAGGCTTTTCCCCAGGGTAGAGGGGTCAATTACTAGGGGGCATAGGTTTAAGGTGAGAGGGGCAAGGTTTAGAGTAGATGTACAAGGCAAGTTTTTTACGCAGAGGGTAGTGGGTGCCTGGAACTCGCTGCCGGAGGAGGTGGTGGAAGCAGGGACGATAATGACATTTAAGGGGCATCTTGACAAATACATGAATAGGATGGGAATAGAGGGATACGGACCCAGGAAGTGTAGAAGATTGTAGTTTAGTCGGGCAGCATGGTCGGCACGGGCTTGGAGGGCCGAAGGGCCTGTTCCTGTGCTGTACATTTCTTTGTTCTTTGTTTGTTTGTTTCCTCCGGTGGGAGAGTCAACAACTATAGGGCACAGTTTTGAAATTAGGGGATCATCCTTTTAGGACAGAGAGGAGGAGAATTTTGTTTCTCTTTAGAGGCGGTATGGTGGCACAGTGGTTAGCACTGCTGCCTAATATCGCCAGGGACCCCGGTTCAATTCCGGGTTTGCACTTTCTCCCAGTGTCTGTGTGAGTTTCCTCCAGGTGTTCTGGCTTCCTCCCACAGTCCAAACATGTGCAAGTTAGGTGGATTGGCCATGCTAAATTGCCCCTTAATGTCCAAAAAGGTTAGGTGCGGTCACTGGGTTACGGGGATAGGGTGGAGGCATGGGCTTATTAGAGTGCTCTTTCCAAGGGCTGGTACAGACTGGATGGGCCGAATGGCCTCCTTCTACACTGTAAATTCAATGACTGTACGACTTTGCAACTCTGCCTCAGAAGGCAACGGAGGCAGGGTCAATGAATATTTTTAAGGTGGAGTTAAATTGATTCCTTTGCATAACATGAATGGGGGGTGGATGGGAATATGGAATTTGAAACACAATTAAATCAGCCATGATCTATTGAATGGCGAAGCAGACTCAAGCGGCCGAATGGCCTACATCTGCTCCTATTTTGTATGTTTGTAATTCCTCATTAGGTGGCTATTTGTTTTTACGAATTAGATTCATAAGATTCCAAGCAAAATCCTGAAGAAAAAGACTTGAACATTCTATGAATATACCTTTTCCAGAATAGAACAAAACTATTCTCCAACCAGTAGTTTCCGACAAACTCCTTTGGATCTCCACCAATGTTTCCTCCAAGCCATTGTATTTATTCTATGACAATAGATAGTAATAATCTCTGCTGATTGTATCTCCTGATCTTGTTCCAGGAACAGGGCAGGGTCATGCCACAGAATGTAAGTCCTCATTTACTGGCCTTGGATTGTCTCCTGGTGTTGGGGTCTGAGAAGCTTGTTTTCTTTTCTTTCAAGCTGCATCTTTTATTCTTTAAACACATATCTCAGTTTCCTTACTGTACCACCATGCTCAGTTAGCACTCTACTACATAGATAATGCTCCCCGCCCCCCCTTCCCGCCATACTCAGACCATCAGAATTCCGCCACTTGATTTACCAGCAACTCCCTATCCTTGATCTATGCCAGGAAATAATAATACTGTGATCACAATAGCTTAATTGACCACAAACACCCCCTCCCTCAGCAAACAATCCAAAGCCTTGGTTGTTCTCCCCTCTTCCAGAAACGAGAAAATAAGATTCTGTTCCTAATCTTCAGGTCAGTTCTCAAAAGGAAAAAAAATGATTCTGAAATAATCCTGATTAGTTTGCTGGAGATTGGCTGAGTGAGCAAGCATTTGGAACCACTTCTCTTGCATCAGAGCTGCTGAATCTAATGGGCATCGTCATCATCAGCCTGGCTGTTGTTACCTTTTGAAGGCCCCGCCTTCTCAACCTTGCCTCTCGTCTGAGGTGTGGTGATCCTGAGGTTAAACCACCACCAGTCAGCTCTTCCTCTCAAAGGGGAAAGCAGCCTATGGTCACCTGGGACTATGGTGATTTTACCGTACCGTTACCGGTTACCTTTTAAACTACTTAACTCACAGTTCACAATGCATTTTAATAAAACACAATCTTTCCTGTTTTCCAATTATTATTCCCCTTTGAACAGGATACAGCTTTATAACATTTCTGCATGTTTTGTGACCACTGAGCGTTTACATTTTCTTCAATAGTTAAGAATGTGTTGTTTCACATATCTATTTTTTGGTACATAATGGGCAAAATGAAAACAATTGTCTTGGTCCAGAATTTCCGAGGGCTTCAGCAGGGGACTGTCAGAATTGCGTGTCATTACTCCTCAGAACCTGACCACAATTTCAGGATTTAGCACAAGCACAGCTTAAATGTGGAAATCTTGAAGCTGCTGTCTCTCACTCACTGCTTCACCACAGGCTGTGCTGTTGACATCCTGCCCACCCTCCTGGAGCCAGCAATCTCAATAAATCTGCCACAAACTTCACCTTTCCTGCTCTCAAATCATTGTAAAAAAATTCCACGAAAAAGATAAACCTTGCTCAATGAGGAGCAATTGGGTTATTTACAGTAATCTGAGTAATAGCCACAGGTCCAGCCCTGATAAAATAATTTGATATTGTGTAATGTTAAAAAATCTAGTAATTAATCATAGCGGAGAAATGTATAATAATTACTTTTTTTTTTTAAACAGTTTGTTCATGATATTTCAGCTTCTACCTTCACCCATGTGTACCCTTTAAAATTAATAAAACCTGATTTGCTATTAGCGCTTTCCATTTCCTGGCTGGTTGCCTGTGAGAATTCTTTAATGCAGTTGGCTGGACAGCTTGATGACACCACCGCAACTCAATGCTGGGAATCCTATTAAACAATGTTCCAATCCACAGAGATCGCTATAACACCTCAGTGCAATGTTCTTGAAAGGTCAGCAGCAGGTGTCCTTGTTTCACCGCTGACCACAGAGACTCAGCCATTATGCAGAGCCTTTCATCCAAACTTACGCTCAATCACATCTCACCATTAAAAAATCCACCCAATTACAGAAAAAAAGAGCTGTTTTCTGTATTTAACAGAGTCATGTAGCAAATACCACATTCTCCAACTCACTGAACAAACCAAGAGATCCAACAGTAACAGATACATAGAAATACTTACATATTCCTTTAATAGTTAGTAAACACAGATTTATACTTTAGTCTTATAAGAAAGATTTTAAATGCCTCGTCTATCTTTTCCTCTATTTGTACCTTAGACTGCTTATCTATCATTCACATCAATGCCTTGTCCTTATTTCTACTGTCTTCTTGCAAGCAATCAGTGTGGTCTAGTTATGCAGATGTCAATATTACTTTTCTTCATTCACCATTTTTAAAATTTCTGTTTCTTCAGATTCCTAACTTTTTTGTACTTTGAAATTGAGACACCAACCGTCTGAATTTCAGTTTGTGATTTCACTTATCATAGAATTTACAGTGCAGGAGGCCATTCGGCCTATCGAGTCTGCACCGTACAATTTACCCCAAGTGCAGGGTTACATAGTATTGTGCACTCTGATCCATCACTGCTCGCCTCCTAGTATGCAGACAAGCAATCTGCAGGCAGTAACACTCCCCACTAACTGTAAAGCTGAGCCATCTCAAGGAATTGAGCCATGTTATGAAGGGGAGCTTGCACAAAGGCCAAGTGATTCATGACAGGAAGGCAGAACCATTGCTGGGTCACATTCACAAGTCTCTCAATGGCAGACTTTAAAGAACAGTATTTCCAGACGCCTAGTTCACTCCAGCTTTGGCAAGAGTGGGATTGATAAGACCCAAAAGGAAGGGAAAAGAATGAAGGTAATGAAATTAAACCATACAGGCAAATAGCATACACAGTTGAAATGAAACACATCAATCCAGCTTCAGCAGTGGCTCAGTTAATTTGCATCCCTAACATTATCAGGATCAGTAATCATTTTAATTCCGTTTTCCCCAACGGTGCCACGAGTGATCATTGTTCAAAATATAGCCACCCAAAGGACGAAAACAAATAGTCCTTTCAAGCCCTAATGTCTTTCGAAAACCTGACTGCTTAAAAGACAGCAGACAGGAAGAGTTCCTCTTATAAATCCATCAAGCTTTCAAAACCAGTACTTCCAAAACAAAATCAATTCTCAAAAGCCTTCTCTAGTTTGAAGCTTTATGAAGTGCCTGCCACAACCCTGGATTCACAGGGATATTTTTTATTTAAATCTATTATAAATAGTTCTATTAATTTGCAAGTAACTCTATATGGAACAAAAGAATTGCATTATTAAGCTCAGCTCCTCACACAAGTAAGCTTTTACTCAATATCTTTAGAAATGTTCCCACTGGGCAACTGCTGTCAGATCAGCGGATTATGGCTATTGTTAATAGCTCCCACTGCCATGGAAACACACTGGTCTTAACATTAAAACTGGGACAAGCATGCAATGCAATTCTGTGCATGAGATAGCCCTGATCTGTTAGTGAGATTTGGTATACTCCACAAAGCTCTCTTTTCTGACCTGCAAGTGGTAGATTCTTTACAGCACCTTTTCCCATCACACCACCTGCCACCTTCCTGCATACAGGGCATCATATTTAGCCTTGGCTGAGTTAATTCAACTAAAAGTAATAGAACATACAGTGCAGAAGGAGGCCATTCGGCCCATCGAGTCTGTACCAACCCACTTAAGCCCTCACTTCCACCCGATCCCCATAATCCCTCCTAACCTTTTTTGGACACGAAGTGTAATTTAGCATGGCCAATTCACCTAACCTGCACGTCTTTAGACTGTGGGAGGAAACCGGAGCACGCGGAGGAAACTCACGCAGAACGGGGAGAACGTGCAGACTCCGCACAGACAGTGTGGGACAGTTAATATCCAATAAGGTCTGTAGACAGTTCCACCCCTACCCCACTGGTGATTGGCATTTTGACAGCATCAACATTTAGAATCTAATAGTTCCAGACTGCATCTCCAGGAGACCGAATGATTTAACAAAAACAGAAGGAGGAAATATGGAGTAAATTATTTACGCTTCTCCATAATTTCCTGGGACTTTTTATGCTGCTTCTTCGTTACTCCTGCTGTAAAACAGGTGCAGCTTGCAATGCTTGATTAACCAGTGCCCACTGATGGCAATGCAAGCAATCGACTCACACAGGTGGCCATTAGTGCTCCCTGGGAACAGCCAGCTGCATTTGTAAATCAGTAGCGGTTTTCACTCCCTCACGTTCAGGTTGCCTGTGTCCACCGAAAAAGAATTGTGCAGGCGCGTGCTTGCTTCCCAGGCAGCTCTCCTGATACATGCATCTTGAGGAACCTCCAGCTGCCACATCTATTTACCGTTTCTACCAAAGTGCAGGGCTGAATGACAAGGGCAAACTCCTCAGAACATGTCTCATAGCACCAATGCATCATCCTCAAAGTCCTACAGAGGAGTATTACAATGCAGCACACTGCTCAACAGGGCAATCATTGAGCACACCACAGGATCGCTCAAAGGTGCTGCTGATGCCCGGTGGTGCTCTACAATACACTCCACAGAGGATGTCCAGGGTTATTGTGGTCTGCTGTTCCATGCGCAAAGTGGCACTGCAAAGGGGAGGAGAATTGCCAATCGAGAACTTGGAGAGCTGCTAACCTCCTCAGATGAGGGTGACAAGGAGGAATATGAGGAGGAGGATAGAGATCCAGTGGCAACTTTCCCAAATGCTGGGCAATCATTCATCTTCAATCATTTTGACCATGAGCGATGTACCTACCTGACCATTATTTCTTCGCCTGCAAACCTTTGCCTGCTCGGATTATGCACCCATCTCTGTGAGCCTCCATCTGGAGCTACCTCATTACAAATGTCCTCTACCCCCTAGACGATCAATGCGAGTGGACCATTTTCGCAGAGGAGAAAAAGAGGTGGCTGCCCCTCGGGGTACCTGCACAATTTGCCCCACAGTTGTGCAGTCACGTCACAGATGCCATTTTGAGGTGTAAGGACATTTGTGGCACCAAAAAAAACAGGTGCTAACTAGCTCAATTTCTCACCCTGCAAATTACCATAGTCCTGCCTTCCTCCATTAAAATAGTCGATGGCTATCGCTATTTTCCTGCAATTACAAGCTTTTTTTCCACTTCGGACATAAAAACTGTAACCTTGGAGGTCTGGCAGTGGTGAATTTAAGGACTTTCAGTTCAAGAAGCCTATTTGAGTAAAATCAAATTATTTAGTCTCCCAGGTTTTGAACATGCAGAGGACACAAACTGAACGACTGACCCAAATTAGCATGTAATGAATATTACTGGAAATTACCCAAGTAATCCGGCAGTTTATCTCAATCAATAGAAAGCTGTCAACATGTGAAGTATCTGATCCCCTTTCTGAGGTGTATTCATGTCTCCTGACTCAGTGAATGCAAGCAAAGCCCTGATCACAGGCAGTCATACTTATTACTAACAGCCATTTAAAACCCTATCCTGAAAGAGATCAGAGCCTTTTGTTACATGACCTGGCATACAGATGGAGTTGGCAGAACTTAAACATCTGCATCTATGTTCAGTTGTTTCATTATACTTTTAAATAACGATGCATAATTTTCACCCTGGTGTGCATCCAATTCCAAGAAAACAACAATTGCAATTATCCAAACAAAAATGAATATAAGCAACAAATTTGAATTCATTATCCCTTTAAAAGTTTATCCTAAGAATGAAATATAAGCAGAGTACTTAATTTCTGTAGTTGAAGATGTGAGGCTGGAACATAATTAGCAGTAATTACTAGCCTTCTCGTTGTAGGGGCCTTTTGATGGAGGGCGTGTTGCAAGACTGCAGTGAGTCAAAAATAAGGCTGGTCAACTTCCCTTTAGATTCTTGGATAAAAAAGGGAATTAAGGGATATGGGGTTAGTATGACAAAGTGCAGCTGACGTTGAACCATCAGGATTTATTGAACCATAGAGGAAGGTGGAGGGGCAAAACAACCTAGTCATGCTCTTATTTCTTATGTTAACATTTATTCCGTTATCAATCAATCATAGTGCTGAAATTCATCCCTAAATTAACATTTAACTGCAAAACTTTGCACTGTTTTTAAAAAAAATGAAAAATTCCTTTTACTGAAGTGTCAAAAAACCCAGTTGGTTTCTGAATCAATATCAGATGAGATTGCATTTTAATAACAGACAGTAATAATGCAAGGTTGTTTCTCTCCTTTTCAACAACAACTTGCATTCATATAGCACCTCTGACATCGCAAAATATTGCAAGGTGCCTTACAGGAGTGTAATCAGACCAAAACGAATTAGTCACACTGGCCTGCTGACACAATATTTGAAAACCAGCTTGATAACTAATTCGCTACTTCAATCTCATCCAATGTGTTTCAGAAACTGATGCTTTTGTAACATCACCAGAGTCGCTGGAAAATGTGATTTAAAAAGGAATTTGCCTTTGTGCTGAAATGGTTCAAAACAAAGCAACGACTGAAGAACCAAATATTACTTTGACAGGTGCCCTGCACATTTTCACAACAGAAAGAAATGACTTTCTGCTGTAAATTTGCTCACAAAAAGCTCCCCAGGATCTTCAGAGGAAGACGAATCCCCTGAAACAGTTCAACTGACCCCGCATTAGACATTGCACCCTCATAAACTTAATAGTTTATTAAATTATTCAATTCCTTTCCTTGGTTTCCTCCCTTCCTTCTCTGCAGGAAATAATTACAGGGATCTGACTTCATTCAATGACACAGCCACTAGAAACCCACAAGTGAAGTCAGATCAATTTTCCCTTTGACTCTTGCCCTCCTCGACATTGTTGCTCTCCTTCTTTGGCGTCAAGGATCTCTTGCTTCCACTCTGATGGGGTAGGTTCTGCGGGTGGTTCAATAGACCAATCCTGAAGCCATAGACTCTGTCACAGGTGGGGCACAAAGTAATCAATGAGGTGTGTGAGTGGGACACTGGATTCTGCGTGCTCTTTCCGTTGTTACGCTTGGCCTCCATGTGCTCCACTCAATGATGCTCGAGGTGACTGGCACCTTCGCAAATGCTTCTTCTCCAGTTTGTGCATTCTTGGGGAAGCGATTCCCATGTGTCAGTGGGGACGTTGTATTTATTTAGGGAGGCTTTTACAGTGCTTTCTGCAGCCCTAGTGATCGCTCATCATTGTGGAGCTCTCTACAGGAGGCCTGTGTCATCCTGGTCAAGCTTAGATGCTCACAGAATATTTCATAGAATTCCTACAGTGCAGAAGGATGTCATTCGGCCCATCAAGTCTGCACCGATCCTCTGGAAGAGCACCCCACCTAGGTCCAATCCCCCGCCCTATCCCCGTAACCCCACCTAATCTTTGGACACCAAGGGGCAATTTGGCATGGCCAATCCACCTAACCTGCATGTCTTTGGATGGTGGGAGGAAACCGGAGCACCCGGGGGAAACCCACGCAGACACAGGGAGAACGTGCAAACTCCACACAGACTCCACCTCCGACAGAGGTCGCAATCAAACCCTGGTGCTGTGAGGTTGCTGACTACTGTGCCACCATGCCGTCCTTTATTTCTGTATGAAGAATCTCATCTAGAGATTTCACTTTATACCCACTAAGTGACCCCGAGTTGCCAATCGTTCGAAGATCCCTTTTCACACATCAAAACTCAAGTCTTCAGTCCAAGAAATGACAAAAGGATCCCACCCTGTCAGCATCTGGAGTCAACAATGACAAAACACCCTTGAAACTCCAAGTGAACACTGCTGCACAAATAACATTTTGGAAAATCTTCTCTAAAGATATCACATTCTTGTAGCTACTATGCATGAGAAAGGCAGTGCAGTTTAGGTGCCAGGCAGCCCAGGCAAAAAGAACATTGTACCCCCTTACAACAAAAGCGCTCCCGTCGGTCTTCGGGGCAGAAGGGATTTGGAAAGCAGAAATGATCACAATAGTTAGGAAATTAAAAATAGGTTCCTTGATTTTACTTATTGAGTACACAATTTTGCTATGCAGGTAACAAAAGAGGTTACAACCAGGAAAATTTTCACATTCTTCATGTTCAGTATTATAGTCCAGATGAAACACTCAACGGCAGTATTATTTTCATGTTTCAAAACTGGTCTTTTCTAGACACTTATTTTCAAGAAACACTTTCCCTTTTGTTCTCCAGATTGGGATCCATTGTTTGGCTTGCAAAGCATTAAATAATTGTTAAGATTTTTATTCTTCCATCTTCCTTCTCGTCCCTCAATTAAAATTTTCCCGGACTAGCTGTGGCCCTGAACATGTCTGTACCACAGCTCTTAGCAAACGAACAGGAAACAGCAATTTTAGGAATGAAAAGTATGTAAAACAGTATACATTCATGAGACTTGGCCGGGTATTCTATGCAATGTGTGGGAGGATACTACAATGAATTCTATATCTATAAATATTTCTGTATACAAAGTAGGGCCGGACTAAACCTCAGCCTTTAACCTATATCCGTAATATAAAGTAACACGCCACTTCCACTGTGATATTTATGCTTTCAAATCAAACGCCAGCAAATTGGAATGTTCCACGCAAAACTTTCTGAAATTCAGAAGCCTGTGAGAAATTGCACAACATGCAGCTCATAATGTTAGCTCACAGTCAATTTTCTGGCAAATGAAGATTACACTTTAAAGTGCTGTCACTGTTGTGCCAACAAGGACATACATGACATACAATGGTCCGGATTCTGCAGTCAGTGGTTAAACAGAGGTATACGCCACGCCATTGACTGCCAGTAAAACTATGATCCAACATTGGTGGTAGTCTGCAATTGGCTCACCCAACTGGGAGGAGGGAGGAGGAGGAGGGGAGTATGTATGTTATAGTAAATAAATGTTATTACTTTGTATCCTTAAAACTCGTGCGGGGGGGGGGGGGAGAAAGGAGGGGAGTATATATGTTATAGTAAATAAATGTTATTACTTTGTATCCTTAAAACTCGTGCTGGATTCTTCGTGGCCCTTACAAAAATCTGCAAGGCACTGCCTGAAGGGTGATGAAACCAGAATCAATAAAACTTGAAAAGGAAACATTTACAGGGCCATGACGAAACAGCAAAGACGTGGACTAATTAGGTAGCTCAAAGACCGGTCAAATGGCTACCTTCTGTGCTGTAAGGTTCTATGATTGGCAAATACTATAATTCTGTGAATAGTATAGTTGTTTTGGGTAAATTCTGTTCTCGTTAAACTGAGGTGTCAACAACGGGGAACAAAAACTTTCCATTATGAACACCAAGTGTAAGCAATAAGCAGTCTCTGGTCATCTCTGGTTAGGTACAAACAAAGATCACCCATTCTGCGCCAGTAACGTCCTATTGTACAACTGCAAGATTTTTTTGCAATTCCCACAGATTCTTGCAATGGTCTCTGAGTGAGATTGTCAATATAATGTCAACTTAGGGCTGTGAAGAACTGAACTGGCCAGCCATCACATGGAACCTGCCGACACCACGAGGAATAAAAATCCTATCCATCAGTTTGTGAGTGTACGTTAATAATGTCCGAGGTGAAGGAATCAACTAGCGCAATTTGTAAAGGGACAATTCCCCATAATACGCTGCTCGATTAATTCAAATAAATGCAGAAAGTGCATAGCAGGCCCATCACCATCTGGGGAAAGCAGATGTACCACTTCAAATGGAGATCCTACAGTCAATTTCATACTCCCAATTGTCATGCTCAAACAGCACAGACCTGATAAAGGGTTAGGACAATGTACCAATTCCAAGATGTTCAGTCCCCAAGTGCAGGGTACAGGAATCGGTTCTCTTTTGCCACACTATTTTAATGAAGGGGACCCACCCAAGATGGTTAATTGATCTGTTCTATTTTCAAATTCTGACAATACTTTTCTATATCTTCAGCATTCTTGCTATCATTGTAGATTTCCAGCATTTACAGCATATTCATACAAACATACAAATTCGAAGGAGTTGGCCATTTGGCCCCTCTAGCCTGCTCTGCCATTCAAGTAAGATCATGGCTGATAAGGCTGTGGCCCCAACTCCACATTCTGCCTTATTTTTAAATTGTATCCCCTAGTTCTAGTCTGTCCCACATGGGAAAACATCCTTTCAGCATCCACCCTGTCAAGTGCCCTCAGGACTTTATGTTTCACCAAGTTCATCTCTCATTCCTCTTAACTCAAATGGATACAGGCCCAGCTGCTGCAACCATTCCACACAAGATAGCCCCCAAATCCTGGAATGAGTCAGGTGAACCTTCTCTTCATAGAATCATAGAATTTACACAATGCAGAAGGAGGCCATTTGGCCCATCGAGTCTGCACCGGTCCTTGGAAAGAGCACCCTAATCCCACACCTCAACCCTATCCCCACACCCCCACCCTATCCCCATAACCCAACCTAATCTTAACTCTTAACTGCTTCTAAAGCATTTACATCCTTTCTTAAATCAGATCAAAACTGTACACAGTACTCCAGATGTGATCTTACCAATTTTAGCAAAACATCCCTACATTTTATATTCCATTCCCCTTGCATTAAATTGTAAAATTTCATCAGCCTTCTAATAATTTGCTGTACATGCATGTTAACTTGTTGTCATGTGTGTGCCAGGACCTCAAGATGATCCCTTTGAGCCAAGAGTTTTGCAATCCCTCAATGTGAATACCTTACTGCTTTTCTACTCTTTCCACGGTAAAATTGTACAGCTATATTCATTTCTTCTGCTACACCCCGTGCTAGTCTGTTTACTATTAGAGGGTCAATAAACCACACCTGCAAGTGACTTCTAACATTTACTATTTCCCCTCGCGAACCAAACTGATTATACATCTTGACTTCCAGGTCATTTCTCTCTCTGTTGTACCAATGTCATCCTTTTTTTTTTAATAAATATTTTATTGAAAATTTTTGGTCAACCAACACAGTACATTGTGCGTCCTTTACACAACATTATAACAACACAGATAACAATGACCTATTTTATATAAACAGAAAACAAAAAATAAATAAATATTAAATAACAAAAATGAAAACTAGTCCTAATTGGCAACTGCCTTGTCACAAGCTACACCCCCCCCCCGCCCACCCCCCCCCCATCCCTCCCCCCCCCCCCCAAATCCTGGGCTGCTGCTGCTGCCTTCTTTTTCCCCCCATCTATCTATCCGCAAGATATTCGACGAACGGTTGCCACCGCCTGGTGAACCCTTGAGCCGACCCCCTTAGGACAAACTTAATCCGCTCTAGCTTTATGAACCCCGCCATGTCATTTATCCAGGTCTCCACCCCTGGGGGCTTGGCTTCTTTCCACATTAACAATATCCTGCGCCGGGCTACCAGGGACGCAAAGGCCAAAACATCGGCCTCTCTCGCCTCCTGCACTCCCGGCTCTTGTGCAACCCCAAATATAGCCAACCCCCAGCTTGGTTCGACCCGGACTCCTACTACTTTTGAAAGCGCCTTTGTCACCCCCATCCAAAACCCCTGTAGTGCTGGGCATGACCAAAACATATGGGTATGATTCGCTGGGCTTCTCGAGCACCTCGCACACCTATCCTCCACCCCAAAAAATTTACTGAGCCGTGCTCCAGTCATATGCGCCCTGTGTAATACCTTAAACTGAATCAGGCTTAACCTGGCACATGAGGACGACGAGTTTACCCTGCTTAGGGCATCTGCCCACAGCCCCTCCTCGATCTCCTCCCCTAGCTCTTCTTCCCATTTCCCTTTTAGTTCATCCACCATAGTCTCCCCTTTGTCCCTCATTTCCCTATATATATCTGACACTTTACCATCCCCCACCCATTTCTTTGAGATCACTCTGTCCTGCACCTCTTGTGTCGGGAGCTGCGGAAATTCCCTCACCTGTTGCCTAGCAAAAGCCCTCAATTGCATATACCTGAATGCATTCCCTTGGGGCAACCCATATTTCTCGGTCAGCGCTCCCAGACTCGCGAACTTCCCATCCACAAACAGATCTTTCAGTTGCGTTATTCCTGCTCTTTGCCACATTCCATATCCCCCATCCATTCCCCCCGGGGCAAACCTATGGTTGTTTCTTATCGGGGACCCCCCCAAGGCTCCAGTCTTTCCCCTATGCCGTCTCCACTGTCCCCAAATCTTCAGTGTAGCTACCACCACCGGGCTTGTGGTGTAGTTCCTCGGTGAGAACGGCAATGGGGCTGTCACCATAGCCTGCAGGCTAGTCCCCCTACAGGACGCCCTCTCGAATCTCTTCCACGCCGCTCCCTCCTCCTCTCCCATCCACTTACTCACCATTGAAATATTAGCGGCCCAATAGTACTCACTTAGGCTCGGTAGTGCCAGCCCCCCCTATCCCTACTGCGCTGTAAGAATCCCTTCCTCACTCTCGGAGTCTTCCCGGCCCAAACAAAACCCATGATGCTCTTTTCTATCCTTTTAAAAAAAGCCTTCGTGATCACCACCGGGAGGCACTGAAACACAAAGAGGAATCTCGGGAGGACCACCATCTTAACCGCCTGCACCCTCCCTGCCATTGACAGGGCTACCATATCCCATCTCTTGAAATCATCCTCCATCTGTTCCACCAACCGCGTTAAATTTAGCCTGTGCAATGTGCCCCAATTCTTAGCTATCTGGATCCCCAGGTAACGAAAGTCTCTTGTTACCTTCCTCAACGGTAGGTCCTCTATTTCTCTACTCTGCTCCCCTGGATGCACCACAAACAGCTCACTCTTCCCCATGTTCAATTTATACCCTGAGAAATCCCCAAACTCCCCAAGTATCCGCATTATTTCTGGCATCCCCTCCGCCGGATCCGCCACATATAGTAGCAAATCATCCGCATACAAAGATACCCGGTGTTCCTCTCCTCCCCTAAGTACTCCCCTCCATCTCTTGGAACCCCTCAGCGCTATCGCCAGGGGCTCAATCGCCAGTGCAAACAGTAATGGGGACAGAGGACATCCCTGCCTTGTCCCTCTATGGAGCCGAAAATATGCCGATCCCCGTCCATTCGTGACCACACTCGCCACTGGGGCCCTATACAATAGCTGCACCCATCTAACATACCCCTCTCCAAAACCAAATCTCCTCAACACCTCCCACAAATAATCCCATTCCACTCTATCGAATGCTTTCTCGGCATCCATCGCCACTACTATCTCCGTTTCACCCTCTGGTGGGGCCATCATCATTACCCCTAACAGCCTCCGTATATTCGTGTTCAGCTGTCTCCCCTTCACAAACCCAGTTTGGTCCTCGTGAACCACCCCCGGGACACATTCCTCTATTCTCATTGCCATTACCTTGGCCAGGACCTTGGCATCCACATTTAGGAGGGAAATTGGTCTGTAGGACCCGCTACAATGCGGGTCCTTCTTTTCCTTCTTTAAGAGAAGCGATATCGTTGCTTCAGACATAGTCGGGGGCAGTTGTCCCCTTTCCTTTGCCTCGTTAAAGGTCCTCGTCAGTACCGGGGCGAGCAAGTCCAAATATTTTCTGTAGAATTCAACTGGGAATCCGTCCGGTCCCGGGGCCTTTCCCGTCTGCATATTCCTAATTCCTTTCACCACTTCTTCTACCTCGATCTGTGCTCCCAGTCCCACCCTTTCCTGCTCTTTCACCTTGGGAATTTCCAGCCGATCCAAAAAGTCCATCATTCTCTCCCTCCCATCCGGGGGTTGAGCTTCATATAGTTTTTTATAAAATGTCTTGAACACTTCATTCACTCTCTCCGCTCCCCGCTCCATCTCTCCTTCCTCGTCCCTCACTCCCCCTATTTCCCTCGCTGCTCCCCTTTTCCTCAATTGGTGTGCCAGCAATCTGCTCGCCTTCTCCCCATATTCATACTGTACACCCTGCGCCTTCCTCCATTGTGCCTCTGCAGTGCCTGTAGTCAGCAAGTCAAATTCCACATGCAGCCTTTGCCTTTCCCTGTACAATCCCTCCTCCGGTGCTTCCGCATATTGTCTGTCCACCCTCAAAGGTTCTTGCAGCAACCGCTCCCGTTCCTTACTCTCCTGCTTCCCTTTATGTGCCCTTATTGATATCAGCTCCCCCCTAACCACCGCCTTCAACGCCTCCCAGACCACTCCCACCTGGACCTCCCCATTGTCATTGAGTTCCAAATACTTTTCAATACATCCCCTCACCCTTAGACACACACCCTCATCCGCCATTAGTCCCATGTCCATTCTCCAGGGTGGGCGCCCTCCTGCTTCCTCCCCTATCTCCAAGTCCACCCAGTGTGGGGCATGATCCGAAATGGCTATAGCCGTATATTCCGTTCCCTTCACCTTCGGGATCAATGCCCTACCCAGCACAAAAAAGTCTATTCGCGAGTAGACTTTATGGACATAGGAGAAAAACGAGAACTCCTTACTCCTAGGTCTACTGAATCTCCACGGGTCCACCCCTCCCATCTGCTCCATAAAATCTTTAAGCACCTTGGCTGCTGCCGGCCTCCTACCAGTCCTGGACTTCGACCTATCCAGCCCTGGTTCCAACACCGTGTTAAAGTCTCCCCCCATTATCAGCTTTCCCGTCTCTAGGTCCGGAATGCGTCCTAGCATTCGCCTCGTAAAATTGGCATCATCCCAGTTCGGGGCATACACGTTTACCAAAACCACCATCTCTCCCTGTAGTTTGCCACTCACCATCACGTATCTGCCCCCGTTATCCGCCACTATAGTCTTTGCCTCGAACATTACCCGCTTCCCCACTAATATAGCCACCCCCCTGTTTTTCGCATCCAGTCCCGAATGGAACACCTGCCCCACCCATCCTTTGCGCAGCCTAACCTGGTCTATCAGTTTCAGGTGCGTTTCCTGTAACATAACCACATCTGCTTTAAGTTTCTTAAGGTGTGCGAGTACCTGTGCCCTCTTTATCGGCCCGTTGAGCCCTCTCACGTTCCACGTGATCAGCCGAGTTGGGGGGCTTCCCACCCCCCCCCCTTGCCGATTAGCCATCATCTTTTTCCAGCTTCTCACCCAGTTCCCACGCAGCTGTATCTCCCCCAGGCGGTGCCCCCCCGCCCATCCTCTCCCGTACCCACTCCCCCCTTTCCCCAGCAGCAGCAACCCAGTTATTCCCCCCTCCCACCCCCCCCCCCCGCTAGACCCCCCGCTAGCGTAATTACTCCCCCCATGTTGCTCCCAGAAGTCAGCAAACTCTGGCTGACCTCGGCTTCCCCCCGTGACCACGGCTCGCACCGTGCGACGCCCCCTCCTTCCTGCTTCTCTATTCCCGCCATAATTATCATAGCGCGGGAACCAAGCCCGCGCTTCTCCCTTGGCCCCGCCCCCCATGGCCAACGCCCCATCTCCTCTCCCTCCCCACCTCCCCCCATCACCACCTGTGGGAGAGAGAAAAGTTACCATACCGCAGGATTAGAACATAAAACCCCTCTTCGCCCCCCACATTCGTCCCACCACTTTGTCCAAACGTTCTTTTTAATAATCCACTCATTCCAGTTTTTCTTCTACAATAAAAGTCCACGCTTCATCCGCCGTCTCAAAGTAGTGGTGCCTCCCTTGATATGTGACCCACAGTCTTGCCGGTTGCAGCATTCCAAATTTCATCTTCCTTTTATCAAGCACCGCCTTGGCCCGATTAAAGCTCGCCCTCCTTCTCGCCACCTCCGCACTCCAGTCTTGATAAACGCGGATCACCGCGTTCTCCCATTTACTGCACCGAGTTTTCTTCGCCCATCTAAGGACCATTTCTCTATCCTTGAAACGGAGGAATCTCACCACTATGGCTCTGGGAATTTCTCCTGCTCTCGATCCTCGCGCCATAACTCGGTACGCTCCCTCCACCTCCAACGGACCCGTCGGGGCCTCCGCTCCCATTAACGAGTGCAGCATCGTGCTCACATATGCCCCGACGTCCGCCCCCTCCACACCTTCAGGAAGACCAAGAATCCTCAGGTTGTTCCTCCTTGCGTTGTTTTCCAGTGCCTCCAACCTCTCCACACATCGTTTCTGATGTGCCTCCTGTATCTCCGTCTTCACCACCAGGCCCTGTATATCGTCCTCATTCTCGGCTGCTTTCGCCTTCACGACCCGAAGCTCCTGCTCCTGGGTCTTTTGTTCCTCCTTTAGCCCTTCGATCGCCTGTAGTATCGGGGCCAACAGTTCTTTCTTCATTTCCTTTTTTATCTCCTCCACGCAGCATTTCAAGAACTCTTGTTGTTCAGGGCCCCATATGAAACTGCCACCTTCCGACGCCATCTTGGTTTTAGCTTGCCTTCCTTGCCGCTGTTCCAAAGGATCCGCTGCAATCCGGCCACTTTCCTCTCCTTTTTCCATCCGTGTCCAGGGGGAATTCCCTTCTGGTTAACCGCACGGTGTTTTTTGCCGTTAAAATTGCCGTTGGGGCTCCTGTCAAGAGCCCAAAAGTCCGTTCCACCGGGAGCTGCCGAAACGTGCGACTTAGCTGGTCATCGCCGCACCTGGAAGTCACCAATGTCATCCTTAATTAACAGAGCTACCCCTCCACCTTTTCCTAGATTCTTGTCATGCACCCTTGAATTTTCAGGTCCCAGTCTTTGTAATCTCGCAGCAATGTCTCTGATATAGCTACCGGATCATACATATTTCTATTTGTCCTAGCAATTCATCTGTTTTGTTACAAATGCTGCGTGCATTCAGATGCAGAGCCTTTAGCTCTGCTTTTTGACCATTTTTATAACCTTTAGACGACGTGCTGGTGAACTCTTGGATTTGTACACTGTCCATTCCTGCCTTCACTTCCCTTACGCCTACCTTGCTATCTTGCCTTGTGTCTTCTTTATTTACCACATCTTCCCAAACTTGATTCCTCACCCCTATTATTTCATTTAAAGCTCTGTGTACCACCCTAGCTATACAACTCGCTGCAACCGGCACTGTTCAGGTGAAGATCCCCCCAACGGCACAGCTCCTACATTCCCACGTACTGCTGCCAATGTTCCATTAATCAAAATCCATTGCACCCCACCAATCTAATCAAAATCCATTGCACCCCACCAATCTATGAGCCATGCAATTAACTCTTGAATCGGATTTATCCTTCGCCAAAGTGCTCGTGGCTCAGGTAGTTATCCAGAGATTATTCCATCTTTACCTTATTAAAATAAAAATTCTGGAGTCAGGGTCATTCCTGCTTTGCCATTAAATCACAAACAAAAGGATTTACATTATTCTGCCCACTGCTGCCGAAAGAAAAGTGTGCAATTCAAATTCACCAGAGTTATACCAGGACGTTGAAGGATTAATTATGTGGCCAGGCTGCACCAACTTGCCTTATATTCGGAGCTTAAAAAGTTGAGAAGTGATCTAACTGAGGTGCTTAAAATGAAAAACGATTCAATAGGGTAGATACAAATCAACTATATCCTCTGCTAGGGATCCAGCATAAAGGGGCAAGACTATAGAATTAGAGCCAGAGCATTTGAAAGCAATATTAGGAAGCACAAAACCCAGAAATGTTGGGTCAATTGAAATTTTCAAGTGATTATTGTCAGGTTAAGGGTAACAGGCGATATTGAGTAATGATGGGCAAGTAGAGTGCAGGGAGAGATCAGCCGTGGTCTGAATGTATGGTGGAACAGGATCAAGGGGCTGAATAGACTCGATCCGGGCCCACAGGAGGCCATATTCGGGGTGTTGGACCAGCCGGGGTTGGAAACGGGTGAGGAGGCAGATGTTGTAGCCTTCGCCTCGTTGATCGCCCGAAGGCGGATTCTGTTGGGGTGGAGATCAACCTCTCCACCCTGTGCCCTGGCATGGTGGGAGGATCTGCTGGAATTTTGGACTTTTGGGAAGGTAAAATTTGAACTGAGGGGTAGGATGGAGGGGTACTACAATTCATGGGCGTTATTCATTATGCACTTTTGAGAATTGGATTACATCGAACATTAGGGGGGGACTGCATGTGTCAATGGTGACTATGGGTGATTCCGGATTCCTTTTTGTTATTTGTTTATGTTAATATGCAGGCTAATGTTTGGGGGTTTGGTGAGAGGATGGGATTGTCGTTATTGATATGGAGATTGACATTGCATTCGTCACTGATTATTGTTTATTGTTGGATGTAAATTTGAGAGAAAATGTGAAAAAGGAGAATTATTATTATTTTTTTTAAAAAGGGGCTGAATGGTACATACCTTCTTCTACATCTCTACCTCTAACAGTGCCAGGGACCGGCACATTGGAGGGCACCCGTTCGGGAACGGCATTTTCGGGGAGTAACGCCCGGTCCTAGGGCCAGCGACGGCAGTAAAGGTCGGGAGACAGCGCAAGGAGAAGAAGGATGTCGAAAACCACCCAAACAAACGGCCGGGAAAAAAGCGGCTGAAAGTCCGTTGGAGAGTGGAAAGATCACCGCGGGGTCAGCAAAGAAAATGGAGGCTGGAGCACCAGGGGAGGTCGCAGTGCTTACGGCTGGAGAAATAACTAAGGTGATGGCTGCGGAATTCCAAAAGCAGTTGGCGCAGATTGAGAAATGCATGGAGACGGTGAGGAAGGAGATGAGGGAGGTTTTGAATGTGCTGGTGGAGGAGATTTCCCCAGTGATGACGGCGGTGGCGAGCGCAGTGGCGGAGGTGCGAGAGCAAGGGGAGGCGCTGAAGGAAGTGGAGGAGACGGTATTGCAGCACGGTGATCAACTTGCCTCGATGGGGAAGCAGATGCGGAAGGTGATGGACACGAACAAGAATCTGCGAGGAAAAATGGAAGATCTGGAAAACAGATCCAAGCAACATAATTTGAGGGTCGTGGGGCTGCCCGAAGGAGTTGAAGGACCGAAGCCGACTGAGTATTTTGCCGCGACGCTGGCAAAACTATTGGGGGAGGGGGAGGAGCCCTCCCGATATGAACTGGATCGGGCTCATCGGTCGTGGAGGCCTGTACCAAAGTCGAGTGAGCCGCCAAGGGCAGTGACTCTGTGCTTCCGTAGGTACAGTGTGAAGGAGAAGGTCCTGAGCTGGGCCAAGCAGAAGCGGGTGGTGCAGTGGGCTGGAGCTGGTATACGTGTATACCAGGACTTTACGGTGGAGTTGGCGAGGAGGCGGGCTGCCTTCAACCGGGTGAAGAGGGCACTGTACATTGGCAAGGTGCAGTGCGGCACTGTATATCCAGCGAAGCTGAGGGTGACTTATAAGCCCAGGGACTTTTATTTTGGAACGGCGGAAGCAGCGGAGGAGTTTGCGAAGGCAGAAGGACTGGCAGAACTGACAAATTGAGGAATGGTCATGTGCCGATGTAACCTCATGACGGTATTTTCTTCTATTTTTGTATCACTGCACGTGGGTGTAGAGGCTAAAGGAGCCAATGTTGCATATATTTGGACAAGGGAAGGGACGGGACTTTCACTCGAAAGGTGGGCTCTTTGGGGTGTAGGTGGATATGCGGGGTTTGTGTGCTAAAAGGGGATCTTTGGGTTTTCCTAGGGCCGGGCAAGGGGGAAAGGGACCCGGGCGGGGGCCTCCACGCTGGCCGGTTTAAGCTGGCCAGTGAACGGGAGTGAGGCGGGGGGAGGGGCTGCGGCCATCGGAGCCTGGCAGAACGGGGTCCGAGTGGTCTAGCCGGGGTGGAAAGTTGGGGGGAGGGAACCGAGGTTGGGGGAGGGAACCGAGGTTGGGAGGAGGAGTTTTACAAGAGGCAGTGGATGGGAGGAGCTGGAGACCTGGGGGGGGGGGGGGGGGGGGGGGGCGCGGGGGGGGGAGAGGAGAGCTGTGTAAGATTACGGGTGACTACGGGTAATCCCTGATTCCTTTTTGTCATTTGTTTATGTAAACATGCGGGTTGAGGTTTGGGGGGTTGGTGGGCGGATGGGATTGTTGTTATTATGGGGATTGACTATCTTGTTGATTATTGTTTATTGTTGATGGGTGTAAATGTGGGAGCAAATGTGAAAAAGGAGAATTTAAAAAAAAAAAATTTTTTTTAAGTGCCAGGGACCCAGGTTCAATTCCCGGCTTGGGTCACTGTCTGTGCAGTCTGCACGTTCGCCCCGTGTCTGCAGGGGTTTTCTCCCTGTGCTCCGGTAATCTCCCACAAGTCCTGGAAGACGTGCTGTTAGGTAAATTGGACATTCTGAATTCTCCCTCGGTGTACCCGAACAGGCGCCGGGCTGTGGTGACTGGGGGATTTTCACTGTAACTTTATTGCAGTATTAATGTAAGCCTACTTGTGACACTAAAAAAGATTATAAATGATTATAGTCTGGCTCTCTTATTCCTCTATTCTTATATAAAGATAACTTCTTTAATTTTAACCTGTAAACAAGCATGCAAAGCAGTCAGTACTACTGTCTTCTCCAATCTAGTAAACAATGAAGTAATAATTAATCCTTATTTTTACTTTTATATAGTTATTTTCTTTCCTGTCTAAAGTCTTTTTAACAATTTCCTCATTTTATCCATTACCATTCTCTGAAGTGCTGTTTCTTCAATTGCTTCCTTTCAATTTTCTTGTTCTCAAACCTTTTCCTGTCCCCTTACTCTGGTTTCCTTCTCCTAGTTCTTGGCTTCTTTGCGTATCCTGAATTAGATTTCACAAGAACTTATGCTTCACACTTTCTCGATTTATTTTATCTTATCAAATTCCAGTTTATCTCGGACTTGTAACTTTCTTTTGTCCCTTTTCTGAATTGGCCTTCTTTCTCTGAAGGTTAGAACCTAAAACACCACACCCTTATTTCAAAGGAGCAAGAGAGAATGAACATATGCTAAATTTTCCATTCCCAAGCAGAACTATGTTTAACAGTTACGGGTACTTCCTTTCTCCATCTAAAACCACTTTCAGTTTTGTCATATTACTTTCCATCAATGTATGTAATAACACATGCAACAAAATGGGAGTCCTGACAACAAGCAAAAATCAGCAAAACTGGAACCATCATTGATAAAATTATCCTCATTTTATTTGAGGGTAACAGAAACTAGAATGAATATTTCTTGTCTGCACAGTTTATGCCTGATCATTTTTAGTACTTGCTAAAATATTTTGATTTTTATATCACTATTGAATTTAGATTATATTTGTTGTAGTTTGTAAAACCTATTCAGCAGGATTCTCGGTCAGCAGAATCTCCCGCCCCGCCCGCAGCGCAGCCATGCCTGCACATTTCCCGACAATGTGGGGTGGCCAAACAATGGGAAACCTCATTGGCCGACTGTGAGAACGGAGAATCCTGCTGTCGGTGGGGGCACATTGCGCTGGAAAACGGGGTTCGCGGGATGGAGAATCCCGCCTATTATCTCTTAATCAGTATGCAGCCAGACCTGAATAATCCATATGCATTGGGGAAACTCAAGATAGTCGTGGAGTAAAGGCTAATGCAATGTATTAATATTTTGTTAAAATCAACTGCAAATGTAATTAAATTGAGCTGCTGAGTGAGGAATGTCCTTTGTGTGAACAGACCAGGGATCTGGGCTGGTTTCTGCCCATTCTCAGTAAATAGGTAGAGAATCCAGCATTAATTTTCTACAATTTGGATTTGAAAAAAAGTGATAGACCCCAAGCAGACTAAATAATGATAAACAAGCAGATCATTTCTTTCTTTACACTTTGCTTCCTCCCCCGGAGTTGTAAAGCACTTTTCCCATCATAGAGCCAGAACTACAATGGGGAAACTCAACCATAGCAATGAAGGCAACACCAAAGGACATACACTGACAAATTGATTTCAGACCAAAAACAATCCAAAAGCTAAACATGTGGTTACCACAAGATGAATATGAAGGGAGAAGGTAATTTAGCACATCTCGGCCCCATCTATCCATTATCCTGTACCATTAACTCTTGTAATTAATTCAGTATGCAAGAGGAATAATATTAAAGTTTGCTGATTGAGGAAGAATACAGAGGAACAAATAATTGGCAGCTGCAGTTCAATGCAGCAAAATATGAAGCAGCCACATTGGGGGAAAGAACAATGAAAGGAAGTATAGTCTAAATGCGTATACTCTTAACACAGTGAAGCAGCATAAAGATCTGTGGTTTGGCTACATAACAGTTAATGGTGAGAGCGCAAGGAAAAAAAGGTTAAAAAAAAGATACATATATTCACATTGAATTTAAATACAAGGGAGTGATATAATTGGTTAAGTGACTGCTCGAATATTGTGTCTGTGCAGTTCCTTGCATCACAATCCAGGAAATATATTAGTGCTGTGGAAGTTCTATAGTGAAGATTCGCCATAATGAAGATTCACCACAATGAAAACTGGAATGGTTACATTTAATGGTGATGGGAAATCTGATATGGAGCTTTCAAATTATGAAAAGCACTAAGGGGGATAAAGTGAAAAATTGTTTTCACTGAAGTTGGTACAGTAAATCAATAATAGGGGATCAAATACTGTCTCAAGAAGGCTGGGGGGGGGGGGCTAGAATAACTTTTAAATCACACAGAAGAGCATAGAATGTTTTACTGGAAGTGGCTATTGAGGCAGACTAACAGTTTAAAAATGAAATGAATTGAATAAATTATTTCAGAAGGTAATACAAGATACTTGGAAAGGGAAGAAAACTGGATTAAAATAGAAGCAAGCACCAGCATAGGAACACATGGGCCAAATTGCCTCCTGATTTGCTGTAACCTCTTCTCAGATCGCAACACAAATCTGGCAATCAGAACTGTTTTTTCACGAAGTATGCCTTTTCATCCAAACATTCCCTCCATTGATACATCTCATTCACAAATCAAAATGAAACTCACAAATCAAAATGAAACTCAAAAAATACTTCTTTCTGACATCACAAGACGTCATCCCTGTCCCATATTTAAACAGTGGTTCGCCACATACACAAATGCAACTTCCAAAAATGGTCAATTTCAATAAGCTCAATTTAAATTAAAAACACTCTTTTTGGAATTTTTCCAGAAGTCAGAGGTTGCAACTTATGGGCTCATATCTATAGCAGCAAATGACAGCCCAAAATCTACACAGCCACACCAGCTCAAATCCAAATGTACCCTCATCTCACTTTGATAACATGGAGGCAGAAAGTCTCCGTCCAACCAACAATATGTATTGATAAAGTGTTATTAATTTGGAAATACATACCAAGCGCTTTACAGGGGGCAGAATAAAATAAAAGGATGCAAAAGAAGGCGTTACTAGGAGGAATGACAAAAGTGTGATCAGAACGTTAGACTTTAAGGAGAGCACTAAAGGAGCAGGAGATAGAATGGTGTATGAGCATTCCAGGTCATGAACCCTAAACAATAGAAAGCATGACGGCCAACGATAGGGCACAAAAGGAACGGGATGTACACAAAGCTAGAATCAAAAGAACAGAGTACTCTACTCCGATGGGTGGAGTGGTAAAATTGTTGAGTTGCAGGAGGTTACAAAGATTGGCTGGGGTGAGGTCAAGAGAGGGGATGTAAAAATCAACTTGAGAATTTTAGAGGTTTTTGGGAATCAAGCCAAGTAGGTTTGTGACAACAAGGGTAACACGTATGTAAGACTTGACACGGAACAAGACGCAAGTAGTGGGGATGAGCTCAAGTATATGAAAAGCAAAGCAGGCCAGGAGATCTCAGCGGTACTTGAGTTTAGAGGTGGCAAAGACATTGATAAAGGTTTCGCCGGCAGATGGGTTGAGGTAGGGGTGAAGATGTGCAATGTTACTGATTAATGTTGAAGGTTATGTTGGATAAGATCAAAAATATAAGGAAAAGCTCAAGGAGAATCAGACTGCAGAGTTCTTGCCAATTCTGTACATTCTTCTTCTGATAATCAAAGTAATTCTTTGAACTAAAATGTTTGAATTGGTCAACTATTTGAACAAAAGTGACAAATAGCACAAAGTAGAAATTCAATACAAGAGAATATTGATTCAGGAAAGAGACCATATCCTAAATGAAAAATGCTAGATAAACTCAGGAGGTCTGATAGCATCTGTCAAGAGAGAGACGGAGTTAACAGCTGGAATTCTCCGGCCATTCGCAGAGAATCCCGCTGCAACGCACTATGTCCGCGGGTTTCCTGGTAGTGTGGGTGGCTTCAATGGGAATTCCCTTTGACAGCGATTGAGGCAGAGAATCCCATCGCCAGCGAACGGCTGAGAAACACACGGCTGGCAGGCCGGAGAATCTCACCCAATGTGTCGAGTCCATATGACTCAGAACTGAAGCTGGATAGAGGTGCAATGAATTATATAGTTGGAAAGGGGGCGGAAGAGGTGGGGCAGAATAGAAGGTAATTCTAGATCTGTTGACATACTGAAATATTGTATCCGTTGCTACATTATAACAAAAAATAGATTCTGCAAGAATATCACTGCTTATTCTGCGCAGTTGGTACAAACTTTCTGAACATTGACAGTGACCACATGTCCTATGTGTTATCATCCCCACGCAGGAAACTCCAAAAATCACTTCTCTCTTCTGAGACAAGTACAGCAGCAGGGGATCCCATCAAGATGTGAATCCAACAGCTAATTGTAATATGATATAACCACATGCTTTAGGATTAACGGTTGTCATTAGATTTTGGTTTTGTGACTTTTTAAAAAGAAAATCCTTCCCAATAATGCCATCCAGCCTGTCATTGGAATCTATTGCTAGTGTTAATGCCTCAACAAGGCAACACTGTAATTAACGGATGTTAAAAATTCTCTTGCATATTGTTTGATTTACTGTAAAACACTGAGCCGAAAAAAAAACTGCAGTGAGAATAAATTGAAAAAGAATAAAAGGGTATTTGCATCAAAGAGGCAGTCTCTGGGAAGAAAAAAAAGTCGAACTAGTTTGTCAGGAAATCCTTGGCTTGAATCCGAAACAGTTTATTCCATTTAATCCCAAATTACAGAGTGCACAAGAAAAAACAAATGAAAACTGATATGTAAAATCATACTTTCTTGATCAGAGATGGCCTGTCTTCGTGCAAATACCTCGCTGAAAGTGGAGGTTGTGGGGACCCTTCTGAATCCAACCCAACTCCCCAGGTGCTGATTCACAAAAATATTGGCATAATGCTGCAATCCTGCCCAGAGATTGTGGGGTAAACCGATTCAGTGAATCGGAATAATCTTTCTAGAGATGATTTGCAACTATATTTGTTACTCATCATCAGAACTGAATCTAGACCACACTGAGGAAACAGTGGAGATCCACGCCCTTTGCACTGAGAACAAACTGCAGCGAAACTTTAATCTCGCTTCTATTATTTTAAATCACAGTAAATCGTTTAAAAGCCATTTGCAGTTTTGAACTGGTGCCAATAGCATTGCTATGTGCAGTGTTCAAAATATATATATTTTTTAAATCCTACCAATTTTCAGTTGGAAAATTCCGGGAAATAACTCGCTAATTTATCCGCTCAGCCACGGGGATGATGTTTTAAAAATAAAATTTCGACGGCTTTGAAAAGTACAGGAATCGTATTTTTTTATTTAAAAAACTTTTGTTGCTCAACGAAAGTGACACGACGCTCTGAGCAATTCAGATCTGTAATCCCAATCGCTGGTTTAATGTTGCAAATCTGCCTGAAACTTTCTTTAGAGTGTGAAAATGTAGTGGCTGGGTTACATGCAGCGTTCGCCAGAACAGTTGGAATCATGTTTGGGCAGCGATCATCTGACCTTGAAACAACTGTGAAGTATTGAAAAAGGGGTCCGGAGGGGGTCCGGAAGAGTCCCGGGAAGGAATGTTCATCCCTGAGCTGGGAGCCTACCTCTCCACAAACACACCAGCTCTCCGAGGGGGTCACGCAAGCTGCTGCCCTCTTTACCTGGCCGTGGTGCAGGCTCCGTCCCTGCGGGGTATCCTCTGGGCTGAAGTAGAGCCTGGTGCTGGCCAGGAGCTGCTGGTGGCTGCGATCCTCCCACAGGAGTTGCAGCTCGGCGATGCATTCGGGCTCGTGGGGCTGGCATCTGACAAAGAAGAAGTGGCCGAGCCTGGCCGTCAGCGCCTTCCCCTTGCCGGAGGAGCCAGGCTCGGGCAGGCTGAAAGCCCGGTAGAAAGTGTAGGGTCCGTGGGAGCCGCAGGGAGAGCCGATCCACTGGGGAGGAGAGGGGAAGAAACAAAGAAGCGGCAGTCATTAATAACAGAAGTATCAAACGCAGCCAAACACATTGTATCAAACTTCACTGCATTCGCCTGCAAACAAGTAGCCAAGATATTTCCCCCCCACCCACCCACCCCACCGGCAACCTCCCAACCCTGACTTCAGCCTCCCCCCCCCACACTGCAAGCCGGCCCGCTCTGCTCCAACTTCTTCCGTCCCCCTCCCCAACTCAAAAGTTTCTTTTAAAAAGGTCTTCGCCAAACTTTTTACTATTGTTTTTTATACCTCGATTTTTCGCGGCTCCATATCTCCTCCGGCACTCTGCAAAGCGGCAAGGTCCTGGCAGCTACACGCCTCTCACATTTACCTCACAAACAAGAACATTACTGGAGGGAGAGGCAGACAGCAATAACTTCCCAACAGCAAAGAGCGAGAGAGGAAAAAAAAATCAAAGCACAGACAGACGAAAAACCCATCCTCGTCAAACCCCAGGCTGCACATCATATTTTATTCTTCTTCATTCAGTTCCCTGCCAACTTTCTGCTCACCCGCATCTTCTTTGCAGGTTGGCATATTTCTTACCACCGTTACTCCCCCCCCCCCTTTTCATAAATCTAAACATCCCTTTATTTTTCTGCGGGGGTAGGGAAAATAAACTTTATTTTTTTTTACCCCGCTGCGAGGACGCTGTGACGTCACATGGATTGTGGAATGGGAAGGAGCTTCCAGCAGAGAGGCTGGGAACCTGGGATTGGGAACTCAATCTTCACAGAGAAAAATTATGGGATTTGCAGATTGGGGAGTAAAGGCGTGGCCGAGAGGAGTGCTAATATTGGGAATTCAAATCCTGTGGACGGTGCAGCTAGATTTGGGATTGGGAATATCATAATCCCTACAGAGAGGGATATTGAGAGGGTATAGGAGATTAAGAATACACACTGTAGAGAGAGCTGCTGGAAATCTGGGACAGAAAACAATATTCCAGTTTCATACGTCATTTATGGCAGGATGGTTAGCACTGCTGCCTCACAACACCAGGGATCTGGGTTCGATTCCAGCTTTGGGTGACTGTGTGAAGTTTGCACGTTCTCCCGGTGCTCTGGTTTCCACCCACAGTCCAAAGATGTGCATGCTAGGTGATTGGTCTGGCTAAATTGCTCCTTAGTGTTTCCAATATGCTAATTATGACAATGCTGTGATTTGTGCCCGAGTGATATGAATCTGTAATTTCACCAGCTGACCAAATATATACTCCAGGTTTAAAAAGGACTTTTTAAAGACAAGAAATACACTGGTCAAAGATGGCTCCCACAGGCCAACTAATGTTTGATATGGAGATGCCGGCGTTGGGACTGGGGTGAGCACAGTAAGAAGTCTTACAACACCAGGTTAAAGTCCAACAGGTTTCTTTCAAACACTAGCTTTCGGAGCACTGTCACCTGAGGAAGGAGCAGTGCTCCGAAAGCTAGTGTTTGAAACAAACCTGTTGGACTTTAACCTGGTGTTGTAAGACTTCCTCCTGTGCCCAACTAATGTTTGAAATTGCCAGCGGCCAGTTTCTGGAAAGTTCTAAAGTGGAATACAATTCAGACCTGCCATGACATCTTTCTATGGAATTTCATACCTGGAGATGTCAAGAACTACCTCAAAGGGATTTACTTGAAAATGTACTGGATATCAATTTACATTTCTATGACTTCCTCTCCAGTGGATACAGAAAGTCTGTTGGAACAATAATTGTATTAAAGATGTTTTCCTATCTCGTTGAGATGGATAATGATCCTCATTCGGGGGTTAATGGCTGTCATATTACAGAATCTACCATTCAGAGAGTTCATAGCTGGCACATTACAGAATCTGCTCACACTCCCCCACCACCTCTCCTGACGATGAAATTAAAGCACTGCCAGTTCAGACATCAGATAAACAAACATCTCCTGAAATTGTTATGGGGAAGGAGAGGTCATGTGACTGAAGTGACAATTTTGAAATCCCTTTAATACAGCATGCAAGTTGCGAAAGTGTTGATTATTCTGGAAAAGCCAGACCCTGTCCCCTACTGCTTAAACATCCAGCATGGGGACTGTGAATATTCCATCAAAAGGACCCTTAGATGGGGAAGTGGTGGCACATCTGTATTGTTACTGGACAAGTAATCCAGGCACCCAAGGGTAATGCTCTGGGGTCCGGAGTTCAAATCCCACCATGGCAGATGGTGCAATTTGGATTCAATAAAAATCTGGAATGGAAAGTCTAATGATGGCCATGAAAACATGTCGTTAAAAATCCATCTGGTTGACTAATGTATTTCAGGGAAGGAAATCTTTCATCCTTACCTGGTCTGGCCTACATGTGACTCCAGACCCACAGTGATGCGGTTGACTCTTAACTGTCCCCCACTGAAATGGTCTAGCAAACCACTCAGTTCAAAGGTAATTAAGGATGGGCAACAAATGCTGGCCCAGACAGTGATGCCCGCATCCTAAGAATGAATAAAATAAAAACTCATCTGATGAATTACAGACTAAAAATAAATTGTCTCCAGCAATTGCAGTTACATGAGCTTCAACTCAACTCCTGAAATCTAAAGGAACTTGAAAAAAATCTCTGCCACAGTCATAGGGACGCAGCCAGGGATTCATAAACAATGAACTCTCAATTTCTTTACCTGTCGTCATTGAACTGTAATTTGGATAAGAAAATAACTACCTGTAGTAGATCGTGTAAATTTTGCATGTTTATCTGTATGGGAATGAAAGTTCGAGAAGTGTGGGCTTATCTTTTTAAATGCTTTGATATCTTTACTGGAGTGGGTTTTTAACTCAATAAAAAGTAACCCCTTTTTGTTTGAAACCACAAGAAAGCCCATCAGGTTTGCTTCTCAGTCAGAACGTAAATGGTTAAACACAGACATCGAATAAAATTGCTTTATCCTTCTAAACTCACAACAAAGCCTGTTTTAGTCAGACCTGGAGTGGTAGGACAGAGGAATCATTTGTACCCTATCTCCCCTGGGTGTAACATAATATAATTGCAATTTTGTTCACCTGCTTGCTTTATACTGAAATTATTTAAAGTAATCATTCAGCCAATGAGGAAAATTTGCGTGGGCATTCCAGGTGTTTCAGGCAGTTAAATTTGATGACAAGAAGGAAATCGTTTTGAGTCTGTGACAGCCGTGGATATGTTTCCATGGCAGCAATTAACTAACCATTTAAAATTCGGCTGCTGCCTGTTTTCATAGTTCTTTGATTTTCTTTATCTCTATTTGAACTTCAAAAGGGCAGAGGGTATATTTCAGTCCAAGGTGGGGAGATCTTTACCTCTTCCTGTTTTACTGTACTAGAACCTAAATAGATGTGTATACACACACATATCTTGGGGGAGACAATTCCTCAAGTGCAGGTTTGTTGTGGGTATCTTGGTCCAGGTTCAGTATTACCAGCAGGCTAGTCAGAAGCTGCATCTTGCATTCTCTTTGTGTCAAAGGAGGTGTACATTAAAAGTTCAGTTTTGCTTTTCTGCTAGTTTAACATTCGTGCTTTTAATAAACCTGTTCTATGGATTATAGTCTAAATCAAATGGTTGATAGATTGTTTATCTTATGCAGTCTGAAGACTCCGAGAATATGGCAGGGTTTTGTGCCAATCCAAGTGAGCAAATTACAGTAACCAGGTTGGTCTTGACCCCCTAGTCAATACTTCAAAAGCAAACATTGGGCATGTAAGATCATGTATCATTTTATAGGGGTGAGACCTCCATAATGGGAGCGATCCTTGATGCCGAGAAGGAGAAAGCTACTTTGGTCACACTCTAAATTTGTAATGGGAACGTCAAGCTGAATAATATCCTATTAGTGATATATTTGATAGATGTTCCAACATAATTTTTCAATAATAAAGGGCTACGTATCTTTCTGGCAACAACTTTCCTCTAATATGCTCAAATGATTAATAATATGTTCTGCATCCTATCTTGAGAAAAAGCAAATGATGATAAACCATCCAATGGAATAGAAGTTCGGCAACAAACCATTTACAACAACCTACATTGCAGAGCAACCTTCACAACATCACAGGCCAGTGTCGGAGATAAGTCAATTGAAGGCAGAGACCTACATTTTGAGGGATTTTTGAATGTTGAGGAGAGAGAATAGTGATGTTGTGGAAGAGAATTAGAGCGCAAGAGATTAATGGTGAGAAACATTATCTTCTATATTGGAATAAAAGGAAAGAGGAAAGACACCCAGTGGAACAGAATCGGAAGGTATATGTTGGGATATGGGTGGTGAGTATTGCAGACATAACATCGAGTCAGGCCAAAACGTGATTTGGTTTTGGGAATGTACCAATGTGGTCCCCAAGGGTAATTTCTTATCTACATCTTGCCCCTTGACAAAAAGGCAATGTCAAATTCCAAGTGCAGGCTGCTAACACCCTCAACACCATTTTTCTCATCCCTCACTGCTCACAGGCTACAATACTTGTTATCATCAAATCCTAGATAAATCATAATTTCCTTGAATTAACCACTGGGAAAAGTAAAACCATTGTCTTCAGCCCCCGTCACAAACTGCCTTCTCATGCCACTAATTCCACCCCCCTCAGGCTAAGCCAGACTGTTTGCAGCCTTGTAATCCTATTTGAACATAAGCTGAGGGTTCCAATCCATATCCTCTAACACAAAAATCACTTACTTTCATCACCGTAATATCATCGCTCTCTGCTTATCTGTTGCTGAAACTTTAATTCACAATTTGCTTACCTCAGGCTCAAAACACTGTGTTGCGGACCTAGTTCACATCTTTCATTAAAACTGCAAATATCAGAACCTTTGCCACATCTCCCTCACCCAGAATTCCTGTGCTTGCTGACCTACATAGGTTTCACATCTGTGAATGCCTTGGATTTAAAATTCTCATCCATGCTTTCAAAGTCCCGCATGGCCTCATCCTTCTCATTCTCTATAACCTCCTCCAGACCTATGACCCCCCAAAAATGCTGTATTCCTCCAACTTTGGCCTCTTACATCTCCTCCACTCCCTCTAACTTACCATTGGTTGCTTTGGCTTCATTTACCTAAACCCTAAACTCTGGATTTCCTGCCGCAACACTCTGCCTCACCCTCCTCCTTTGACCTTCCTTAAACCAACAACACCTTTTACCATGCTTTCAGTCATCCTTAATCTTTCTTTATTCAATCACTGGATGTGAGCATCTCTGGCAAGGCCAGCATTCATTGTCCATCTTTTGTTCTACGCATGATTCCGATGTTCAATGAGTTCAATGAGTGAAAAGCATTCTCCCCGATTCCCATACATTTCAATTTTGCGAGATCTCCTTGATGCCACATGTTGTATTCATGTCAAGGTCGGTCACTGTCACTTCCACTCTTGAGTTCAGCTCTCATGTCCATATTTGGACCAAGATTGTAATGAGATCTGAAGCTGAGCAGTGCCAGTGAAACCGAAAGTGGGCAGTGATGAGCAGTTTGTTGCTAAGTGCTGCTGACAGTGTCAACAACATCTTCCATCACTTTGCTGATGATCAAGAGTACACTGATGGGATATTAACTGGCTGAATTTGACATTTCCTGCTCTACGTGGAAAGGACATATCTGGGTAACTTTCCACTGATCAGGTGCCAGTATTGTAGCTGTATTGGAACGATATAGCGAAGAATGTGGTTCGTTTGGAATATTTTTGCTCCAGCTGGGTTGTAAGCAGGACTAATGGCCTTTGTAGTATCCAGTGCATTCAGCCAGTTCTTAATATTTTGTGGAGTCAGTTGAATTGTCTGAAGACTGGCATCTGTGATGCTGGGACCTCAGAAGCTCAAGCTGGATAGTCTACTGGGCACTTCTGACTGATAGTGTGTGTTTTCCACTGACCATTAAAGGAGATATTTGTGGAACCTCCTCTTCCGGTTAGTTATTCAATTGTCCACCACCATTCATGACAAATGTGGCAGGACTGAAGAGCTTAGATCTGATCCAATGGCAGCAAGATTACATAGCTCTCTGTGTGTGTTGGTTCCACTGTTTAGTGGATGCAGTCTTGTTTTGTAGTTTTACCTAGTTGGCAGCTCATTTTTAGGTATGCCTGGAGCTGCTCCTGGCATGCCATCCTATTCTGCTCAATAAACCAGGGTCAGTCTCCTGGCTTGATGGTAATGATAGAGTGGGTTATGTCAGGCCACCAGATTACAGGTTGTGATTGAATTCAATTCTCCTGCTGTTGATGGCCCATATCACATTATGGATGTCCAGTTTCTAACATAAGAACATAAGAACTAGGAGTAGGGGTAGGCCATCTGGCTCCTCGAGCCTGCTCCGCCATTCAATGAGGTCATGGCTGATCTTTTGTGGACTCAGCTCCACTTTCTGGCCCGAACACCATAACCCTTAATCCTTTTCTTCTTCAAAAAACTATCTTTATCTTTAAAACATTTAATGAAGGAGCCTCAACTGCTTCACTGGGCAAGAAATTCCATAGATTCACAACCCTTTGGGTGAAGAAGTTCCTCCTAAACTCAGTCCTAAATCTACTTCCCCTTATTTTGAGGCTATGCCTCCTAGTTCTGCTTTCACCCGCCAGTGGAAATAACCTGCCCGCATTTATCCCATCTATTCCTTTCATAATTTTATATGTTTCAATAAAATCCCCCCTCCCACCCGCATCCTTCTAAATTCCAACGAGTACAGTCCCAGTCTACTCAACCTCTCCTCGTAATCCAACCCCTTCAGCTCTGGGATTAACCTAGTGAATCTCCTCTGCACACTCTCCAGCGCCAGTACGTCCTCTCTCGGGTAAGGAGACCAAAACTGAACACAATACTCCAGGTGTGGCCTCACTAACACTGTATACAATTGCAGCATAACCTCCCTAGTCTTAAACTCCATCCCTCTAGCAATGAAGGACAAAACTCCATTTGCCTCCTTAATCACCAGCTGCACCTGTAAACCAACCTTTTGCGACTCATGCACTAGCACACCCAGGTCTCTCTGCACAGCAGCATGTTTTAATATTTTATCATTTAAATAATAATCCCTTTTGCTGTTATTCCTACCAAAATGGATAACCTCACATTTGTCAACATTGTATTCCATCTGCCAGACCCTAGCCCATTCACTTAACCTATCCAAATGCCTCTGCAGACTTCCGGTATCCTCTGCACTTTTTGCTTTACCACTCATCTTAGTGTTGTCTGCAAATCTGGACAAATTGCACTTGGTCCCCAACTCCAAATCATCTATGTAACTGCAAGGTTTGTTCTGAATCTATCCCATTTAGCACAGTGACAATGTAAAACAACATGATGGGCAGCATCTTCAGTATAAAGATGGGACTTAGTCTCCACAAGGACCATACAATGGTCATTTCTAACAATACTGTCATGGACAGATGCATCTGCAACAGGTAGATTGGTGAGAAGGTCAAGTAGGTTTTCCCCTTCTGTTGATTTTCTTACCAGCTGCCTCAGGACCAGTCTGGCAGTATGTCCTTCAGGACTATGTCAGATCTGCCAGTAGTATTCCTCTTCTGATCGATATTAAGTCCCCCAATCAATGTGCCCTGTTACTGACTTGTTTCAGTTTATCCTTCACCCAGTTGTATTTGTTACTGTGATGCTCAACATGGAGGGGTGCTTATTCATCAGCTGAGTGAAGGGCTTAGGTGGTAATCAGCAGGAGGTTTCCTTGGTCCATGTATGACTCAATGCCATAAGAACCAATAGGATCTGGAGCCAATGTTGAAGAATCTCAGGGCAACTCCTCCCAATTGTACACTGTGCCGCTGCATCTGCTGGGTCTGTTCTCTCTGTGTAACAGGGGATACCCAGGGATGGTGATGCTGGTGACAGGAACGGTGATGCTGGTGACAGGACCATTAACGGCAAGGTATGTCAGGTTGTTGCTAGACTTGTGGGACAGCTCTCCCAATTTTGGCAGAAGCCCCCAGCTGTTAGCAAGGAAGATTTTGCAGGGTCAACTGGGCTAGGGATGGCTTTGTTGTTTCTGATGCTGATTGGTCTGCCGGTTTAACTCCTATTCAATTCTTCTGTAGCCAGTTAGTACAACTAAATGGCTTGCACTGCCATTTCAGAGGGCAGTTAAGAGTCAACCACATTGCTGTGGATGTGGTTAGACTGGGTAAAGGCAGATGTTTCCTCGCCGAAAGGACATCTGCTGGTTTTATGTTATTATTAATGAGACTAGCTTTTTATTCCAGAATTACTAATTAATTGAATTTGAATTCCCCTAGCTGCTGTGATGGGATTTGAACTCATGACTCCAGAGCATTAGGCCGGGCAATAATATTACCAATATGCCTCTGTGACCATCTTCTTCTTTGCGTTGGTGCCAATTTATTTTTGTCCTATTACTCTGCAGTGAAGCACACATATTCCTACATTAAATGCCAGTTATGGTGGTTGGATGTGATTTATTGTGCACTGGTACTAAATAGAGGAGAGTGATAGCCAAAAACACACCATCATGCAAGCCATACTAAGGGAGAGGAAGCTTCATAATATGTTGAAATAATTCATGATTAACAGTAAAAAAAAAAACATGAAATGGTAGGTTTGTACATTAACTTACTTACATCAATTTATCAAATGCCTGGGCTAATATTAACAATCCTTTAATAATTCACAATGCAGAAAACACAATGACAATAAAAGATTGGTATGTTGGAATTTGTCCCATAACAGCATGAAACGAACTGGCAAGAAGAGATGTTCCTCTGAAACTGACAATTACCGAACATGTCTATATAATCTATCTTTGTGCGTGAAAAGGACACAATCAATTCCTTGGGCTGCTTTAGTGACATATTCACTTGAGCCGTGTTCACTGTATGAAAATATCAATCACATGCAGTGCAGACTAACATGATTTGGATGCCAATGCCACATTCCATAGGATATCAAAACACATATTTGACGTCAGTTGCCTATTTTTCATCTGCATTCCAGACTTTGAACATTTAATTTTATGTTGCAATCTGGTTAAAAACTTTTCAAATCATGCAGTAAAAATCATGTACTCAAAATGCATTTATATCTACCCAGACAATTCTTCCACATTAATTCTGCAGATGGTATTACTGTCCCTTAAGAGGCAGAAGTGAAAAGATTAGGCACTGGGTTTCCCCAATCCAACAGTCATCATGAATAGGAAAATATATAGTCACAAACACGTCCAAACTTTCAGGTCAGTTTTTGCAGAAAGCAGGAGGGGAGAAACATCAGCCACAGAAATCAAGGGTTACCTCTCAAATCTCCTCATCCATCCTGAGAAAGCATTAGAAACAGCATGCCTGAGACTTCGGGTCACTGACAATGTTAAGAATGATGTCTTTACCAGCAGCAGGGTGAAATAACATCCTCACATTGCCCTGCCACTTCTGCCGCAAAGCTCAAGGATATTGCCAGAGTTCCTAGAAGTCTTGCCGGACTGGAAGAAGTGTAGGCGTTGCCTTAGGTGGCATAGTGAAATATCACCTCACTCAGTATAGTTTCATAAGGGTGAAATTTACCACCCCTACCTCCTCCCCTCCCCTGGCATATGTTAAGGCAGATGATTGTCACGTGATGCCTGCCCCCTTCCTGGCCAACCCCGACCTGTCTTCCATAATAGTGGGCAGGTAAAGCGACTGTCAGCTCACCTGCCCTGTTCCACCTTCGTCGCTATAATACTTGCAGCATGGAAAGGTGGAGGCAAGTCAGGCAGCCCAGCTTCACATGCTGCAAGCAGGCAAGGAACAGCAAACCATCGCTGCAGGGCAGCTGGGTTTCCAGTTGGTGTGGTGCACGGACATTCCTGTTGGGGGGGGATAGGAGGGACGCAAATAGGTAACCTGCCACTCCTTTTAAATTCTACAAATAGTATTATTGACAAAACTAGATTAAGACCTAGAAATTACCATTGGCAAAAGTAAAACAAAACTTCTTTGTCAGCAGTGGTGTCAAGCTATTTAATTTAAACAGGTTAACGCTTTCATTAAATAGGACACAAAGGAATTTCAAACAAATGCATTAAATACCTCATTTTGGTCTATATAGGCGGTTTTGATTGGTCAGTTTAAGGGGTGTGTCGAAGGTTTATTTGGTGAGTGTATGCGGAGGCACATGGGTTACACAGCTGGCAAGTGGGCGGTGGTGGCAAGGTGAGTGAAGGTTTGTTGGAAAGCAAAAACAGTGGAAGGTAAGGGGATCCCAACAACTGGCTGGAGTGTTTCGACGAGGAACGGAATGGTAGTGGCAGCATGGTAGCACAGTGGTTAGCACTATTGCTTCAAAGCGCCTGGGTCCCAGGTTTGATTCCCGGCTTGGGTCACTCTCAATGTGGCGACTAGGGAGGGGCTTTTCACAGTAACTTCATTGCAGTGTTAATGTAAGCCAACTTGTGACAATAAAGATTATTATGAGAGGGGTGGAATAGACAATGAATTGGTTAAATGTAGGGCAGCACGGTAGCATTGTGGATAGCACAATTGCTTCACAGCTCCAGGGTCCCAGGTTCGATTCCGGCTTGGGTCACTGTCTGTGCGGAATCTGCACATCCTCCCCGTGTGTGCGTGGGTTTCCTCCGGGTGCTCCGGTTTCCTCCCACAGTCCAAAGATGTGCAGGTTAGGTGGATTGACCATGCTAAATTGCCCTTAGTGTCCAAAATTGCCCATAGTGTTGGGTGGGGTTGCTGGGTTATGGGGATAGGGTGGAGGTGTGGACCTTGGGTAGGTTGCTCTTTCCAAGAGCCGGTGCAGACTCGATGGGCCGAATAGCCTCCTTCTGCACTGTAAATTCTATGAAAAAAATGTGACAAACCCAGTGGGTTTGATACCATTTATTTTTCTGAAAGCTAGTTTTTGTGTTAAAAATGAAGGTTCACTAGATTTGAGTGTAACCGGTTTAGAAAAGCGGTCCAGGGAATTAAAATACAGCAGTGTTGGTTCTATAGATGCAGAAGATAACAGTCCATGTCCATGAGGGTAGCAATGGTTAGCACTGCTGCCTCACAGCGTTGAGGTCCCAGGTTCGATCCTGGCTCTGGATCATTGTCCGTGTGGAGTTTGTACATTCTGCCCTTGTTTGCGCAGAGATGTGCAGGATGGGTTGATTGGGCACGCTAAATTGCCCCGTAATTGGAAAAAAATGAATTGGGTAATCAAAATTTTACAGGCAGTACGGTAGCAGTGGTTAGCACGGTTGCTTCACAGTGCAAGGGTCCCAGGTTCGATTCTCGGCTTGTGCGGAGTCTTGATTCTCCGTCTGTGCGGAGTCTGAACGTTCTCGCCGTGTCTGTGTGGGTTTCCTCCGGGTGCTCCAGTTTCCTCCCACAACCAAAGATGTGCAGGTTAGTTGGATTGGCCATGCTAAATTTCCCTTAGTGTCCAAAAAGATTGGGTGGGGTTACTGGGTTACGGGAATAGGGTGGAGCCTTTAGTGGGGTGCTCTTTACAAGGGCCGGTGTAGACTCGATGGGCCGAATGGCCTTCTTCTACACTGTAAATTCAATGTTCTATGTTCATGTCCTCCAAAGCCTCTACACAATAGACATGCCATCCCTGAAACTTCCACTGAAGGAAGGAGAAATTATAATGTTGCTACAAAACTTGAAACCTAAAGAAGTACTTTGGCATGGGACAAAATTGACATTTAGAAAGCTGTTTTCTTTAATGATAGATGCTGAAAATTATAACAGGCAAATTTCAAGGAAATAATGTTCATTTATCATATGTAAACCGGCCTTTGGAACTCAGTAGAAAAAAAGTTCCCAGTTAGACGACAACTCACAAGAAGACTCTTGACACAATTTGTACTTGTATTCCTAGGCCTGTTTTTACGCATGGACAGCTTAATGCAACTTGTTCCAGAGCGAGAAGTTTTGATTCTGTTTAAAGTCTTTGGTGAAGGAATAATCAGAAATTCTCTATCTGAAGAAAGTACTATTGCAAAAAAAGGTACCAATTTGACTGCAAATGTTTTGGAAGTGTATGCCAGTTTGTACACTGTTACAATGTTAACAATACTGGAGTTTGGACAAAGGCTTAAAAGGTGTGAAACTTGTAAATGTTGATGTTCAAAGAGACTTGTGTCTGCTTGTACAAAGAACGCAGAAAGTCAGCATGCAGATACAGCAAACAATTAGGAATGCAAATGTCATGTTGGCCTTTATTGCTGTACTCTAATTCCCTTGCAATAGAGAAATTTTGCTCCAATTGTATAGGGTTTTGGTAAAACCACATCTGGAATACGGTGCAATTTTGTTCTCCATATTTAAGGGTATACTTGCATTGGAGATGATACAGTGAAGGATCAATAAAAAGCCCTGGACAAGAGGGTTGTCCTAAGATGAGAAGCTGAGTAAACTGGGCTTATATGCCCTGCCGTTTAGAAGAACGAGAGACAATATCATTGAAACATACAAGATTCTGAAGGGGTTTGACAGGGTGGACACAGAGATCATTTCCGCTGGTCGGAGAATTTAAAACACGGGGCACAGTCTTAGGATAAAGGGTCAATCAATTAGGACTGAGTTAAGGTGAAGTTACTTCAGAGGGTTGTGAATCTTTGGAGTTCTCTGCCCCAGAGGGGAGTTGATGTGGTTTGTTGACTATATTTTAGGATGTGATAAATAGATTTTTGAGATCTTTGATTCTTGAGAATCAAGGGATATGGGAAGAGAGCAGGAAAGCGGAGTTGAAGTACAAGATCGGTCATGATCTTACTGAATGACAGAGGAAGGACAACACTACTCCTGCTCCTATTTCTTGTGTTCCAAACAGTGAGGAGTAGTTTTCTATTTTAAGGGCATGGAAGACTGGTGCAAGAACTCTGATTGATCAGGGTTTGAGGCTTCAATTAAACCTAGAACAAAACAAATTTCAGTTGTATAGTTAGTGCTCCTCACATGCAGAACACTTTACAGGGCAGTTCAAGAGTCAACAGAGAGGAGTTTAAACTAGCAAATAGGAAGAGGGGGGGAGGTCTCGGGGGAACTCAATACAGTTCCAAAAACAAGTAGCAGGACAGAGAGTAAAAAAAAGTCAGGAACCCTACTTCAGGAACTGCAGCTAATGGCAAAACTACAAGTATACTGTTTGAACCAAAAGAAAAAAATAATAAAGCAAATAAAGCATCAGTGCTAAGGGACAGGTTGGGAGTGTAGCCCAATTAAGAGTTCTATATACTAATGCACGGAGTGTAAGGAATAAGTTAGATGAGCTGCAGATGTAAATGCAAATTGAAGATTATGATGTAGTCGCTATTGCAGAGACATGGCTGCAGGATGGTCGGGGCTGGGAACTAAGTATACCTGGTTAGAATGTTTACAGGACAGACAGGGAACATGGCAAAGGAGGTGGAGTAGCCTTACTAATTAGAAATACTATCACCTCAAATGGTGTGAAAAATGAAGGGAAAGCATCCAGTGGAGACCATATGGATTGAACTCAGAAGCAAGAAAGGATCTAAAACTGTAATGAGTGTTGTGTATTGACTCCCTGATAGCAGTTCTTAGGTGCTAGATTGAATAAATGCAGAAATTAGGCAAGTTGTAGCAAAGGCAGAGTAGTATTAATGGGAGATTTTAACTTACACGTCTATTGGGAGAGTCAGACAAGCTCCTTGCAGAAAGGTAGTGAATTTCTGGAACGTGTCCGGGATGGTTTCCTATAGCAATATGTTCTAGATGCAACAAGGTGACAGGCAATATTATATAGAGTTGTGAGTCACGGTGCCGAGGACCCGGGTTCGATCCCAGCCCCGGGTCACTGTCCATGTGGAGTATGCACATTCTCCCCGTGTCTGTGTGGGTGTCACCCCCACAACCCAAAGATATGCAGGGCGGGTAGATTGGCCACACTAAATTGTCCCTTAATTAATAAAAAATGTAGTTATGAGTAATGAGCAAAATTTAATTCATCGCCTCACTATACGCGAATATTTATCAAATAGTGATAACAACATGTTTGAATTCAATGTTTGAAAGTAAAAAGCACGATTCAGATACTGGAATTTTAGACATGGGGCTGATTTTAACTGAGACAGAGACTGTCCATGTAAATTGGGAAGATCTGTTAAAGGGCTAAATGACTGAAGATCAGCGGAGAATATTCAAAGAAACATTTAACATGATACAGAGCAAGTATATATACCCGAGAGGAAACGGCTCCACTTCACACAAAAAATGCCATGGACAACTAAAGAGGTTTACGACAGCTAAAAGGTAGGGCTTACAAAAATGAAAAACATTGCACAGATCCGGATGAATGGGATAGATTCAAAGATCAGCAAAGGGTCCCAAAACAGTTTATAAGAGCTACTGAAATGGATTATGAAAGGAAACTTGCAAGGGACATCAAAATCAATGAGAAATTTTATAATTATATAAAGGGAAGTGGGTGGTCAAGGGCATATTCTTGATATGATTAGGAAAATGGTTGAGCAGAAGGTGACAGAGAGTGTGGATAATGTGCAATTACTCTAATTGGCAGGATGTGACTACAGAGGCCTCAATTATTCACATTATTCATTAATGACTTGGATGATGGCATACAAAACATCTAAATCTGCTGATGATACAAAGTTAGATAGCATTCTAGACAGCCTAGATGATAGCATAAAATTGCAAGGAGATATTGGCAGACTAGGCGAATGGGCAAAATTGTAGCAGATGGAATTCAATGTAAGAAACTGTGAGGTTATCCATTTTGGGCCAAAAAAGATAGGGCAGAGTATTGAAAGAGACTAGAGAATTGAAAGAGGCTAGATACAGTGGATGTCCAAAGAGACTTGGGGATTTTGGAGGCTGCTTCGTGCAGGGGTGGAGGCTGCTTCGTGCAGGGGTGGAGGCTGCTCCGTGCGGGGGCACCAGTTTGGCAGCCCTGGTTGCGGCGCCTCTGCCGCTCCCGCCGGTGCGGTACTCCACCAGCCCTATAGTGGTAGCGGCTCTGCGGATCTGGGGCCAGTGGAGGAGGCATATAGGGGATGTGAGAGCATCGGTGTGGACCCCAATCTGTGCCAATCACCGATTTCCCCCGGGGAACATGAACGGTGGGTATCGACTGTGGTGGAGGGCGGGGATTGTGAGGGTGCGTGAACTGTTCCTGGAAGGGAGCTTCCCGAGCATGAGGGCGTTGGAGGAGAAGTTTGGGCTGGCGGAAGGGAATGACTTTAGATACTTACAGGTGCGGGAATTCGTGCGCAGACTGGTGCCGTCCTTCCACGCCTCCCGTCAAAGGGGAGGCAGGACAGGGTACTTTCTAGGGGAGAGGTAGGTGAGGGTAGAGTCTCAGATATTCACAAAGAACTAATGGGAGCAGAGGATACACAGACTGAGGACCTGAAGGCTTAAGTGGAAAGAGGAGCTCGGGGGCACGACCGCAACATGCGCCAGGCTTAGTCTGATCCAGTTTAAGGTCGTGCACCGGGCCCACATGACGGTGGCCCGGATGAGTAAATTCTTCGGGCTGGAGGACACGTGTGCCAGATGCGCCGGTGGGCCGGCTAATCACGTGCACATGTTCTGATTGTGCCCTAAACTCAGGGGGTACTGGCAGGGATTCGCGGACATCATGTCCCGGGTTTTGAAAACTGGGGTGGTAATGAGTCCTGAGGTGGCAATTTTTGGGGTGTCGGAGGACACGGGAGTCCAGGAGGAGAAGGAGGCTGACGTCTTGGCCTTTGCTTCCCTGGTAGCCCGGCGACGAATACTGTTGGCATGGAGGGACTCAAAGCCTCCGAAGATCGAAGTATGGCTATCAGACATGGCGAGCTCTCTCGGTCTAGAAAAGGTTAAGTTCGCCTTGAGAGGATCACTGTCAGGGTTCGCCCCGAGGTGGCAGCCATTCATTGACTTCTTCGCGGAGAATTAATCGTCAGCAGGGGTTTGGGGGGGGGGGCTAGGGTAGAGTAGAGTAGGGGGTGGTTTAGGCAGGTCCTTGCGAGAATGGAGTCATGGTTTGCACTATGCGTTATTTGCTTTTCTTCCTGTACAGTACTATACAATGTCATTGTTTTATATGCCAAAAATACCTCAATAAAATAGTCTATTAAAAAAAAAAGAGACTTGGGGGTTCATAGATCCTTAAAATGCTACAAACAAGTGCAGAAAATAATCAAAAGGCTAACGGAATGCTAGCCTTTATATCTAGAGGATTGGAGTATAAAGACACAGGGGTTATGTTGCAGCTATACAAAACCCTGGTTAGGCTTCACTTGTGAACAGCTAGAGGTAACATGCTCTGGGCATCACACCTTAGAAAGGACATTTTGGCCTTGGTGGTAGTGCAACGTGGGTTTACAAAAATGATACCTGGACTACCGGGATTAAGTTACGAGGAGAGATTATTCAAATTGACCTGTTTGCTAGAATTTAGAAGGTTATGGGGTGATCTGATCGTGGTATTCCAGATATTAACAGGGAAAGACAGGGAAGATAAAGATATTTCCACTTGTTGGAGAGTCTAAAACCTGGGGACATTTCTTCTTTTTTATAACTTTAGAGTACCCAATTCTTTTTTTCCTATTAAGGGGCAATTTGGCACGGCCAATTCACCTAGCCTGCAGATCATTTTGGGTTATGGGTGTGAAACCTACGCAGACACGGGGAGAATGTGCAAACTCTGTACGGACAGTGACCTGGGGCTGGGTTCGAATCCGGGTCCTCTGCGCCGTGAGGCATCAGTGCGAACCACTGCGCCACCGTTGGGGGCATTTCTCAAACTTGGCGTTAGACTATTCAGGATAAATGTTAGGAAGCACTTGTTCACTCAAGGGTGGTAGAGGTAGAGGTTTGGAACTCTCTTACAAGCAACAGTTGAAGCTAGAATAATTTTAAATCTGAGACAAATAGAATTTTGTTAAGCAAAGATATTGAGGGATATGGGCCAAAGGCAAGTATATGGAGTTAGGTCACAGATCAGCCATGATCTCATTGAATGGCAGGACAGGCTCGAGGGGCTGAATGGCCTACTCCTGTTCCTACGAGAAGCGAAAGGCATCGGTGAAGGGTAGAGGCTTCTGGAGACTGCTAAAGGCAGGGAAGGGCTGAAAAGTCAGAGCCCGCTCAAGGCTACTGGCTGTAGGTAAAGCTGTGATGATGGATCACTTATAGCATGGACCAAGAAATAGATTGGTGTCAAAGGACTGGAATGCGCATGCATGAGGGTGGAGGAAATCACTGATCAGGTTAGAACAGCTCTGCCAGTGGGAGATAATTTAATTTAATTATCTGGGGATAATGGAATTGGGTAAGGACAGTGGGTCCAGGCCTTGAATGTGGATGACGACACGGCCAAATGTTTTGTGAGGGGGCAAGGAATCTAGTGGTAGAGAAGGATGGAAGTCAAACCATAATAATTTTTAATTTCACAGGAAGGGGGAAAAATTTTGATGGTTGAACAAACACTCTCAGAAATTGGAACGAAACTGAGATCTAGATCAGTCAGTCCATCAAGATGTTAGCAACATGATTACTGGATTGCTATGAGACACTTTTCTGTGATGTTGGGTAATGCACACTACAGTATCTTCTCTAGAAACAACAATGTTGCTGCACTACATCTATCCTGAGGAATTATCAAGGTTAGTTAATTTGCATTATTGGGTTTGTCAGCAGTAACTCAAAAATGCCAAAAAAAACTTGTACATCAGTCACCTCTGTAATGACCAGCTGATAGGATACAAGACCACACCTTTCTTAGAAGCAAGGAAGTATTGGCTCCCAATAAGTAAACACTGCAATGCCATCTGGCCGGTCAACAGCTCTGAGCCACAATGTACTTTAACCAAATGTGTGTTCCATATTTTCAGAGGAAGTAAATGGGAGCACATCTGGACAGCAGCTGCAAGATAATGTCTTGTACAACAAAAGTGGAAGAGTGATTTGTTTAATACAGCTTACTTGGGTCTGCAAAACCCAAGGAATCTTAGTCATGCCCTGGGCTGCATTACGGATCCTCACTAAAGTGAATATCCAGATGGAACAAAAATGACATTGCTGAAAAGCGACACGCTGCTGAAGCTTTTCATCTTGCACTCATCAAGGCAAACGCAAGAATGCTAAATGCTAAATTTCAAAGGATCACAACAAGTTATACTACAGGAGAAAAGGAGTGCTGACTGGTTGGCATGTTGACTCTGATAGGCCAAGCATTGCCATGGAGAAAGGAACATGGAGCTATAAGCGACCTGTGCTTCCAGGTAATTCAAACAAGGTGCAAGGCTTGAACAGGTTCCTTTTGTTTGCAGAGAATGTTACCTCTAGCAAGCATAATTGAGTCACATTGTGAGCTTGACTGATTATCATAAATTGTTTAGTTTGTGTGGCTATTAGCACACTCCGGATTGGTTATGCATCAATTTATCAACTGGTCATGATCAATTTATGATAGAATGCGCATTAAACCATTGACCTCTCATCTTTAGATCTCAGTACCACATCCTGTGATGTATTTGCCCTTTAAACCATTAATGGGCAAACGCACCATACTAATACAGCCTGCTACAATATAACCTACATAAAAGCAAGCACTGTATAAATAATGAGGTTGGAAGCTCACTCTGGATGAAAGAGAATGCAGAGGTTGGTTACAGTATTACTGCGCCTGTTCTCTAGACTGCATACAAATAGGTGGCGGTGGCAGAATTATAAAACCTACTGAACAAGTCAGTTTTATCATCAAGCAGCTTGTATATTTAAGTACAGCACAACACAATTGGTAAAATTAATTTATTTCTACGGTAGCAATCTGTAAAATTAATAAATATAAAGAAATGCACTGAAACGGCAGTTTCTACTCACTAATATGGAACTATAACATCCTTTCTCTCATGGACCACATAATAGACACCAAAACAAATTGGACATTTTTGCAAAAGGTCTTTCCAATTTCAGATTCACTTAAATTCTTCCCTTCCATTTCGTTCACAAATACAAAACCATCAGCAACATTGCCTTAGCTTGCTGTTGTAGCCGTTCAGCAGCCATTAACATGATGTACCTGGTCAAGTACATAAAAAGGAACATGCAACTTTATGCCATTGACATTTTTCTACTTCAGTGAATCCAAATGCTAATTCAGAAAGAAACTAGGCAATATCTACATTTGTGTCACTTTGTTATTCCTTTCATGTGAATCAATTACAATTCCTTTCTTGTCTCATCGTAAAAGGGTCTTGGCCACTGCTCACAGTTCGTTTCACATTTCACCACTTCAAGAAGCTTGGATTTTTGAGAGAAGAGGTGTAGAAGTTTTAAAGACTCTCACTCCCAAAGAAATGCCAGGAACTGAAACATGGTGATGCACAATACCGTTTCAAAGCAGGAGATAAAAATCATAAATGGCTGAAATGTGGAAAATAAATCATATAGTCCAGAAAATCTGCCTATTTTTAATACTTTACTGTTGTAGTATTGCAAATTCTCCACCAGGTGGCAGAAGACAGAAGAGAAATACTTTCTGCTCTGCTCATTGGGAGTTTTTGCACGGAAAGAATCAAGTTAGCAAACCCCAACGGTCAGAGCTGTTATTGTAACAACAACCTCAGGGATACAGAGGTTTCCTTTTCGGATATCACAGTGAATCAGCAGTAAAAACACAAAGCACATTGCCTTATATTAGACAACGGTGCCTTTTTCCTTCAATATAAAATAATTTCCATTCTCTACACTTGGTTTGGAATGTATCTTTTTCTAACTGCAGAGATAATAATCCTTAGAATCAGTAACAGCATTGCCAGGTGCCTATCTTGTAGGCTCAAGTAAGCTGGCCGCTTATCTCTATGTAACAACCATGCTCGCCAACAAATGGAACCAAGTCAAAATGGTGCCATTAGTATCCATTTCTTTGGAAATATTTGCCCCATCACTCTACAAATCAAAAAGGGGTGCCTTAAGGTTCAGAATCACCCAACTGATGTTGGTGGGTTTTCTGTTTATTCTGAAGTCAAAAGGTAACACATCAACCAGTTCCTGGGTAGTTACTTAATTCAGGTAAAATGTTCCTTTTACTGACAATGGTTCTTGTTACTCTTCTGAGCTCTTACAGGTGGGCTCCAGACAGATTACATCATTGCACAACAATGGTGAAGGACCCCTGCTTCACCACTGAGCGGCCTGGTACAGTCCAGTCCATCAGGAGACCACCTGTAATGGTTTACAAGTCTTGCTCTCACTATTAAAACAAGGGTTTGAAAGAGTTTTGTATGATAAAATCATAGACAGAAAAATTTAACTGCTTGGATTTTGTTCATTTAGGAGTAACTTTCCGTGGGTAGCATATTATTCCATCATGCCTTGTCAAACACTTGTCAATACTTTGCAACCATATGAATCAGCACAGACCAGCCAGCAGACAGGAAATTCCATCTCTGCCTGCTTAATACTGCACTACTTCAGCACCTGATTCCATGTCAAGAGCATCATTGGTAGGAACAGGTGTCCAAAGCCACACAGTGATAGGCCCATTCATTGTATCGCCAATACCATGTCAGCAAAGTGAAATCCTATTATTTCTGCCTTCTGTCCAGTCAGTTTATTACACACCAAGGAGTTTCATTCAGGTCACATTCCAATAGGATATTGATGATGATGCAGTGTACCCCATCTATCGTCAGCTCTGATTTGGACCCAACACGGTATTTCAAGTTCTTTAAACCACCTTCTTTGTCAATCTTAAATTGTTCCTATAGATAAAGGAGAAGAAACAGAGACACGTATCAGTAAATTTAGCCCTTCATCATGTGGTTGGCGAGGCCAGAATCAGGGATTACTGAATCCCACTTTAGTAACACCAATTCCCTTTGTTTTAGACGAACAGATAAAGGAATCAACCCAACTTACCGTGCAGCTGTTTCTGCTTTCTGCGTCTTTACACAATGGTCAAAGAGTATAGAAGCAATCTCAATTATCGAAATACTTCAGGCTCTCCCCAACACCAGGTTGTCTTCTTTTTTATCCTGAAGTCATTGCTACATATGGTCCAGTGGGCATCAGCTGCCTTCCAACACTTTGCTCAAGTGACCATTCTTTATGTGCAAACCAAGCCAGTGAGTTTCCTCATGCTCTTTATCTGCTAGTAACATCACATCATCAAACTGATCCTAGCCTCAGCTGAAATCCATACCTGCACTTTCTAGCAAAGGTCATGGATAATGACCAGGAGAGGGAACCACAGCTGATTTTTTTTCATCCTCCTGTCCCCCCCTAACCTAATCATTGTGCCCTTGACAGGGTCTTTTAATCTGTACGGATGTATCATGCAACTTCTCGACAAGAGGAATTCATAAAAAACTGCATCATATCAGGAACTGTTAGCAGGGGAATTATTTTTATTTGAGACCACAAGAGTGAAATAAAAAGCAATGAACATCAGTAATTCTGCAAATGCCAACGTCCTATTCTGAACTGTACCAGTGTATTGATCAACCACCCCGCAGGTCAGAAGAGTAAAAATTGCCTTGAGTAGCTATCACACATCTCTGCAAGTAGTAAAGACAGTTAGAAAGAATTGCTTTCCTGATCTACCGGCCCGAGTGGATCAAAGGAGAGGTTAAAAATGTCAAAAAAACTAGAAATATAAGAAACTTGTGTGTGACACATACAACGATACATTAGAATAGTAGAAGATCAGACTGCATCCTGTCCAGATCCTCCAAGAAGTGCAACTATTAATTACAGCAAGATCTAAAGATTTAGACGTTTAAGCAGCCCTTTGTGTTTAAGCTTTAGCCAAATAAATTGCTCTGATCAAAAAGTAGAGCGTTAGTTCTGCTCAAAACCCAACGATAAAAACCCAACGACATTGATTACAGTGAACTCTCAAGTCTGGTATTAATTACCTCAGAACTTTTTCCCCATAACTTCAGCCTACTCCCATCACTCTCATCCTCTGATTCCAATAACCACTTGCCATTCCACACACGCTATTGCCTCTGCAGCAGGGCCCCTCTTCCTGATGATCGCTGTATACATCCTGCATAGCTCAGTGTACGGCCAATGGGATACTCTGGTACTGGTGATTGCACTCTATCCCTCAATCAGAACAGAAGGTATAGGCCATTGCAACATATTCCCCACTTGGACCTACCCATACTGATGATTGATTTCCCATTTAAACTACTATAATATTAGACCCAAACATTCCAGGATCCCGATAATCAAAGAGTGGTGCAAGTTAGAAGGTGTACACGTCAGGATCCCACGGAGGTCCTGATGCACACACATGCACTGAAACTCTTTGACAAGTTTAAACTTCCAATGTGATGATTTCTTTTGTCTAGGCCCACAGTGGGCTAAATAGCTGGCTTTTAATGCAGAACAATGCCAGCAGCACAGGTTCAATTCCTGTACTGGCCTCCCTGAACAGGCGCCGGAATGTAGCGACTAGGGGCTTTTCACAGTAACTTCATTGAAGCCTACTTGAGACAATAAGCGATTATTATTATTATTATTATGTATGAAAGGCTCCGACACAAAGCTTGGTGTCAGAGATTTGGGCCTGATACGTGGGATTTACTTGGGTACATAACCAGGAAATGTTACACTCATTAATATCTGGTCTAACTATGTGATTAGTCAGTGTAAATCAACTGATCACCAAAACCGACTCTCCCACCCCGCCCCATCAACCACCCCACCAACCTGCCCCCTCAAACCAAGCCGATCACTCTCCCTGACCATCCAAACAACCCCCCTGACCACAAAATTATCATGCCCCACCGACTACCCTCCATGACTACCCAACTAACTTCACCTCCTACCACCCGACTACCCCCTCCCGACTGCCAATCAAACTCCCCCGAGCAATCACCCAATTACACCTCCCTCCTGAGACTGCCCCTTCCTGGCTACCACCCGACTACCCACTTGTCCATGGACTTAGTGAAAGTCTCGGATCCTTTAAAAATATAGCTGAATACGGCAGCAAGTTTCATGAAAAGGGCCAGTTTCCTGTCTTTGTCCGTCTTTTCGTATATCCAACGATCTTCTCCGGTGATGTCTGAACTGATCTTTCAATAATTCAACTGGGGTCAGAAGGTCCGACTGAAAAATTGCAAAATGGTTGGGTCACAGAAATCTTTGTGTGCAGCATCAATGTGCTCAGCATTGATGCTGACTGGAAGATACAGTGCTCTTCTCCACCAGCGGATGTCTCAAAACATCTTACAACTAATTAAATACTTTTTGTAGTGTAGTCACTGTCATAATGTAGGCAACCAATTTGCATACAGCACATTCCCACAAGGCAGCAATGTAAAAATAATCAGATAATCTGTTGTTTTGTGATGTCAATTGAGGTATAAATATTGGCCAGGACACCAGGGATAAATAACTCTCCTGTTCTTCTAAGAAATAGAGCCATGGTTAGATTTTTTTGTTCTGGGCAGGGCATTGATCCCGAAAGTGGAGGCAACGGAGTATTCGGCCATAGCCATTTCAGACCACTCCCCACATTGGGTGGAGCTAGAGCTGGGGGAGAGGGACCAACGCCCGCTGTGGAGGTTGGATGTGGGTCTGCTGTCAGACGAGGAAGTGTGTGGGAGGGTGCGGGGGTGCATCAAAAGGTATCTGGAGGCCAACGACAACGGGGAGGTGCAGGTGGGAGTAGTATGGGAGGCGCTGAAGGCGGTGGTCAGGGGAGAGTTAATCTCCATCAGGGCTCATAGGGAAAAGAGGACAGGGAAAGGGAGAGGTTAGTGGGGGGATTTTAAGGGTGGACAGGAGATATGCAGAGGCCCCTGATGAAGGACTACTCAGGAAGAGACAAAGTCTCCAGACGGAGTTCGACCTGTTGACCACGGGGCAGGCAGAGGCACAGTGGAGGAAGGCACTGGGGGCGATATATGAATATGGGGAGAAGGCAAGTCAGATGCTGGCATATCAGCTCCGTAAGAGGATGGCAGTGAGGGAAATAGGTGGAGTCAAGGATGGCAGGGGAACTACGGTGCGGAGTGCAGTGAAAGTGAATGAGGCATCCAAGGCCTTTTACGAGGAGCTGTATAGGTCCCAGCCCCCAGGGGGAAAAGAGGGGATGAGACGATTCTTGGACCAACTGAGGTTCCCGAGGGTGGAGGAGCAGGAGGTGGCTGGTTTGGGGGCGCCCATTGGGATGGAGGAGTTGGTTAAAGGACTGGGGAGCATGCAGGCAGGGAAGGCCCCGGGACCGGATGGGTTCCCGGTGGAGTTCTATAGGAAGTATGTAGACCTGTTAGCCCCGTTGCTGGTAAGGACCTTCAATGAAGCAAGGGATGGGGGGGGACCATGCCCCGACAATGTCGGAGGCGACGATCTCTTTGATCCTGAAGCGAGATAAGGGCCCACTGCAATGCGGGTCGTATAAACCGATCTCGCTCCTCAACGTAGACGCTAAGTTGCTGGCAAAAATGTTGGCTACGAGGATAGAGGACTGTGTCCCGGGGGTGATTCACGAGGACCAGACGGGATTCGTAAAGGGTAGGCAGCTAAATACCAATGTGCGAAGGCTCCTAAATGTGATAATGATGCCATCAGTGGAGGGAGAGGCGGAGATAGTGGCAGCTAGGGATGCGGAGAAGGCCTTTGACCGAGTGGAGTGGGAGTATCTTTGGGAAGTGTTGAGGAGGTTTGGGTTCGGGTGTGGGTTTATTAGTTGGGTTAAGCTCCTGTATAGAGCCCCGGTGGCGAATGTGGTCACGAACCGGCGGAGGTCGGAGTATTTCCGGCTGTATCGAGGGACGAGGCAGGGGTGCCCCCTGTCCCCTCTGCTGTTTGCATTAGCAATTGAACCTTTGGCCATGGCGTTAAGGGAGTCGGGGAAATGGAGGGGGGTGGTCCGAGGGGGAGAGGAACATCGAATGTCGCTGTACGCGGACGACCTGTTGCTGTATGTGGCAGTGGAGGGGATGGTTGAGGTCATGCAGATCCTCAGGGAGTTTGGGGACTTTTCGGGCTATAAGCTCAATGTGGGAAAGAGTGAGCTCTTTGTGGTGCATCCGGGGGATCAGGGTAGAGGGATAGACGACCTACCGTTGAGGAGGGTGGAAAGGAGCTTTCGTAACTTGGGGATCCAGGTAGCTAGGAGCTGGGGGGCACTGCACAAACTTAATTTGACGCGGCTGGTGGAACAGATGGAGGAGGGCTTTAAAAGGTGGGACATGTTGCCACTCTCGTTAGCGGGCAGGGTACAGTCGAGTAAAATGGTGGTCCTCCCGAGCTTTCTTTTTGTATTCCAATGCCTCCCAATTGTGATTACCAAGGCCTTTTTTAAGAGGGTAAGCAGGAGCATTATGGGATTTGTGTGGGCGAGCAAGACCCCGAGGGTAAGGAGGGGGTTTCTGGAGCGTAGCAGAGATAGAGGAGGGTTGGCGTTGCCGAATCTTGGAGGCTACTACTGGGCAGCCAACGTGGCGATGATCCGTAAGTGAGTGATGGAGGGCGAGGGGGCGGCATGGAAGAGGTTGGAGATGGCGTCCTGCAAAGGAACGAGCCTGGGGGCGCTGGTGACGGCACCGCTGCCGCTCTCACCGACAAGGTACACCACGAGCCCGGTGGTGACGGTAATGCTAAAGATCTGGGGGCAGTGGAGACGACACAGGGGAGCGATGGGAGCCTCGGTGTGGTCCCCGATCAGAGACAACCATCGGTTTGTCCCGGGAAGGATGGACGGGGGGTTTCAGAGCTGGCATAGGGCAGGGATTAAAAGAATGGGGGACCTGTTCATTGATGGGACGTTAGCGAGCTTAGGGGCGCTGGAGGAGAAGTTTGGGCTACCCCCAGGAAACGCTTTCAGGTACATGCAAGTAAGGGCGTTTGTGAAGCGGCAGGTGAGGGAATTTCCGCTGCTCCCGGCACAGGGGATTCAGGACAGGGTGATTTTGGGCGTATGGTTCGGAGAGGGCAAGGTGTCGGCGATATACCAGGAGATGAAAGAGGGGGAGGCTTTGGTAGAGGAGCTGAAGGGTAAATGGGAAGAGGAGCTGGGGGAGGAGATTGAGGAGGGGCTGTGGGCTGATGCCCTAAGTAGGGTTAATTCCTCTTCCTCGTGTGCCAGGCTCAGCCTGATACAGTTTAAGGTAGTTCACAGAGCGCACATGACGGGGGCGAGGCTGAGTAGGTTCTTTGGGGTGGAGGACAGATGTGGAAGGTGCTCAGGAAGCCCAGCGAACCATGTCCATATGTTTTGGTCATGCCCGGCACTGGAGGGGAGTTGCGAGAACAGTATCTAAGGTGGTGAAAGTCCAGGTCAAGCCAAGCTGGGGGCTAGCACTATTTGGAGTAGCGGACGTGCCGGGAGTGCAGGAGGCGAAAGAGGCCGGCATTCTGGCCTTTGCGTCCCTAGTAGCCCGGCGAAGGATCTTGTTAATGTGGAAAGAGGCGAAGCCCCCCAGCGTGGAAGCCTGGATAAATGATATGGCAGGGTTTATCAAGTTGGAGAGGATAACGTTTGCCTTGAGAGGGTCTGCGCAGGGGTTCTACAGGCGGTGACAACCGTTCCTAGACTATCTCGCGGAGCGTTAGATGAAGTTCAGACAGCAACAGCAGCAACCCCGGGGGGAAGGGGGCGATATCTTTTTTTTGGGGGGGGGGGGGGGGGTTGTTTCTGGGGGGCATTCGAGCAAGAAAATACATGAATGATCCGGAAAACTGATATGTACGGGAGGAATCCAATGTACAAAGTTCTGTATCATATTGACTTGCCATGTTCATGTCTTGCTATGCGAGCTTTCTTTCGTGTTACCGGGGGGGGGGGGTTGAAAATGTTAAAAAATTCTTAATAAACATATTTTTTTTAAAAAAGAAATAGAGCCATGGGATCTTTTACATCATCCATCCTCGCAGGCAGACAGGGCTTTGGTTTAATGAGTCATCCAAAAGACAGCACCTCCAACAGTGCAGTGCACCCTCAGTACTGCACTGAATTATTCAGCCTTGACTTTTGTACTCAAACCCTGGAGTGGGACTTGGCCCTAACCCTAACCCACAATCTTGTGACTCAAAGCTAAGAGTGCTGCCAACTGAGCCATGGCTGACACAGTGCAATATATCTTATTTGGATTCACTAGTACTGACTGCAGTGTATCCTTCCCTCTGACCTGTTTGGTGTGCTGGGTGCAGTATATTCCCTACTGGGGTCTAATGGTGACAGCACTTAACTCTCACTCGTACCCGCTAATACTGAAAGAGGGAATACATTCAATACCTGCTTCTGTCTTGACACTCTCTTCTGGTCTCGTTTCCGCCACGCTGGATCGTGAATGTGTCTGAAGGTTTTATAACCTGTTTCAATTCCAGTAGGACGGTAAAGCTACAGGTGGAAAAAGTAATAATTATCCTGCAGAGCAGAAAAAGTTTGCAGTTCCTGGTGTATTATTGCGAGAAAATTTCAGAAAGCATACAATAAGACATTGCTTGAATACAGTAACATAATTTCAGGATCTTGCTGTGTAAACCAAATAGCAGAGATATCCCTCCCTAACCTTGTTAAAAAATAACTTTTAATAACAGCATAGTTTTTTGCAGGTGCAAGTACACAAGCGTTCCATGGGAAATTCAAAACTGTGTTCGACACGACATTCCCTCCTCATGCAGTTCTGTAAAAATCAATCCAAGATATCTTTGGGTGAGAGATGGAACGGAGATCAATACAAAAATATTGCTGCTGCATTTTTAGAGAGCTCAGAAGTACAAGATGCATAGGATTTGCACTTCTGTGAAACATTTTTATTATGTGCACTGTATTATATGCTTAACTATATGGTTGTCTTGTTACCCAACCTCATAGTCCAACATTGTAAACTGTTTCAACTTGGAATTCCCTTTGATGGCGTAATTCTCAAGTTATGCTGAATTCTAGCACAAAATTCACTGAAGGTTTAATGCCAATTGACAGCAAAATTATCGGTCAATTTCCTTAGCAAATTCTTGAAAGCACCTATACAACATATGGCTGCTTTTGCTGCCACAGCAGAGGAACAGTTGTGTGTGGTCACTTGGCACCCACCCTGAGGGACAACGAGCAGGACTCAGGGAGAGCTCGGGAAATGGATGGCGAGAGCTCAGGAGGAAGCCAGTGGGTAGCAAGTGGAGGTGCTCAATGGGCGCACAACAATGATGTCATCAGTAGGAGAAACCACACATGAGCCAGCAGATCATAAGAATAAAATCGTAAGAAATAGGATCAGCAATAGGCCACACCAGTATTTTTCAAACTCTTATGCCCGGGACCCAGTCGAACCAACTAGCCATCCTTTGGGACCCACACCAGCTAACCTTCACGACCTGCGCGTCCCGAACTTTGCAACCCACCATTTTCACTTCCCTTTAATTTGACAGGTGAGCCTGCTTGGTCCTCAGGATCTTACTTGCTTTGTTATTCAATGTTACATTTCTGATAAGACTTCAGCTGATGACTTGAGATCTCACTGCATCCATTGAAAAAATAAAGAGGTTTGTCCTCAAACTTACCATGCTTAATCTTGAAATGCCTTGGATGTTTTGAGGGTTTTAAACTTTCATTTGCCATTGCTTCCCTGCATGTAGCACACATGAACTTGGAATCCTAATTTGCAGTGGCACAATTAATAACCCATACCTCAAGTAATCATCTTTATGCTTCTTTATTCCGGTTTCCGTTCTTCATGGGTTGTTCACCAGAGGCCCTGGAGTTCGCACCAGTGCTGGCAGCTGCAAAATGGAAGAATCTCTCTCGCACCCAGAACATGTGATGTCAACGTGACCCGCTCTCTACCACCGTTCCAGGCAGGAAGACTCCAGCGATTTAAAAAAAAATCTGCTCCTGGGTATGCGCACTGACATCAGGAGGTGGCGTTCTGCCCCGCTGAGCTCCAAGCCTGAGCACTGCTGAGGGGGCACGCATGCAGAAAGGCCAGCATTCTGAAAGCCGGTTGCGGCTGGCATTTTTAAAAGCTGGTTGTGCCATTGGGCACTACTTTCCGCAATCGGGAACGCCGCGCACATGGCCCGTGATCCTCCCGGCCCTGCCCACGGCCCGTCTGAAGATCACGGCCCTGGGTTTGAAAATGACTGGACCACAGGACACATCGAGCCTGCCCCGCCATTCAATAAGATCATTGCTGACCTGACTGTGGCCTTAACTCCACTTCGCTTTCTGCCCCCATATCCCTGGACTCCCATGAATGCTGAACTTCTGATAACCAGTTGGTAAAGAAGGAGAACAGAAGTCAATCTTTACTCGGCTTTATATTTATTCACAAAGTGAAGCATTACAAATGTATAACTCCTAACTCTACTATCCAACCAGTGTTAATATGTGCCTCGTAACACTTTTTAAATCAAACAATAAAATGACAGGAGTGGGGCACTGTAACTAGTGTAAAACATCAAAATGAAGCGTAACTAATTCAATTAAAATGTCAATCCCAGGGGCGATGATGCTCCTCAGTCCCCACAGCGTCACTTTATGTGTGCTCAAGTCATTATCCAGTGCGTGTGCCCCTCCCCCGCCCCCTATATATACCTACCCCATTATCATACAATTAACGTTGTAGATCAAAAATCTGTCTAACTCAGCCTTGAATATATTCAATGACGCAGCTTCCACTGCTCTCGGTGGAAGTGAATTCCATATACTAATGGTCCTTTAAGAAGAAATTCCTCCTCATCTACACCCTAAATGGGAGACAGGCGGCACGGTGGCACAGTAGCACAGTGGGTGACCCGGCCCTGGGACACTGTCTGTGTGGAGTTTGCACATTCTCCCCGTGTCTGCGTGGGCCTCATCCCCACAACCCAAAGATGTGCAGTCTAGGTAAATTGGCCATGCTAAATTGTCCCTTAATTGGGTACTCTAAATGTATTTTTAGAAATTTACAAAAAGATCTTAAATGGGAGACTCCTTGGGTGGTATTCTCCATTTTTGATACGAAGTGCTGGTGTCGATGCAGAATTTGTGGACATTCACGACAGCAAAACTGGCACCGAACCTGGATCAATTCAGCGACTGTGGAGGGGCTGATGGGTCGGCTGGGCCAGAGGACACCAATTGGTGTGGCCCGGGAGACACCAATACGATCTGTGGCCCTAAGTTTACAGTGGGCTGTCAGCGGCGTGTGCAGCTGCATGGCTGCCTTTCCGGCTGCGGCAATGGTGTTCTGTGTCGTCCACCCTGACCCCACCTCCTGGTTACCATCCGCTACTCCTCCCGGCCAGCGGCACAACTTGACAACAAACTTTGGCGATGTTGGACACTTTCTATACAGGCCAACTAATGATGTGCAAACGTGTCCACTGTATGCGCACTTTGGACCGCATTGATGCCGCTGTCGAGGTGACAGAGAATACAATTTGGCGTCAAATCGGCGCCCACCACGATTTTAGCATCGAAACCCATTCTCCGCCCAATCGCATTCGCGATTTCGCCGTCAGCCAATGGAGAATCCCGCCACTTATCTATCAGAATCATATAATGATGCTAACACAGAAGAATGCCATTCAGCCGTCAGTACTGCTCCTTTTACCATCCTGTAGATTTCTGGATTCAAAAGCTGCCAGTCTCCTCAATCTCTCTCTGACTTCTCTAGTTTGCTTTTCAATTCACCTCTGAATCTTCTACTTTCAGATTGTATCTTGGCTGTATTATCCACCTAAGATCAGTCATTAGCACACTTTTTTCCCTTCATCTTAGCATCTATCTCTTTTGTCATCCAGAGAATTCTGGGTCTGGTTGCTCTGTGTCCCCATCATGGAAATATGACTTGATTGTACCCAAACATCTTCTTAAAAGTAGCCCATTGTTCAGTTAAGATCTTTCCTTCCAATCTGTGATTCAAATGGATCTGACCCAGGTACATTCTTACCCCAATGAAGCTGGCTTTCCCCCAGTTATTATTCTTACTCTGAATTGTTCAGTGTCTTTTTCCATAGCCAACCTAAACATTGTGATATAATGATCACTGTCCCCTGAATGGTCCCCAATGACACTTGATCCAAGTGGTCCATCTCATTCCAAGAACCATGTCCAGAAGTGTATCCTTTCTCGTTGGATTGAAACATATTGCTGTACAATATTTTCCTGAACACGCTCAAGGAATTCTTGTCCCTCACTGCCGTTTACACTGCTACAATCCCTGTCATAATTTGGCTAATTAAAGACCCTGATTATAACCACTCTATAATTCTTGCACCTCTGCAATTTCCTTGCAAATTTGTTCCTCTACATTTCTGCATTAGTTGGTGGCCTATAAACTACACAGAGTAACATAATCACACCTTTTTTGTTCCTTGCTCTAGATTCTATTATGATCATTTGGGACATATTTTCTCAATATTCTGTAATTCTCTTTTTCTTTAATATAAATTTAGAGTACCTAATTATTATTTTTTAAATTAAGGGACAATTTAGCGTGGCCAATCCGAAGCTGGCACTCACAGTGCAGACTTTGGAGTTGTGAGGTTGTTGAGGTCATGGAGAGTGGCTGCTCTTTCTCTTTCTGTTGCTACTGGGCTGCTGTGTTGCTCAGTTTGCTGCCTATCTCCAATGTTGATTGCTGCTGAGCTGCCTGAAGGAAGGAGAGGTGAGGGAAGGAGCGAGGAAAGAAGGACAACAAGAAGGCACCTTCAACACCAAGATGGGAACAGAGCCATTTGGACTGCTTGTTTGTTGGGCTCCACCTGGGCTGAGGGTCCTACCTGGCCTGGTTCTCCCAAGTATCAACACCTGCCTTCGGCAAGGACGAAGCCTTCCTTCATCTGTCAAGTGTGCTTGTTCCAGGACAGCGGGATCCAAAGCCCACATTGGGGTGGGCGTGGCACTTGCCCTGATGGCCACTCCACCTACAATGGAGGCGGGGCAGTCCAGTGTCAGCTCTGTGGGGTGGTGGCCTCTTTGGCCTCCACTACGCCCACTGCCCCACCACCCTCCAGGTTGCTAACCCGGAAGCTGGGGGTAAAATGCTATGCTCACCCCACCGTCACCAAACTAATAATAAATCTTTATTGTCACAAGTAGGCTTACATTAACACCTCCTTAGCCTGGCTCGTCGCCCGGACACACCATGGCGTGCCTTGTTGCCATCCAGCAGTGGAGGTTCCCACTGGAGGTCCCTCGATGGAGGAGTCCTCCCCCTCAATCTCGGGGACCTGGGGTGGAGGATGTTGCATGCAGCAGTGCCGTACAATCACCGATTGCACTGTTTCACAGACGCCCAAGAAGCCTGCCATTTTTGCAGCCTTGTGGAGTCTGCGGACCATGTCTATGTTACATGTTTTAGGTCGCACTCTCTTTTCAGTTTATTTGTCAAATCTTTTGTTGAAGTTTTATTTGCATTTCAGCCACACGCTCCTGATCTACCGGCCCCTGGTGCAGAGAGGGAAGGGAAGGTGGAGGACCTCCTTTTGAATCTTCGCCATGGCCTGGCAAAGCGTGCTATTTATAGGTCCAGGCAGCGGGCGACCGAGGGAGTTGTCCCAACAGACTGCCTGCCCCTCTTCCACGGCTACATTAGCAGCCAGGTGTCCCTAGAAAGGAAGCATGCGGAGGCAACAAGCACCCGGCGGGCACCGCAGGAGTTGGGTTGCTTTATTGACCCCTTTAATTGCACTCGCATTTGATGTTTTTAAGTTTCCATTGATCTTTGCTATGTTCGGGCAGTGCCCCTAACAGAGGGGGCAGCCCTTTTTGCTTTGTCCCCAAGTTTGTTTTCTTTCTTCAATTTAGTTGGTAGACCTCAGAAGAGTGGCCAATCCATCTACCCTGCACATCTTTGGGTTGGAGAGATGAGACCCATGCAGACACGGGGAGAATGTGAAAACTCCACACGACAGTGACCCGGGGCTGGGTTCGAATCTGGGTCCCCTGCGCCATGAGGCAAAGTGCTAACCACCGCGCCACTGTCCCGCCCTCTGTAATTCTCTTTAATCAATATTACCACCCCTTCCATTTCCTTATTTTCCTATCTTTCCTGAACACCTTGTATCCAGGAATATTCAACAGTCAATCCTTCCCTTTGAGCCAGGTCTCCGTTATTACCACAACATCAAACTACATCTGCAACTCATCAATTTTATTTACCACATTCCATGCACTCACATGTATGCATAATAACCCTAATTTAGATTTTATTACGTTCCCCCTTATTCTGAACCCATCTAATACCTTTCTATTTTCTACATTAGTGCTATCCATCTCTCATTATTCTCTGCAGCTTGGTATTCCTCTCCAGTATTACCTTCTGCTTCCAATACCCCTGTCAAGTTCATTTAAACTCCTCCCAATAGCACTGGCAAATCATGCCAGAGGGAAATTTGCCCTGGCTCGGTTTAGGTGCAGCCAATCCTCATAATTGGTCCAATTGACTCAACAATCTAAAGCCTCTCATCTAGTACCATCTTTCCAGCCATGCAATCATCTCCTTTAGGCTCTAACATTTATACTCACTTGTGGATGGTATCAGGAGTAATTTAGAAAATATTCCTTTTCAGGTCCCACTTGCTAATTTCCTACCTACCTCGCTTAATTCTGACTGCATGATCACACCCCTCTTTCTATCTATGTTGTTGCTAGCAACGTGTAACATGGCTGCTGCTCATCCTCCCTCCCCCTCAGCATGCTCTACACCTGCTCACTGACATCCTCGACCCTGGCACCAGGGAGACAACATACCATCATGCATTCATATCGGTGGTAACAGAAACCATTGTTTGTTCCGCTATCGAATCTCCGACTAGTTTTTCTCTAGCAGTCTTCTCCTTGCATCCCTATACATCTGAGCCAGCCATGGTGCCATGGACTTTACTCTGGCTGCACTCTCCATATGAACCATCACTCTCAGCAGTATTCTACATTCATACACCAAAAAGGTTCTCAACCTCACCTGTGCATTGTGATGGCAGCTACTGCTCGAGCTGGTACAGCTGATGACTTTTCCTGTACATTTGGCTTTCAAGGATGTGGGATCCATCCTGGAATTCCAACATAGCAAAGGGTGTCCTGCCATTCCTCTAACTATTAGATCATAAAACCTACTACTTAAAAATAAAGATTCAGCAACTACTCACTTCCCTTCTGTTGACATTCCTCAAATAAAGGGGAGTTCACTTAAATGTTTTACTTCCACATATTTTTTAAATCTGTATTTCATTTCCAAGCTCCTTTGACTAACTCCCCAACTTCGGAGAAAGGGTAACAGCTACAACACGCACCAGCCAATCAATTCACAGCCTTCCTGTGATGGCAGTGTGTTATTTTTCCGTCAATTTATCAAATTTGAACATCGCCCAGACTGCTATTGCTGCTACTGTCTTCAACGGGTCTATGAACATCGCCCAGACTGCTATTGCTGCTACTGTCTTCAACGGGTCTATGAACATCGCCCAGACTGCTATTGCTGCGACTGTCTTCAACAGGTCTGTGAACATATCCCAGACTGCTGCTGCTGCTACTGTCTTCAACAGGTCTGTGAACGTAGCTCAGACTGCTGCTGTATTCAACAGGCCTGTGAACATAGCCCAGGCTGCTTTAGCTGCTACTGTCTTCAACAGGTATGTGATCATCGCCCAAACTGCTGCTGTCTTCAACAGGTCTGTGAATATAGCCCAGACTGCTGCTGCTGTTACTGTCTTCAACAGGTCTGTGAACATCACCCAGACTGCTGTTGCTGTTACTGTCTTCAACAGGTCTGTGATCATCGCCCAAACTGCTGCTGTCTTCAACAGGTCTGTGAATATAGCCCAGACTGTTGCTGCTGTTACTGTCTTCAACAGGTCTGTGAACATCACCCAGACTGCTGCTGCTGTTACTGTCTTCAACAGGTCTGTGATCATCGCCCAAACTGCTCCTACTGCTGCTGTCTTCAACAGGTCTGTGAATATAGCCCAGACTGCTGCTACTGCTACTGTCTTCAACAGGTCTGTGAACATCGCCCAGGCCGCTGCTGCTGTTACTGTCTTCAACAGGTCTGTGAACACCGCCCGATTGCTGCTGCTGTCTTCAACAGGTCCGTGAAAACACCGCACCGACTGCTGCTGCTACCGTCTTCAACTGGTCTGTGAACATATCCCAGACTGCTGCTACGGTCTTCAACAGGTCTGTGAACATAGCCCAGACTGCTGCTACTGTCTTCAACAGGTCTGTGAACATAGCCCAGACTGCTGCTGCTACCGTCTTCAGTAGGTCCGTGAACATAGCCCAGACTGCAGGTAATGTATTCAACAGGTCTGTGAACATAGCCCAGACTGCTGCTACTGCTACTGTCTTCAACAGGTCTGTGAACATCGCCCAGACTGCTGCTACTGCTATTGTCTTCAACAGGTCTGTAAACATAGCCCAGACTGCTGCTGCTGTTACTGTCTTCAACAGGTCCGTGAACATCGCCCAGGATACTGCTACTGTCTTCAACATTGTCATAAGAAAATCCCTTCATTCCAGGAATCAGTCAAGTGAACCTTCTCTGAAAGGCTTTCAATACATGTACATCTCTCCCTATGTAGGAAAGCAAAACTATACATAGTATGGTGTTCACCAATACCCTGTAAAGTTGTCTAAAATTTTTCCTCCTTTTGTACTCCATCCTCCTTGCAAAAAAAGCCCACATTCCATCTGCTTTCCTAATTGTTTGTTGTACCTGCATGTTAACTTTAAGTACACGGACACCCGGAACCCTCTGTATCGCAGGGCTCAGCAAGTCGTTTGTTGAAATAATATTATGCTATTCTATTCTTCCTGCCAAAGTGAAACAATGTCACGTTTTACCACATTCCACTCCATCTGCCAATTTTTTGCTCACTCACTCAACCTATCTATTTCCCTTTGCAGGCTTCCTGCATCCTCTGCATAACCTCCTTTCCTCCCTATCTTTGTATCGTCAGCAAATTTGGATACAATAAAGTCAGTCCCATCACCAAGTCATTGATATAGATTTTAAATGGATGAAGCCCCAGCACTGATCCCTGTGGCACTCCACTAGTCACATTTTGCTGAGATTAAAATGGCCCATTATAACAACTCTCTGTTTCCCATTAGTTAGCTAATCTTCTATCCATGTTAATATATCACCCCAACACCATGAGAGTTTATCTTGTGCAGTCATCTTTTATGGGGCACCTATAAAATGCCTTTTGGAAATCCAAGTACATCTACTGGTTCCCCTTTATCTACCCAGCTTGTTGCATCCTCAAAGAACTCTAATGAATTTGTCATGCCGGGTGGGTATGTACAACTGTTCCTCTGCGATGACAGGAGCTACATTGTTATTGAATACTGGAGAAAGCTCAATGGCCCACTTCAGCTCGTATTTCTTATATTCTTATCCTAGTGAGGGTTGGTGCCATGAGAAGGAAAAAAAACCCCTGAATTTAATGAACACAAACTACCAATACAATCTGATACTTCTATTGACTTCTGCCATGCCACATCACACAACACTAAGTGGTACTTCTTTATGCAAACTTTCCCACCCACATTTTGCAGCACCATTCTTGCTTCACCCAAATTCACTGGAGAACCCAGGTTGAAGAAGCATGCAAGAGCCTTAAATGAGAAATTATTGATAACAGACGGAGCAGCAAATTCACAACAGGGCAGAGGTTAAACCTGCTCACACGCATATTGAGAAGTTGAAGGCTCTCTCTTAAATTCTGCTGCATGTGAGCGTGAAATGATTACCTGCAGTCCAGCTGCTGTTATTCTACGATAAAATTCATCATCCTCACGTCCCCATCCCCAAAACCGGTTTGACATTCCATTACACTGCAAAAAAAAAAAAAAAGGAATTACATAGATTCTACAAGACAGAAAAAGGCCATTCAGCCCACAGGTCTATGCTTCTTCCCAACCTCACTTTAACTCACCCTATTAAGATTTGCTTCAATTCCTTTCTACCTCATTTGTGTATCTATGTTAGTCACCTGAACCATTTCATGTAGTAGTAAGTTTTACATTCTCACCACTCACTCTGAGGGAAGAGGTTTCTCCTGAATTCCCTATTGGATTTATTAATTATTAAAAAGTCAATGTTCTGACTAGTTTGGACAGGGAGCTCATGTCAATAAAATTAGAACACAATAAAAGAAGCATGTTTCACTACATGTAGGCTTATGAAAAAAAGCACTCCTTTCCCATCGGACAATCACCTCTTCAAAATAACACATCAAAAGGACTATTCGTGATGTCTACAATTTGGTACCTGTTGACAGAGATAAATTATGATAAATTGCTACTGAAAATCTATTGGGTTACATGGTCTGTGCCCCAGGCACATCGTACTGTGTCCAATGTGATAGGTGACATGTTCAATTCTATTAAGTTTCATTATTGGCAAGTGCTATAATTAGTAAAAATTACCAAGTGATGTCAACCTTGGCTAAGTGGTAGCACTCAGTTGCCTCTGATGTTGAGGGTTCAAGTTCCACTCCAGAGGCTCGAGTACATCATCTATGCTGACACTTTGATGCAGTACTGAAGTAGTGCTGCACTGTTGGAGCTTATGTCTTTTGGATGAGATGTTAAACTCCTCTGTCTGCCGCCTTAAGCCAGCACTATTTGAAGAGGAATCGGGAAATCAAAATCAATATTTCACTGGTCATAAAACAAGTTGGGACATCCTGAGATCATGAAATTTTCTTTCTTTCCTCATTGATATTCGTCTATCTAAAATGTACCCTGGAGGTAAGTCTATCCAGTAAGCAATTTTCAATCAAATTCAACCCTTTCATTTCTAGCTCCATCACAGTTCCAAGTGGTCATAAATTTTGTTCACAGTAATAACTACTAATTTAACAATCTATCTCCAGTCCCTGCGGGATTCCTTCAACCATTGGTACCTTACAATTCTGGACTCAGCTGTATTATTACCCACCAGTTCAAAGTGCTGTTTGGTAAGGAGGAGGATCCCTCCCACATAGCTACTGTAATGGTAGAGCGGATGAAGTTCCGGAGAAGCCACGTGGAATGGTCCTTTCTCGGGATATCCATAATCGAGTTGTTCATTCTGGGGCAATAAGTCCACATCGTGCATAGCAAGATAATCTGTATCATTGCCACTCTCCAGGAAACCCACGTTTATCAAAGAGGCTCGATTAAACCTGAAGGCACAGTGTAAGGTGAACACTGACATTACTTCCAAGAAGAAAAAAAGGATCCTTGTGACTTTTTGAATTCTTTCTTTTATTAAAAATATTTTTATTCTCCTTTTTCATTTTCTCCCAAATTTACACCCAACAATAAACAATAATCAGTAACGAATGTAATGTCAATCCCCATATCAATAACAATGATCCCATCCTCCCACCAAAGGGACAGGGCCAAAGTCAGCAGCTTTCAGGGGCAAAAGGTTTCGGCAATGGATCGGGGTGGGCCTCTCAATTCTCCTCTTGCACTTAATGCTGGGGTCTGTTTCTAGAAGAAAACTTTTGATAGATTTGGACTTGTGCGATCCTGGCAGGAGTTGAATTGAACATCACCGGGCAGAATTCAATTGACGATTTCTCCCACCACTTAGCTGATGATTGAGAGAAAACTGATAGGCGATATTAGACAGCCAATCAGCACCCTATGAGACAAGTAAGATTGTCCACTCAGCATTTCTGGCTGAAGACACTTGCAAACTCTTTGACCTCGACTCTTGCACTTGGATTCGGATTTCCCAAAGTACAGGAGAATAGGAAGTACATGGATCCCCTGCTCTGACGTTTGCCAGACTATCCACCAACTTTCTTGACTTTATGTGATTGGCTGCAGAGCTTTTCTTTGAATCATTCTTTGTGAAAAGGTTTGCTAACAAAAAATGAAGAAGAAAACTGAGTTTGTGCTTGTTTTACAGAATGCCTGGTGCTACTCTTTGCCTGCTCCTCTACTCTCTCTAGCTTGTTTGAAATTGCCTTCTCCAGAAATCGTATACCCAGCTACTGCAGATGCAGTCTACGGGTCCAAATGACGTTGAAGCTTTACTTCTGGAGGGAAAATAAATGTTCCAGATATGCACAACATACATTGGAAATCATTTGCAGATAAAGCTTATTAGGGAAAATAAAAACACACAACTCCTCCATACTTGTAAACAGACCAAATAGAAGGGCAAAAGATTACTCAACAAATGAAAGCACATATTGGGTAGATGCGCATACACTCATCATGGGACACACACTTAACATGCCCAACATGTCCCCAAAATTACTGGAGTATAAAATCACTTTGTGCAGAACAGGTTCTAGATAAATGGCAGCCGGTGTTGCATTGCTCCTATCTTCTTCTCCAATTGTTGCATTTTGCTGCCTGTCTTACACTATTGTGCAAGACACATATATGTCCCACTGTGTTAAACTCCTGACAGTCAACTGGTGAAAGAGACCAGAAGTCAATTGTTACTCAGTTTTATATTTATTCACAAAGTGAAGCAATACGAATGTATAAGCTCCTGACTCTACAACCCCACCAGTGCTATTTAGTGTCTCTTTACAGGAGTTCAAGTAATTATCTAATGAGTCGTCCGTCACCTGTACATTCTCAACTTATACAATTAACATGCTGTGTCCGTTTAGACTGTGGCCAGTAACTACACTGGGTGGAATTTTCTGTGCAAATGGCCACAGTGGAGGCAATCCGCCTCTGGTCCCGCTGTTGTCAATGGGGTTTCCTGTTGAATGCACCCATCGCCCCTGGGAAACCAGCGGCAGGGTGCGCCGTCGGCAGGACTGGAAGATCCCGCCAGCGTGAACAGCCAGAAAATTCAGGCCATTGTCTTGGCTGGAATTTCCATCTCCTTGCCTTTAGCAGAGTTGTCACACTGACCACATTTATCTTTTGGGAGGGGAAAGAAGGCACCACGCCTACTACATTTGAGATATCAGTAAAGGAGCCACCAACACAATACTGGCATCAGGCAATTACTGCATGAATATGGTCTGAAGCAGAGTATTGAGGAAACATTAATTCACTTTGGATATATCTGAAATCCTTTGCTACTGAAAATGGAAAGGCATGGTTCCAAAAACTCAACTTACAATTCCCTTAAATTATGGTTACTGGCAAATGTTTTTGACTCTTACTGTGACAAAATGTAATTCCATTAATTACAACTATTAAAGCACAGTACCTGAAGTGATCAACTTGGTTGATTACAAGGATTTTGTGTCTGATTTTCTTCTGGTTTAGAAATGCATGCATGTGCGGCACAAAGGTCATCAGTTCTTCAAAACGCTCCCTGAAAGGGACAACAATGGCTATTTTGTGAGGGCCCCAGGCAGGATTGTCACTATCATCCTGACAGGACTTGTGCACCAAGGCGTCATCACTGCTACTCTGGCTGCTGTTTATTGTGCAGTTGTAGTGCAGCCACACAACAGAGAAGATTCCAAGGACTATTAATGAACAGAACAGTTTAAAGATGGAGCATCTTCTTGGCAACATTCTAAGCAGCAGGCCTGACCTGAAAAAGACAACAGCACAGATATTTCAATTCCCAAAGAGACTCAATGGTTAGAAACATCAGGCCTGAATAAAATACTGAAAATGTTTGCAATGGGTCAAACAAATGCCATTGATGCTTATGCACTATTGATTATGCCAAACTAATTATTAAACATTGCAGCCTTTATTCAAGACATTAGAGTTAAACATTTATTTCCGCATCTTATGCTTCAGTAGAGCTAAGCTCTTTCAAAATTGTTGGCATGCCTACATATTAAGAAATGTACAAATTCTGAAACAGTACTATTGCAACAAATTCTAAGTCACACACACACACACACACACACACACACACACACTCCAACATCAACCAACAAGAATTCAACAATATTAAATTGTTCCAACTGTAAATCATTAACTTAAATAAAACCTATCCCATTACCTTATGGAGTCAGACAGCCAGTGTTCAGTGGCTCCTCAAAATCAACAATCTGTACTTGGCTTTCATGCCATTGCCAAATTCCTGCTTGGCAACTCTCAGAATTATTAAGCAACAAAGAGTCTCAAACGCTTACTGAAAGCATGGTATAAATCAAACTCATGTGTTGGCCTCAGGGCTATCAGTACCATTAGTTGTATTCATGTATTTCCACACACAGCCTCACTATAAAAATACGGATCATTGAAATGCTATCAGTCCATACATAAACTGCACAACATATACTGTGCAAACACATTGCTGTAACTGTTGACCTCAGTAGCACAAGACATGCAATATATACATCGCACATTCTCAGCGCTGCCAGTACATATGAACTGTGCAATATATCTTCATGCTAGTGACACGTGCAACTTTCATGAGAATACAGTAGGCACTCAGAACTGTAGCTGATGTGTGCAATTCAGTATTATCATGCCCTCAATATACAGTACCAATGTGCACATCATACACATTTATATTTGGACAGTCACAAACATTGTACAGTCAGAATCCAGACGGGACACATAGACATGCTCACATGCGGCATCACCGAAACATATGCCACTCACAAATTGGATTGCTCTGTGGAGAGACTGACTTGAGCACGAGCCCTGACAAACAGAAAACAATTAGTAGATCACTTGAACTGAAATAATTTGATCACTCAAATGATCATCAATACACAATAAGGCATTGCAATGCATAAAATAAAATTACAAAACCAAATCAATGTAGTACTAAATTCGTAAACACTGATGTAATTGGCTTGTGCATGTCCCCTTCTATAACAAGCACTTTGAGTGTAGGTTGGAGCAGTGACCATCTAGCAGGTGATGAATTAGGTTTTATGCTTTAATCACTTCTGTACAAAGTTCCACAGTACCGTCTCCTCTATAGCTGTTTTACCCAGATCAAATTACATATATGAAGAACTCCACCCAATGGTGAAGTAATTGCTCTCGCTACATTGCTCAGCCATTTCATTTAATTGTCACGGAGTACTTTGTGATAAGCTTGTCCACACCGCCTCAGCTGTGATCTTCGCTATTAAGCATGTTGGGTAATTGATGTCGAACTCACAGTATATACCTCAGTCTCCCTTTGTATCATCAACAGAATTTAAAAATGATGAAAGTAACATGGGTGTAAAATACTTTACAAACATTCTCTACAAAGCTCAATGTCTCCTCATTGGGGACTGGAGCAAAGCAGAGTGACCATAACAGGATCAGCAGTAGCAAGAAACAGAATTTCTAAATGTCAGCTTGACATTGATTGATTAAAACATGATCCAGTAAAATTAAAAGAGATACAGGACATTTGTTAAGTCATTAAAATACTAATTGCTACTTAAGGAAAATGAATGCTACACCATCCACCAGCTCAATACCGCGGACTGGCTGCTCTCCACGGGGCTCCGCCACAGCTGCTCTCCATGGTGCTCTGCGACAGGCTCTTTCCACTCTCCCCACTGCGGTGCTTGCTCAGTGTCAGGCCGCTCCCGACGACGCTTGCTCGCAGACCGCTCCCGACGACGCTTGCTCGCTCCAAACGATGCTTGCTCAGTGACAGGCCGCTCCTGACGACGCTTGCTCGGTGACAGGCCGCTCCCGACGACGCTTGCTCGCTCCTGACGATGCTTGCTCGGTGACAGGCTGCTCCCGACGAAGCTTGCTCTGTGACAAGCTACTCCCGACGACGCTTGCTCCGTGACCGGCTGCTCCCGACGGCACTTGCTCTGTGAGAGGCTGCTCCCGACGACGCTTGCTCCGTGACTGGCTGCTCCCAACGATGCTTGCTCAGTGACAGGCTGCTCCCGACGATGCTTGCTCCGTGACAGGCCGCTCCCGACGACGCTTGCTCCGTGACCGGCTGCTCCCGACGATGCTTGCTCAGTGACAGGCTGCTCCCGACGACGCTTGCTCCGAGACAGGCTGCTCCCGGCGACGCTTGCTCCGTGACAGGCTGCTCCCGATGGCGCTTGCTCCGTGACAGGCTGCTCCCGACGGCGCTTGCTCCGTGACAGGCTGCCCCTGACAGTGCTTGCTCCGTGACAAGCAGCACCCGGTGCTTGCTCGCTCCTGATGTTGCTTGCTCAGTGACAGCCTGCCCCCGACAGTGCTTGCTCCGTGACAGGCTGCACCCAACAGTGCTTGCTCGCTCCTGACGATGCTTGCTCGGTGACAGGCTGCTCCCGACGGCGCTTGCTCCGTGACCGGCTGCTCCCGACGGTGCTTGCTCGCTCCTGACGATGCTTGCTCCATGACAGGCTGCTCCCGACGGTGCTTGCTCGCTCCTGACGGTGCTTGCTCAGTGACAGTCTGCCCCCGACGGTGCCTGCTCCGTGACAGGCTGCTCCCGACGGTGCTTGCTCCGTGACAGGCTGCACCCGACGATGCTTGCTCAGTGACGGGCTTCCACGACGGGCTGCTCCCAAGGGCGTTCCATGATAGGCCGCTCCCGAAAGCCGGCTCCCGACAGTGCTCCATGACATGTTGGTCCAGACAGTGCTGCTGGTCAGGGTTCTCCTGACAGCGCACTGCGGCAGGCCACTTTCGACTGTGTTTGAGACTTGTCGCTCGCGACGACGTTTGAGACTTGTCGCTCCCGCCGGCGCTGGCGCCATGTCGCTCCCGCCGGCGCTGGCGCCATGTCGCTCCCGCCGGCGCTGGCGCCATGTCGCTCCCGCCGGCGCTGGCGCCATGTCGCTCCCGACGGCGCTGGCGCCATGTCGCTCCCGACGGCGCTGGCGCCATGTCGCTCCCGACGGCGCTGGCGCCATGTCGCTCCCGACGGCGCTGGCGACATGTCGCTCCCGACGGCGCTGGCGACATGTCGCTCCCGACGGCGCTGGCGACATGTCGCTCCCGACGGCGCTGGCGACATGTCGCTCCCGACGGCGCTGGCGACATGTCGCTCCCGACGGCGCTGGCGACATGTCGCTCCCGACGGCGCTGGCGACATGTCGCTCCCGACGGCGCTGGCGACATGTCGCTCCCGACGGCGCTGGCGACATGTCGCTCCCGACGGCGCTGGCGACATGTCGCTCCCGACGGCGCTGGCGACATGTCGCTCCCGACAGCGCTGGCGACATGTCGCTCCCGACAGCGCTGGCGACATGTCGCTCCCGACAGCGCTGGCGACATGTCGCTCCCGACAGCGCTGGCGACATGTCGCTCCCGACAGCGCTGGCGACATGTCGCTCCCGACAGCGCTGGCGACATGTCGCTCCCGACAGCGCTGGCGACATGTCGCTCCCGACAGCGCTGGCGACATGTCGCTCCCGACAGCGCTGGCGACATGTCGCTCCCGACAGCGCTGGCGACATGTCGCTCCCGACAGCGCTGGCGACATGTCGCTCCCGACAGCGCTGGCGACATGTCGCTCCCGACAGCGCTGGCGACATGTCGCTCCCGACAGCGCTGGCGACATGTCGCTCCCGACAGCGCTGGCGACATGTCGCTCCCGACAGCGCTGGCGACATGTCGCTCCCGACAGCGCTGGCGACATGTCGCTCCCGACAGCGCTGGCGACATGTCGCTCCCGACAGCGCTGGCGACATGTCGCTCCCGACAGCGCTGGCGACATGTCGCTCCCGACAGCGCTGGCGACATGTCGCTCCCGACAGCGCTGGCGACATGTCGCTCCCGACAGCGCTGGCGACATGTCGCTCCCGACAGCGCTGGCGACATGTCGCTCCCGACAGCGCTGGCGACATGTCGCTCCCGACAGCGCTGGCGACATGTCGCTCCCGACAGCGCTGGCGACATGTCGCTCCCGACAGCGCTGGCGACATGTCGCTCCCGACAGCGCTGGCGACATGTCGCTCCCGACAGCGCTGGCGACATGTCGCTCCCGACAGCGCTGGCGACATGTCGCTCCCGACAGCGCTGGCGACATGTCGCTCCCGACAGCGCTGGCGACATGTCGCTCCCGACAGCGCTGGCGACATGTCGCTCCCGACAGCGCTGGCGACATGTCGCTCCCGACAGCGCTGGCGACATGTCGCTCCCGACAGCGCTGGCGACATGTCGCTCCCGACAGCGCTGGCGACATGTCGCTCCCGACAGCGCTGGCGACATGTCGCTCCCGACAGCGCTGGCGACATGTCGCTCCCGACAGCGCTGGCGACATGTCGCTCCCGACAGCGCTGGCGACATGTCGCTCCCGACAGCGCTGGCGACATGTCGCTCCCGACAGCGCTGGCGACATGTCGCTCCCGACAGCGCTGGCGACATGTCGCTCCCGACAGCGCTGGCGACATGTCGCTCCCGACAGCGCTGGCGACATGTCGCTCCCGACAGCGCTGGCGACATGTCGCTCCCGACAGCGCTGGCGACATGTCGCTCCCGACAGCGCTGGCGACATGTCGCTCCCGACAGCGCTGGCGACATGTCGCTCCCGACAGCGCTGGCGACATGTCGCTCCCGACAGCGCTGGCGACATGTCGCTCCCGACAGCGCTGGCGACATGTCGCTCCCGACAGCGCTGGCGACATGTCGCTCCCGACAGCGCTGGCGACATGTCGCTCCCGACAGCGCTGGCGACATGTCGCTCCCGACAGCGCTGGCGACATGTCGCTCCCGACAGCGCTGGCGACATGTCGCTCCCGACAGCGCTGGCGACATGTCGCTCCCGACAGCGCTGGCGACATGTCGCTCCCGACAGCGCTGGCGACATGTCGCTCCCGACAGCGCTGGCGACATGTCGCTCCCGACAGCGCTGGCGACATGTCGCGCTCGACAGCGCTGGCGACATGTTGCTTCCGACAGCGCTGGCGACATGTTATAAACAAAATAATATAAAACAGTTAATTCAAGTTACAATGCACAAAGAACACAATGAACAATCATGAACCCAAATTAACTTAAGCCCCCAACATTAAAGAACGATATGAGGTTAGCCAACCAGGCCGAGGCACTGGGTGGAGTAGGAGAGCTCCAGCCAAGCAGAGCCCGTCTCCGGGCTGTTAACGAGGCGAAGGTGAGGACATCCGCCTTCACCCGTCTGCAGTACCGACGACTCTGATTTCTCGAAAATGGCCACCAACGGACATGGCTCCAGACAAACATGAAGTATCTCTGACATGGGGCGAGATTCTCCGACCCCCCCCCGCCGGGACGGAGAATCGCCGGGGGCTGGCGTGAATCCCGCTCCCGCCGGTTGCCGAAGTCCCCGGCACCGGAGATTCGCCTGGGGCGGGAATCGCGCCGCGCCGGTTGGCGGGCCCCCCCCCCCCCGCGCGATTCTCCGGCCCGGAAGGGACGAAGTCCCGCCACTAAAATGCCTGTCCCGCCGGCGTAAATTAAACCACCTACCTTACCGGCGGGACAAGGCGGCGCGGGTGGGCTCCGGGGTCCTGGGGGGGGGCGTGGGGCGATCTGGCCCCGGGGGGTGCCCCCACGGTGGCCTGGCCCGCGATTGGGGCCCACCGATCCGCGGGCGGGCCTGTGTCGTGGGGGCACTCTTTCCCTTCCGCCTCCGGCCTGGTCTCCACCATGGCGGAGGCAGAAGAGACTCCCTCCACTGCGCATGCGCGGGAATGCCGTCAGCGGCCGCTGACGCTCCCGCGCATGCGCCGCCCGGAGATGTCATTTCCGCGCCAGCTGGCGGGGCACCAAAGGCCTTTTCCGCCAGCTGGCGGGGCGGAAATTCATCCGGCGCCGACCTAGCCCCTTAAAGGTTGGGGCTCGGCCCCCAAAGATGCGGAGCATTCCGCACCTTTGGGGCGGCGCGATGCCCGTCTGATTTGCGCCGTTTTGGGCGCCAGTCGACGGACATCGCGCCGTTTTCGGAGAATTTCGCCCATGGTGTCAAAGAAGGAGACCCAGAAGCTCACTAACTTGGGACAAGACCAGAACATAAGAGTGTGGTTAGTTGGCTCCCGAGAACAACGCTCACACCTGTCCTCCACCCCAGAGAAAAAACTGCTCATCCTTGCCTTTGTAAATGAGCCCTGTGCACCACCTTGAATTGGATCAGAGTAAGCTGAGTGCAGAAGGGCGTGGAGTTGACCCTGCGAAGTGCCTTGCTGCACACCTCATCATCCAGAATAGGACCCAATTTATGCTCCCATTTCACCTGTACCTCGATTAACAGAGCTGACTCCACTGATAAGATCTGGCCATAAATACACGAAATGTTCCCCTCACCAGACCTGGCCAAAAACAAAATCCTCTTCAATAGGGAGGTGATGCTAAGAGAAAAGGAGGAAAAGCCTTACGTGAAAATTTGTGAATCTGAAAATATCTAAACAGTTTGGAACCAGCTCCTTAAAACTGGCAAACCTTCCCTCCACGGACAAGTCTCCAAACCCTTCCCCTCCTATGACCTAAACATCAAGTCTAAACCCATTGTCAAAAAGAGGCGATTACTGCAGATTAGGGCCAGCAAAGACATGGAGCTAAGTTTAAACTGGGGAGTCCCTAATCAGCACAATCGCCTAGGACGCTGCCTCCCGCCTCAACTGATGAACTAAAAGGTGACTGGCCTTATCCCTGTGTTCATAAAATATACCCCTCGAAGGTCGCAGCTGGCCCACAGGCTTACCCGTAGATAGTAATGCAAATTGTGTCTGCAACGTTTTCCTGTTTGCCAGAAACTCCGCGGTTGGGACAAGTGAGTACTGATGGTCCACCTCAAGGATGGAGTCCACCAGCTTCTGCAGCTCCACCCTCGCAGTCTTTTTCATGTGCACGGTGTAGGAAATTATCGCCCCCCACTAAACCACCTTAAGGGCCCCACAACGTGGGTGAGATAAACTCACTATCTAGCACAATAAAGTCAATATAATAAGAACATAAGAACTAGGAGCAGGAGTAGGCCATCTGGCCCCTCGAGCCTGCTCCGCCATTCAATGAGATCATGGCTGATCTTTTGTGGACTCAGCTCCACTTTCCGGCCCGAACACCATAACCCTTAATCCCTTTATTCTTCAAAAAACTATCTATCTTTATCTTAAAAACATTTAATGAAGGAGCCTCTACTGCTTCACTGGGCAAGGAATTCCATAGATTCACAACCCTTTGGGTGAAGAAGTTCCTCCTAAACTCGGTCCTAAATCTACTTCCCCTTATTTTGAGGCTATGCCCCCTAGTTCTGCTTTCACCCGCCAGTGGAAACAACCTGCCCGCATCTATCCTATCGATTCCCTTCATAATTTTATATGTTTCTATAAGATCCCCCCTCATCCTTCTAAATTCCAACGAGTACAGTCCCAGTCTACTCAACCTCTCCTCGTAATCCAACCCCTTCAGCTCTGGGATTAACCTAGTGAATCTCCTCTGCACACCCTCCAGTGCCAGTACGTCCTTTCTCAAGTAAGGAGACCAAAACTGAACACAATACTCCAGGTGTGGCCTCACTAACACCTTATACAATTGCAGCATAACCTCCCTAATCTTAAACTCCATCCCTCTAGCAATGAAGGACAAAATTCCATTTGCCTTCTTAATCACCTGTTGCACCTGAAAACCAACTTTCTGCGACTCATGCACGAGCACATCCAGGTCTCTCTGCAAGCAGCATGTTTTAATATTGAGTATACCTGGTGGGCATGGGAGAGAAAAGAAAAATCTTTATCACCCGGGTGCAAACAAATGCAATGGATGTGCTTTTTTACAAAATAATCCACCTCCTCCGGCGCATCAAAAAAAGTATTTCCCCTCAAGTCACTCTTAACCGCCAGTTACACCAACCCGAATTGGACTCCACTTTTATACAGGCTTTGGCCTTGTTGAACACCGGCTGCTTCTTTGCCAGCTCAGCTCCCACATCCTGATAAAACCTGATGGCGTGGCCTTCCCATTTGTTGTCTCGATGCTCCTTTGTCCATCTCAGGATCTGCTCTTTTTCGTGGGAGCTGTGAAACGTCACGATTACTGCTCGCGATGGTTCGTTGGGACGGGGCTTCTGTCGGAGTGTCCGTTGGCTTGATCGAGCTTGGGAGGGGCGGCGAGCCTACCCTCCCCCCACCATATTCCCAAACACCATCGCAAAATAACCTGTGGGAGTTGGGGCTTCCATCCCCTCTGGCAACCCTACACACGGATATTTTGCCTTCTTGAACAAATCTCCAAATCATTAATTTTGCCTTTCAGGGTTTTAGTCATCTCGGCCATCAGAGACGGCTCCACGTCCAGAGGGGCAATCTGGTTGCTATGCCTCACTAATTTAGTACAATTTTTTTGAGGACATTGCCAGTGCGGTAGAAAACGGGGAGCTAATGGATGTGGTATTTAGATTTCCAGAAAGCGTTTGACAAGGTGCCACACAAAAGGTTGCTGAATAAGATAATGATGCATGGCGTTAAGGGTAAAGTAGTAGCATGGATAGAGGATTGGTTAATTAATAGAAAGCAAAGAGTGGGGATTAATGGGTGTTTCTATGGTTGGCAATCAGTAACTAGTGATGTCCCTCAAGGATCAGTGTTGGGCCCATAATTGATCATAATTTAAATAGATGACCCGGAGTTGGGGACCAAGTGCAATGTGTCCAAGTTTGCAGACGCCACTAAGATGAGTGGTGAAACAAAAAGTGCAGAGGATACTGGAAGGGATTTGGATAGTTTAAGTGAATGGGCTTGGGTCTGGCAGATGGAATACAATGTTGACAAATGTGAGGTTATCCATTTGGGTAGGAATAACAGCAAAAGGGATTATTATTTAAATGATAAAATATTAAAACATGCTGCTGTGCAGTGAGACCTGAGTGTGCTAGTGCATGGGTCGCAAAAAGTTGGTTTACAGGTGCAACAGTGTGATTAAGACGGCGAATGGAGTTTTGTCCTTCATTACTAGAGGGATGGAGTTTAAGACTAGGGAGGTTCTGCTGCAATTGTACACGGTGTTAGTGAGGCCATACCTAGAGTACTGTGTTCAGTTTTGGTCGCCTTACCTGAGAAAGGACGTACTGGCGCTGGAGGGTGTGCAAAGGAGATTCACTTGGTGAATCCCAGAGTTGACGGGGTTGGATTACGAGGGGAGGTTGAGTAGACTGGAACTGTACTCGTTGGAATTTAGAAGGATGCGGGGTAATCTTATAGAAATATATAAAATTATGAAGGGAATAGATAGGATAGATGCAAGCAGGTTGTTTCCACTGGCGGGTGAAAGCAGAACTAGGGGGCATAGCCTCAAAATAAGGGGAAGTAGATTTAGGACTGACCTTTGGAACTTCTTCCCCCAAAGGGTTGTGAATCTATGGAATTCCCTGCCCAATGAAGCAGTTGAGGCTCCTTCATTAAATGTTTTCAAGATAGATAGATAGTTTTTTGAAGAATAAAGGAATAAAGGGTTATGGTGTTCGGGCGGGAAAGTGGAGCTGAGTCCACAAAAGATCAGCCGTGATCTGATTGAATGACGGAGCAGGCTCTAGGGGCCAGATGGCCTATTCCTGCTCCTAGTTCTTATGTAGCAGACACCACCATACATTGTATCACAGCCCCATGTGCTTTTACTGTTTTGTTGATCTTCTCCAATGCCAACCATAGTAATATTGATTCTAACTGAATTGTGATCACTATCCTCGATGCTGTCGCCAACTGACACTTCACCCACTTCGCTGTTCCCCAAGACTAGGTCTTGAATTGCATCTTCTCTCATTGGATTTGGAATAATTAGTTGAAAATTCCATTAAACATTGGGTTTTTAAACAAAAATACCTTCAGAAACTGCACAAAATGGCTAAAAGAACAGCACCCTAGCGGGAGCCACTCTTTTTTTTTTATTCGTTCCTGCTCTTGAATGGAGTGGCTTGTTAGGCCATTCTGTGAGGGGCAGTCAAGAGTCAGCCATTTTGTTGTGTGGGTCTGGAGTCACATGTAGGCCAGACCAGGTAAGGACGGCAGACTATGCTTCCTGAAGGACATTAGTGAACCAGATGGGTTTTTACAACAATTGGCAACAGCTTCATGGTCAGCATTAGACTTTTAATCCCAGTGTTATTTTTTATTGAATTCAAATTGCACCATCTGCCATCTGGGATTCGAACCAGGGACTGCTGAGCATTACCTCTGGATTACTAGTCCAGTGAGAATTTGTCCTTGCTTTTTCACCATACTCATAGTAATATTGTCTTGATTTCAGAAAATATTGCTCAGCCTGGTTGGTGTATAAAAGACTGAATTCTGACTTCAGGTGGCGGCCATGCAATGAGTGGTCGCACGTTTGGAGACTCCCACACAAGATGGATGTTTTTGGTACTTCCCCATCCGAATCATGTGCTGTTGGATGACAGGTGCATGAGAACTGAGGGAATATAAAACTCCTGTTGGGACTGGTTTATGACTCATCGGACGAGAAGTGCAACGAGAAAGAGACAGCAACTTTTTTTTAATAAACACTTTATTGAGGTATTTATGGTTTTACAACAGCAACAAGATAAACAATGTACATCAATTTATAAGCATAGTGCAAGAGCCGTCTTCCTCCCTTACAGGTCCCACCTTTACTAACCCCATACTCTAAACTAATTTAACCCCCAGCACCCCCGCCCCGCCCTGCTGACGGTACATTTTCCGCAAAGAAGTCGACGAACGGCTGCCACCTCCGGGTGAACCCTAACATTGACCTTCTCAGGGCGAACTTGATTTTCTCCAAACAGAGAAAGCTAGCCATGTCAGTTAGCCTAGTCTCAGTCGTCGGGACTTTGGGTCCCTCCAAGCTAATAGAATCCGTCCCCAGGCTACCAGGGAAGCACAGGCTAGAACGTCTTTCTCCTCCTGGATACCCGGGTCTTCTGACATTCCGAAAATCGCCATCTCTGGACTCAGTACCACCCTTGTTTTTAACATCTTGGACATGACCTCCGCAAACCCCTGCCAGAATCCCCTAAGCTTCGGGCATGCCCAGAACATATGGGCATAGTTCGCTAACCCTCCCGCACACTTTGCGCACCTTTCTTCTACCCCAAAGAACCTGCTCATCCGAGCCACTGTCACGTGGGCCCGGTGAACGACCTTAAATTGTATCAGGCGGAGCCTGGCACATGTTGTGGACACGTTGACTCTACTCAACGCGTCCGCCCAGAGACCATCCTCTATCTCTCCTCCTAACTCCTCTTCCCACTTGCGTTTCAACTCCTTGGTCTGCGTCTCCTCTGAACCCCCATGAGTTCCTTGTAAATGTCCGAAACCCTCTCTTCTCCCACCCACCCTCTGGAAACTACCTTGTAATGTATCCCCCTTGGTGGTTGGAGCGAGAAGGTTGAAACCTGCCTGCGTACGAAATCAAACACCTGCAGGGACCTAAATTCATTTCCCCTCGCCAATCCAAATTTCTGCTCCAGCTCCCTCAGGCTAGAAAAGCTCCCCTCTATAAACATATCCCCCATCCTCTCAATCCCTGCTCTCTGCCATCTCCGAAACTCTCCATCCATCCTTCCCGGGGCGAACCGGTCATTATTACAGATTGGAGATGACACCGATGCTCCCTCTGCCCCACATGCCTCCTCCATTGCCCCCAGACCCTCAGGGCCGCCGCCACCACGGGGCAAGTGGAGTACCGTGCCAGCGGGAACTGCAGTGGCGCCCTTACCAACGCCCCAAACTAGTGCCCTTGCATGAAGCTGCCTCAACACACTCCCATACCGACCCTCCCCCCACCACCCACTTCCTGATCATGGCTATGTTCGCCGCCCAATAATAATTACTAAAGTTCGGCAGCCCCAGCCCGCCCTCCCCCCGGCTCCGCTCAAGCATCCCCTTTTTTACTTGCGGTGTCTTATCCGCCCATACAAAGCCAGTGATTACCTTATTGACGCATTTAAAAAAGGACCGTGGAATAAAGATGGGGAGACACTGAAACACAAACAGGAATTGCGGGAGGACCGTCATTTTCACTGTCTGCACGCTCCCAGCCAGTGACAACGAGAGCGCGTCCCACCTCCGAAAATCGTCCTTCATTTGGACTACTAACAGGGCCAAATTTAACTTGTGGAGCCGTTCCCATTCCCGTGCCACCTGGATACCTCGGTACCGGAAGCTTCTCCCTCCCACCCTAAACGGCAGTTCCCCCAATCGCCCCTCCTGCCCCCTTGCCTGGAGCGCGAACATCTCACTTTTCTCCATAGTTAGTTTATACCCCGAAAACCGGTCAAATTCCCCCAGAATCCTCATAATTTCTTCCATCCCCTCCAGTGGGTCCGATACATACAGGAGCAGGTTGTCTGCATAAAGCGAGACTCTGTGTTCCACTCCACCCCCCCGGATCAGCCCCTTGAGGCTCTCAGCGCAATTGCCAGCGGCTCCAAGGTTAACGCGAACTGCAGTGGGGAGAGGGGGCATCCCAGTCTCGTCCCCCGATGCAGCCTGAAATAGTCCGATGTTGTCCTATTTGTCCGCACGCTCGCGACAGGAGCCTTATACAACAACCTGACCCAGTCAATAAAGCCCCGCACAAATCCGAACCGTCCCAGTACCTCTCACAGATATTTCTATTCCACCCGATCAAAAGCCTTCTCTGCGTCCATTGCGATCACTACCTCCACATCCCTACCTTCTGGGGGCATCATGATCATATTTAACAACCTTCTTACATTGGCCACCAACTGCCTACCCTTAACGAACCCCATCTGGTTCTCCCCAATCACATCCGGAACAGTCTTCAATCCTAGAGGACAAGATTTTGGCCAACAGTTTGGCATCCACATTCAATGGGGATATCGGCCTGTAGGACCCACATAGCTCCAGGTCCTTGTCCCGCTTCAGGATCAATGAGGTAATGGCCTGTGACATCATCGGGGGAAGCACCCCACGCTCCCTTGCCTCATTGAATGTCCTCATCAACAGTGGCCCCAATATCCCAGAGAATTTTTTATAAAACTCCACTGGGTACCCGTCCGGCCCCGGCGCTTTACCCGACTGCATGGCCTTCAGACCCTCTGCTATCTCTTCCAACCCGATCGGGGACCCCAGCCCTTCTACCATAGTCCACCCCGTCCACCGTCAGGAAATTCAGCCCCCCTAAAAAGTGCCACATCCCCTCTGGCCCAGCTGGGGGTTCCGACCCATACAGCCTACTGTAAAACTCCTTGAACGCCTTATTTATCCCTGCTGATTCTCCAACCAGGTTCCCGTCCCCGTCCTTTACTTTCCCAATTTCCCTGGCTGCCTCCCTCTTTCGAAGCTGCTGCGCGAGCATTCTGCTGGCCTTCTCCCCATGTTTATAGATCACCCTCCTCGCCTTCCTCAGCTGCTCTCCCGTCCTCCCTGTAGTTAGCAAGCCAAACTCCGCCTGTAGCCTCCGTCATTCCCCATAAAGCCCTGCCTCTGGGGTCCCCGCATACCTCCTGTCGACCTGCAATATCTCCTTTATCAGTCAGCCCACCTCCGCTCTGTCTGCCTTCTCCCTATGGGCCCGTATCGAGATCAGCTCTCCTCTAACCACCGCCTTCAATGCCTCCCAGACCACCGCCACCGAAACTTCACCAGTGTCGTTGACTTCGTCAGCCAGAAGTCCCACGTCCAGCCTCCAGAGCCGGCACTGGCTACGCTCCCTGATAACCTGTAGGTCAACCCAGTGCGGGGCATTATCTGAGATTGTGATCGCCAAATACCCCGTGCCACTACCCAGTCAGTGGAGCCCTATTCAAACTTTTAAAAATCAAGCCGGGAGTCCCCCCCCCCCCCCCCCCGCGCCATCTGCTCCATAAACCCCATAAATTAGCTCCTTTGCCATTGTTGGCACCCTGCCTGTCCTTCAGCTTGACCGGTCTAACCCAGGGTCAATAACGGTGTTAAAGTCCCCTCCCATGACCAACTCATGCGAATCCAGGTCAGGGATCTTCCCAAGCATCCTCTTTATTAAACTCCACATCGTCCCAATTTGGCGTGTAGTCATTTACTAGTACCACCTGCAAACCCTCCAGTTTCCCACTGACCATAATGTACCGGCCTCCCACATCCACAACTATTCCTCCCTCCTCAAATACCACTCGCTTATTAATCATGATCGCAACCCCTCTAGTCTTCGAGTCCAGCCCAGAGTGAAAAACCTGTCCGACCCATCCCTTCCTTCATCTGATCTGATCAGTTATTCTGAGGTGCGTCTCCTGTAGCATTAACACGTCCGCCTTCAGTCCTCTTAAAAACGCGTGAACACTCTTACGTTCAACGTAATCAGCCTGGTTGGGGGGAGGGGGCTCATCGCCCCCCTCGCCGATCAGCCATCACCTTTCTTGGGCCAGTCTCCAGCCCGCGCCCCGCGCATCCGCCGGCCTGCCCCTAGGCAGCCTCCGCCCCCGAACTCCTTTCTGACCCGCAGCAAACGTCCCTCCCCCGTCAGCAGAACATTTCCCCCCCCCCCTCCCCTCCCCCGTAACAGCACTATGTAAACCGACCCCTTTGACAAGCATAACATCTTGTGAGCCAGCCCACACAGCTAGCTTGGTTCCCCCTGCCAATGGCACCAGACATTCTCCCACCTATGGTTCCCTCCCCACCCTCTCCCCCGCTCGGACACACATATTCAAAAGAAAAGCAGTCCCAATACAACTGCCCTTAAAAAAAAGAAAAACGCAATAAACAAAGAAAAGATCAAACAGAAGATCCAGCATCTAACAAACACACCTCCATCCCCCATCAGTGCAAATGTAAACTTTAACTCACTCAGCTCTGCAACAGGCCCCAAATCAATACAGTTGGCATTACAAATAACGTCCCCCCCCAAAAAAAAGAACAAGAAACTTTTTCAACGTGAGCGCTGCAACAAGTTAAAAGTCCTCAATCTGCCACCAGTCCTTTCCTTCTAGCGAAGTCCATCGCTTCCTCGGGCGACTCAAAATAAAAATGTTGCTCCTCATACGTGACCCAGAGACGGGCTAGATACAGCAGTCCAAACTTCACCTTTTTCTTAAAAAGGGTCACCTTTATCTGATTGAACTCCACTCTTCTCCTGGCCACCTCCGCACTCAGATACTGATAGATCCGCAGGATCTTTTCTGCCATTTACAACTCCATGTCTGCCTCGCCCACTGTAAAATACGCTCCTTGTCCAAGTACCTGTGTAATCTCACCACCATTGCCCTCGGGGAGTCCCCCACTCGCGGCTTCCTCGCGAGCGGTCGGTGCATCCTGTCCATCTCCAAGATGCGGGAGAATGTCCCATCACTCAGCAACTTCTTGAACATGCCCGCTATGTATGCCCCAGCAACCGCTCCTTCGGACCCCTCCGGGAGACCAATGATTCTCAAGTTCTGCCAGCGGGACCTATTCTCTAGGTCCTCCACCTTCTCCTGGAGCCTTTTCTGCTGGTCTCTCAGCATCCCCACCTCCATCTCCATTACTGTTTGATGTTCCTCCTGCTCAGCCAGCGCCTTCTCTATTTTCTGGATCACCCGATCTTGGGCATCCAATCTAAGTTCCAGCCGCGCAATCGATTCTTTAATCGGGTCCAAGCATTCCTGCTTCTGCTTGGCGAAACCCTCCTGAATTAACTGCATCAGCTGCTCCGTTGACCGCTGGGTCGACAAGCCAGGACTCCGGTCATCTGCCATGCTTTCTCCCGCTGCAGCTTCAGCCAAAGCCTTCTCTGTATGTCTATTTCTTCCTTTGCGAGCACTTCTAGTCCGCATCTCCATGCACCGATGTAGGAATCCACTCCACAATTGCCTCTACCATCAATTTGCCAAATCAAGTCCGATAGGAAATTGGGGGGAAAGGTCCAAAGGTCCGACCCGAGCGGGAGCCACCAAATGTGCAACCTACTCCTTCACAGCCGCCACCGGAAGTCAAGAGACAGCAACTTGAGCAAGAAAGTTTTTGTGGCATGACATAGGAGAAGATGGCAGAGAGCAGCTGGTGGAATTCCTCAACAGCCATTTCCATCCGTTGGGGAAGGAGGCCTTAGAGGACCTGGCTACGGTGGTGGAGCTGCTTAGGGCAGTGATCGAGCGTGTGGAGCTGAGGCTGGAGACACAAGGCCTGATCCAAAAGGTGGAGTAGTTGGGTGGGGGAGCATGAGGATCGGTTGATCTCGCTGGAAGCAGAGATGAGGATGGTGACAGGCAGCCAGAAAAGGCTGACGGAGAAGATGGAGGTCTCGAGGACCAATCCAGGATACAAAACACGCAGATCGTAGGGATGCCGGAAGGCATTGAAGGCACGGAGACCGCCAAGTATGTTGGAGAAGCTGATGGGGGAGGGGGCCTTGACCATCCTCTCAAGGTGGGCCGAGTGCACAAGGTGCTGAGGAGGAGGGCGCAGGTGGGGGAGCCGCCGAGGGCGATGGTGGTGAGACTGCATCGTTTCCTTGACAAGGAGAAGTCTTGAGGTAGGTGAGGCAGACACAGAAGTGCCTTTGGGAGGAAAGCGAGCTGCAGATATATCAAGACCTGGGAGTGGAGATGGCCAAGCGGAGGGCCAGGAATAACCGGATCAAGGCTGCCCTCTGCAAGAAGGGGGTGACTTTTGGGAATCTGTATCCCGCTCACTTGTGGGTCGCGCACCAGAGGCAAGAGTTTTATTTTGACTCGCTGGAGGAGGCGAAGGACTTTATGAGAGACTATAGGCTGGGAGGAGTATGAGGACATTGAACTTTGGAGTGGAGTTGTGTGTGAAAGGTGGGCACACAGTGTGGGTGGATTGGTGATGGTTACGACAGAGGGGTAGGGTGGGGCAGTCATCCCCCCCCCCCCCCACATGATGGCAGGGGCCATCATGCAGCTGGTTGGGCTAGTTAATGCGAATGAAATATGGGGTTGTCAGGAGGGGGGGGGGGTGATTGGTTGGTTTTTGGTTTGGTTATGGGGAAGGGGAGGGATGCTGATATGGGTGTGGTTGGTGTGATGCAGTTAGTTGAGGGACGGCAACGGACATCTTGGGGCGGGCCTGGAAAAGTGTAAGACGTGGACCAGGGGGAGCCGGCTAAAGGGGTATGGCTGTTCGGCTGGGGACAGGGCAAGGATCCCCCGACCAGGCTGGTTACCTGGATTGTGCAAGGGTTGAATGGGACGGTTAAATGGCCGCGTATTTTCGCGCATTTGAGAAGTTTGAAAGGGGATGTTGTGTTCCTGCAGGAGACGCACCTTAAGTTGGGAGATCAGACGAGGCTGAGGATGGGATGGGTGGGGCAGGTGTTCCACTCGGGGTTGGACATGAAGACTAGGGGGGGTGGCGGTGCTGGTCAATAAGAAAGTGGCCTTAGAGGTAGGTAGTATTGTAGCCGATCCAGGGCATAGGTACATGATGGTTAGTGGGATGTTGGAGGGGATGCCTAAGGTCCTGGTGAATGTTAATGCCCCAAATTGGGACAACGTGGACTTTGTGAAGTGGGTGTTAGGGAAGATTCCATATCTGGACACGCACCGACTAATAATGGGGGGGGGCGATTTTAGCATGGTTCTGGATCCGAGGTTGGACCTGTTGTGTCCCAAGTCATTGAAGATGTTGGTGGTGGCAAGGGAGTTGATGAACCGTATGGTGGGGTGGGGCGCAGACCTGTGGAGGTTTGTGGGTGAAAGAGTTCTCATACTTCTCACATGTGCACCCAGTTCCTTGTCACCTGAATTCCTAGGTACCGAAAACCCACCCACGTGGAATTCAGGTGACGAGGAGCTGGGTTCAGCTGCACAAATTAAATTTGGCACAACTGACGGCAGGAATGAAGACAGATTTTAAGAGGTGGGATGTGTTGCCGCTGTCATTGGTTGGGCACGTGCAGATAGTTAAAGCGACGGTGCTGCCCAGGTTCTTGTTCATGTTCCAGAACCTTCCCACCTTGGTTCCCAAGTCTTTTTTTAGGAAGGTGAATGGGCCAATTTTGTGCTTTGTGTGGGCGGGGAAGACCCTGCAGGTGGGGGAGGTGTTTTTGGAGGGGGAGGATGGGGCTGGCATTGCCAAGTTTAATTATTGGGCGGCAAATATCGCCACAGTGAGCAAATGTGCAGAGGGATCGGTTTTGGGGCGGATGGAGGCAGCACCCTCACAACCGTCATGTGGGCCCTGTGCATCCCCTTAAAATGGATCAGGGTGAGGACGGGTTTGAGGGCACTGTTGTTGGTGCCCCTTCCATTTTCGCTAGTCCGGTATTCTGTGAACCCGGTGGTGATCTCAGCATTGCAAATTTGGAACTAGTGCAGCCAATACTTCGGGACGGAGGACATGTTGTTGTGGGCGCCAATTCGTGACAATCATAGGTTTGTACCGGCAGGGCTGGATGCGAGGTCCGGGGTGGCAGTAGGTAGGAATAGAGTACTTCAGGGACTTGTTTGTAGGGGACAAGTTTGCAGACCTGGCAGAGCTGGTGGAAATGTATCAGTTACCCAAGGGGAATGGTTTCAGATACTGCAGGTGAGGGACTTTGAGGAGAGAGGTGCCATCCTTCTCGGGGCTGCCGCCTCCGGTGCTGCAAGATAAACTGTTGTCCGAGGATGACAATGGGGAGGGGAGAATGTCAGACATTCATGGAGAGTTGATGGAGAGGGAGGGCGCTCTGGTGGAGGAGATAAAGCGCAAATGGGAGGAGGGGTTGGGTGGGGAGTTGAAGGCCAGGATGTGGCAAGAAGCTCTGTGGAGGATGAATGCGTCCTCGACGTGTGCGAGGAAAAAAATTCATCCAGTTTAAGGAGATGCACAGGGCCCACATGACGGTTGTGAGGATGAGCTGGTTATTTGCAAGGTTGAGGAGGTTCTGGCAGAGGTTCTCAGATGTCATGTCCAAGATTCTAGGTGTAGGGGTGGCCCCGAGTCCGGAGGTGACGATATTTGGAGTGTCGGAGGATCCGGGAATATAGGTGGGAAGAGAGGCTGATGCATTGGCCTTTACCTCCCTGATAACCCGGAGACAGATCTTCTTGTGCTGGTGGGACTCGGAGTCACTGATGGCGGGGGTATGGGTGAGGGACCCGGCAGAATTCCTGAATTTGGAGGTCAGGTTTGCCTTGTGGGTGACGGAGGATTGGGTTCACCCGGAGGTGGAAGCCATTAATAGATTTCCTCAAGGTTAATTAAGGTGTCGGCGGGGTGGGGTGGTTTGGGGGTTGTTTTTGCTGTTTGGGGGGGGGGGGGGGGTGACAAGGGGGGAAAATTAAGGAGTGGGGAGAGTTGTGGGCTTGGTATTGGCTGATGTTTTGCGCCTGCGTTCTTTGTTCCTGTGGGTTTTTGATTTTCTGAAAATTCTATTTAAATATGCAAAATGCCTTCAATAAAATATATATTTTTTAAAAGATCAAATTTTGTCTGTAAACTGAGTCTTTCCTTATAAAGCGGAATTGGAGCAGACGCTTACCGCTGATCAACTTAGAGTAGTATATGGTTTAACCAATTCAGACAGGCGATTGGAGCGCTGCTATTGATCCTTGCAATGTATGAAATGAGCTTACCACAGATATAAGCCTTAAATGCTTCTCAAGTAGTGGATGCAATTACATCAGGCGTCATACGGATGTCTGAGAACAAATCAATCTGGGAGGAGATAAATTTCATACATTCTTCATCAGAGAGAAGAATAAAATCAAAACGGCAAGAACGTTGAGAGGGTACATTTTCAGGAAAGCACAGTCTCATCGATAAGGAGATAATGGTAAGATATGACAATGCTATGGTATTCACTGAAGTGTAAAAGCAAAGTAAGCTTACCACATAAAGAAAAAAGTCTTCTTGAATAAGAACGATGAACTGGAAAAGGAAACGCCAAGGATCTGTAACCTTGTAAACTTGCAGACAGGAATTAATAACAGAAACTGATCTAGCAAAAGAGCACGAAGCAGTTTTGGAGCTCAAGAGAAGGATTTAAAATGCAATTTAAGTCCCTGCCCAGAATTGGATGATCATTGTGCAAGTTAGGCAAAGAGGAGAAACAAATTGGTAAAAGAAAACTGAGCATCATCCCAATTATGTGCATGAAGGTTGTCCAGAATTACTTGTTTATTAAATTACCTACGAAATACAATCACATAGCAGCCATGAGGATCACATAGCAGCCATGAGGATCACATAGCAGCCATTAAGATCTGCTATGTGTGAAGAGACATATCAAAATTGCAGCACCCCATGATTCAGATTGAAAAATCTCAATCACCTACCCCTTAGAGTCTAAAATGATCCAAAGTGCACAGATGGATCTCTTGAAGAAAAACAATATTAGCCTTAAACTTCTATAGGGCAGCATGGTAGCACAGTGGGTAGCACTGTTGTTGCACAGCTCCTGGTTCCCAGGTTCGATTCCAGGCTTGGGTCACTGTCAGTGTGGAGTCTTCACGTTCTCCCCGTGTCTGCGTGAATTTCCTCCGGGCGCTCCGGTTTCCTCCCACAAGTCCCGAAAGACGTGCTGTTAAGTAATTTGGACATTCTGAATTCTCCCTCTGTGTACCCGAACAGGAGCCAGAATATAACAACTAGGGGCATTTCACAGTAACTTCATTGTAGTGTTAATGTAAGTCTATTTGTGACAATAAAGATTATAATTAAGTGAGAAAATACCTTACTGCGTTCCACAGGGTGATTCAGCTTTTTTTACATATTAAATACCACATTATTGACCAATTGAGGCAACCAAGTTGAAACAAATGACAAATGGACAGCCTCTGCGTAAAAGAGCAACTAAAGTTTGAAAAAGATGAGATTAAGTTTTTTAAAAAGGAACTAAAGTAGAAAAAAATCCCAAATGCCAGCCTTCCCCCCAAATGAAAGGCTGCACCCAGCCTCCCTCTTCTAAAGCTACATACGAACACAGCAGTGTTAAGGATAACATAAAACAACTTGGATCCAAAATCCGGCTCAGGAGGAAAATAAAACATAAGTACCACCGTCAGCTACAAATGCCAAATACCCCAGCAATAGCATTAAAATTGTTATGCTGAAACTGTTATCACAATTAGCAACATCATAATCACAGTCCTTCAACCTTCATGGTTACTGTTAATATCGCACTGCCATTAACCATTCAACATTAGTAAAATATGGGCAGCTGTCGAAAGGAAAACAAAGTACTCAAAGAGAAAAAAAAGCTTCCCACAGCTGAAACCCAACGTAATGTCGACAGTCATCGCATCCGATCAAACAGATCAGACAGTCAACCAGGAGCCAGGTTTTGTGAGATATAGTCTTTCACCCATTCTGGATAAGGAATATTTTCTGAACACCGTTGCTATCCATGACCCTCAATCTGGCCGGGCAGAGCAGGCTACATTTTGCTCCCGGTCATTGACATAGGAGACACTTAAACTCGACAAAGACAGCTCTTTTCTTGGCTACTGCCATAGTGAAATCCATAAAAATAAAAATTCTGTTGCCTTTGGAGAGCAGGATACCCCTCTGTCAATCCAGCTGCAGAATCTCCTCCTGGTCATGACACGGAGTAAGTCGCACATTTGGTGGCTCCCGCTCTGGTCGGACGTTTGGACCTTGCCCTCGTTTTTCTACCAGACTTGAATTGTAAAACGGATGTTAGTGGCAATTGTTTACTGAATTCCCACTTCAGTGCTTGGAGAGGACTAGAAGTGTTCGTAAGGGCAGAAACAAAAAGATAGAGAAGGCTTGGACTGTAGCTGCAGCAGAAGACAGCATGGCGGAGGTTCGGACCTCTGGCTTGTCGACCCAACAGTCTATGGAGCAGCTGATGCAACTCATTCAGGAAGACTTTGGTACGCAGAAACGGGACTGTTTGGACCCGATAAAAGAGTCAATTGAGCGGTTGAAGCATAGATTGGGTGATCCAGAAGGTGGAGAAGGTGCCGGCTGAGCAGGAGGAACATCAGACTGCGGTGGAGCTGGAGGTGGGTATGCTGAGGGACCAGCAGAAGAAGCTCCTAGGGAAGGTGGAGGACGTAGATAATAAGTCCGCCGGCAGAACCCAAGAATCGTCGGGCTCCCGGAGGGGTCCAAAGAAACAGACCCTGGGGCATACATCACAGACATGTTTGTGAAGCTTCTGGGGGATGGGGCATTCTCCCGGCCCTTGGACGAGGATAGGACTCAGAGCACTTGCGAGGAAGCCGCGAATGGGAGACCCCCACGGGGGCAATAGTGGTGAGATTCCACAGGTTCTCGGATAAGGAGCGCATTCTACAGTGGGCCATGCAGACACGGAGCTGTAAATGGGACAATAGCATCCTGCGGGTTTACCAGGACCTGAGAGTAGAGGTGGCCAGGAGAGCAGGCTTCAACCAGATCAGGTCAATCCTTTTTAAGAAAAAGGTGATGTTTGGACTGTTATACCCAGCCCGTCTCTGGGTCAAGCGTGAGGATCAGCTCTTCTACAATGAGTCACCGGAGGACGCGTTGGACTTTGTGCAAAAGAAAGGGCTGGTGATGGATTGGGAACTTTTGAACTTGGCTGCAACGCTCATGTTTTTGTTTAATCTTTTTGTTTCTTCAATAGGTGGGAGACTATCTGGTGTCGGGGATGGGGGCCACCAAGCTAGCTGGGCAAGCTAGCTCTCAGAAGCGCAGTGGGGTGTGTGCATATGTTTGGTTTCATAAAAGGGCTTGGGTTACAGGGTGTTGTTACGAGGGGGAGTGAATGTTCTGCTGATGCGCTCTCAGCAGAGAGACCAGCCTAGCAGCTGCATCAGACTAAGTAAGTTCCAAGTCAACGCACGCTACGAGACAGACGCTCCTAGTTGCTACCCTGTAAACAGCTCAACCCAGCAGCCTCAGAACCGAGCAACGGCCATTGTTCCTCTGACTGAGTGGGCACCCGAAGATAAGTATAGGCTTTAGTAATAGTTTGTAGAGTTTATGCACAAGTAGATTTGTCTGTGTGTAAATAAATGAGCATTGCTTTTGAACTTACTAACTGGTGTATCGAGTCATTGATCAGTATTCGGTTCTGAACCTTGTGGCGGTGTCGAAAGATCCTGGCGACTCTTGAGCAAACATAGTTAAACAGAGCCAAATTAAGAGCCAACCAAAGAGAGCAACAGGGGCAATGAGCCCCCAACTAGGCTGATCACCTGGAATGTTCCAGGGTTAAATGGGCCGGTCAAAAGGGCACGTGTGTTCACATATCTTAGGGGATTGAAGGCGGACGTGGTAATGTTGAAGGAGATGCATCTTAGAGTAACGGACCAGGTTAGACCGAGGAAAGGCTGGGTCAGTCAGGTCTTTCACTCGGGTCTAGATTCAAAGACTAGAGGGATCGCGATCCTGATGAATAAGCGGGTGGTGTTTGAGGCGGCTAGAGTAGTATCCGACGTGGAAGGTTGGTACATTATGGTCAGTAGGAAGCTAGAGGGGGTGCAGGTGGTATTAGTAAATGTGTCTGCGCCAAATTGGGATGATATGGAGTTTACGAAGAGGATGCTGGGGAAGTACCGGACCTGGACTCGCACAGGCTGGTCATGGGAGGGGATTTCAACAGTTATGGTCCCCGGCTTAGACCGGTCAAGCTCGAAAACGGGCAGGGTGCCAGCAATGGCAAAGGAACTAAGAGGGTTCATGGAGCTGATGGGGGTGGTGGATCCATGGAGATTTGGGCAGCCGAGGGTGAAGGAGTTCTCCTTCTACTCACACGAATAAAGTGTATTCCCGGACTGATTTCTTTATTTTGAGCAGGGCCTTGCTGGCTGGGGTGGTGGACATGGGGTACTCGGCGATTACAATCTCAGACCATGCTCTGCACTGCAG